>NW_012109785.1:28918-54337 GCF_000951045.1 Mandrillus leucophaeus | reverse complement strand
AGTGGAGTGTACTGTGTGGGGTCCAGGCCCAGTGGGGTGTGCGGTGTGGGACCCAGGCCCAGTGGGGTGTGCGGTGTGGGGCCCAGGCCCAGTGGGGTGTGCTGTGTGGGGCCCAGGCCCAGAGGGTCACAGGTACGGGGCACTCTTTGGTGCCTGGGCCACAGGGATCTGCACCCCCACTCCGTGCCCCCACGTCTTCAGCAGCGGATGGGGCCTGTGCTCCCAATCCCAGGCCAGCCAGGTACTCGGAGGTCTGGGTGGGTTCCTGGTCCAGACAGTGGGAAGGGCTGGCGAGGGGCTCCAGTGTGGCTGGGCTGCCTGTCTACGGCCAGGTTTCTCTCCTGGATTGCTCAGTGCAGAATCAAAGGGCACTTTTCTGCTTTTGTGTGCAGAAGCCGAGGCTGACCTTGTCATCAGAAGGGGAAGCGGGGCCTCCTACGCGTGCTGCTGGCTCCTATCCCCACAGCCTCTTGGGCAGGAAGTGGAAAGGCCCTATCCCCATGGTCCCCGGCAGCGGGAGCTCCCTG
Source organism: Mandrillus leucophaeus (assembly GCF_000951045.1). Taxonomy (NCBI): domain Eukaryota; kingdom Metazoa; phylum Chordata; class Mammalia; order Primates; family Cercopithecidae; genus Mandrillus; species Mandrillus leucophaeus. Next base: position 53,810 of record NW_012109785.1, on the reverse strand, counting down.
AGGCTGATGGTGTTGGTGTCTGTTGAGGAAGACCAGGCCTGAGGATCTGAGGTGGGAGGCCAGCTACGGTCCGCAGCCTGGATGGATTCCTGCGCGGGGCTGGGGCAGTAGGTAGGCATCTGTGCTGGCCATGTTAGCTCCCGGGGCCCCATGCCGTCAGGGCTAAAACCTGGGCCTTGATTTCCTGAACTTTTTTGGGAGGCACCCCAGGGGCAAGATAAGGACCCATGAACAGGGCACTTCTTCAAAGCCTACGTACACCTTGAAACTCTTGCAACATTTGCATTTTTCTCCCTAATAGTCCAGTGTTTGTTTTATTATAAACGGGAAAATTTAAATATTGTAGTTAGACTTTTTTTCTTCTTCTTACAGACAAGGTTTCACTCTGTCTCCTAAGGCTGGTGTGCAGTGGTGCCAGCATAGCTCACTGCAGCCTCGACCTCCTGGGCTCAAGCGATCTTCCTGCCTCAGCCTCCTGAGTAGCTGGAACTACAGGCACGCGTCACCAGTCCAGCTAATTATTATTATTATTATTATTTTTTTTTGGTAGAGACGGGGTGTCCCTATGATACCCAGGTTGTTCTTAAACTTCTGGCCTCAAGTGATCCTCCTGTCTCAGTCTCCCAAAGTGTTAGGATTACAGGCGTGAGCCACTGTGCCTGGTCTGCAGTTAAACATTCCCCCACAGCCACACTGAGGCTAGTAGGCAAGTTACAGCCCTGGGTATGTGTGACCTGACAGCCCCTTGGCAGCCATGGGGAGGGATCTGGGAAGCTGGGGCAACGGGAAGGGGCCCAGGCCCACGAGCTCTTGTGTCCTCACCTCCCACCAGGCAGGGTTCCAGGTTACTCAAGATGAGGCAGCGAAGGAATCGCCCTCTAGCCATGCAGGCCCCTCCCCTCGCCAGGTCTGCACCCTGCCCAGGGCTGGCCCTGGACTTTTGGTGGATTTGAGAGCTCAGGTGGGGAGAGTAGGAGGTCAGTCGCACGGAGCCCTCCCCAACGCACAGCGCCTGCCCAGCTCAGGTACCTCTGAGGTGTAGATTCTGAGCAGGTTCTGGGATCTCCTGGTCCCCAGCGGGGGCTGCGGCAGGAGCACAGGACCGACAGGAAGGGAAGATCCCAGCGGTTGGTTCCAGTGGGTTCTGGGGACGTCCTCGGAGCCTGGCCTTGCTCAGGGTCCCTACAAAGATCCCTGGAAGCGGGGCAAGGTGTTGCTCATGAATCAGAGAGAAAGCAAGCAGGACCCTCAAGAAGGGAGGAGAGACCCTCGGGCGGGCGCGCAGCGCTTCGCACTCGGGGAAAGGGCTCCTGCCGTACTTCACTGGAGGTGGGAACTAAGGAGACGGAATGAAGTCAGAGGGCAGGATGTTTCTGTTTTTGGCTGAAACCTGTACCCTGTGTCCCTCATGGACTGGGGACCTGGAGTTCCCGGGGGCCACCGTGGGGGAAAGGCATCCCCAGCAGCTGCAGTCACGGGGTTTGGGCGCTCTCCCCTCTCCTGATTTGGGGGAACTTGTGTGCTCCTCTAGGCAGAGGGAGGAGCAAGGCCGTTGGCTGTGGACTGAGTCCTTCCCACCTTCCATAGCAGCCCAGCAGGAAGCCACTGAGGGATGCCCCACAGGACAGCCTGGTGGTAGGGGGAGAGTCTTCTCCCACCCCCACCCCTCCAGGCTCTTCCTGGACCCACTGAGGAGCCCGGGCAGTGGGACGTGTGGCTGTGAGTCCCGGACTCTGGGCACTCACCAGCAGCTCCGTCTCACACCTGCCTGTGTGCAACACCAGTACCCCTTATGATGAGGGAACGAGTTTGCCCAGCTGCAGGGGTGGCCGAGTCAGGATGACTCCAGCCCATGTCCAGGACACCAGACTCTGCCCAAGTCCATCCGGGGCTGATCTCAGCCTTCCTGGGCTATGTTGTGGAGGGTGTTGGGGACAGTGAGAGGCTGGCATGGACAGCGGAGGAGTGGCTTTGTGAGTGGTCCTGATAGTGATTGAGAGGAGGATACTCAGTTCCACCCCTGGGCGGCTCCTGAGCAGCACAGCCAGGGCCTGGAGGGGCAGGGCTGCCCTCATGGGCTCTGACCCCTGGGAGCTCAAGGGGTGGACCCCATATCCCAAATGTGGGACTGGAATGGGGACTCAGGCTGATCCAGGCAGGACCTCCAGAGTTCAGGACTGGGTGGTGAGCTCACAGGGAGGGAGGGGCAGGCCAGAGTCCCAGCTGTCCTGGACTCTGCTGTGGGGAAGGGCCGATGCAGGTGTGGAGTCAAATGTGGGCACCTCTTGCAGCCAGGTCCCGGGAGGGGTGGAGGGGCCACCCTGGGCTTTGTCTGGGAGCCTGGTCTTCCCATCCTTAGACTGACAGGTGCTGCTGCCTCTGAACCCTCCCTGCTGAGAGCTGTGCTGGGTGAAGCTGGCGGCCCTTTGTTCCCTGTCCAGGATTTGCGTTCTGGAGGGTAGGGCTTGCTGGGTTGGGGACTGGAGGGGGACGTGGAGCTCCTTCTGCCTCCCTTCCTGCCCCATGACAGCAGGCAGGTCCCAGGACAGAAGGGCTCAGGAGATAGGAAGAGGATCCGTCCAGGGGTTAGACCTCGAGGGTGACTTGGAGTTCTTTACGGTATCCATGCTTTCTTTGAGGAGTTTTGTGTTTGTGGATGTGAGGCCGAGGTGGGCGGAGTGGGGGCAGTGCCTCGCTCCTCCCGCTCGCCCTCTGCTGACCTCCAGCTCCCTCTGCAACCCCAGGACCATGAACGGCACCTACAACACCTGTGGCTCCAGCGACCTCACCTGGCCCCCGACGATCAAGCTGGGCTTCTACGCCTACTTGGGCATCCTGCTGGTGCTGGGCCTGCTGCTCAACAGCCTGGCGCTCTGGGTGTTCTGCTGCCGCATGCAGCGGTGGACGGAGACCCGCATCTACATGACCAACCTGGCGGTGGCCGACCTCTGCCTGCTGTGTGCCTTGCCCTTCGTGCTGCACTCCCTGCAGGACACCTCGGACACGCCACTGTGCCAGCTCTCCCAGGGCATCTACCTGACCAACAGGTACATGAGCATCAGCCTGGTCACGGCCATTGCCGTGGACCGCTACGTGGCCGTGCGGCACCCCCTGCGCGCCCGTTGGCTGCGGTCCCCCAGGCAGGCTGCGGCCGTGTGCGCGGTCCTCTGGGTGCTGGTCATCGGCTCCCTGGTGGCTCGCTGGTTCCTGGGCATGCAGGAGGGTGGTTTCTGCTTCAGGAGTACCCGGCACAATTTCAGCTCCATGGCCTTCCCGCTGCTGGGATTCTACCTGCCACTGGCCGTGGTGGTCTTCTGCTCCCTGAAGGTGGTGACTGCTCTGGCCCAGAGGCCACCCATTGATGTGGGGCAGGCAGAGGCCAGCCACAAGGCTGCCCGTATGGTCTGGGCCAACCTCGTGGTGTTTGTGGTCTGCTTCCTGCCCCTGCACGTGGGGTTGACGGTGCGCCTCGCTGTGGGCTGGAACACCTGTGCCTTCATGGAGATGCTCCGTCGTACCCTCTTCATAACCAGCAAGCTCTCAGATGCCAACTGCTGCCTGGACGCCATCTGCTACTACTACATGGCCAAGGAGTTCCAGGAGGCGTCTGCATTGGCCGTGGTTCCCAGTGCCAAGGCCCATAAAAGCCAGGCCTCTCTGTGTGTGACCCTGGCCTAGGAGGCATGCAGAGAGCGCTGTGGGCCAGGTCTTGGGGGCTCCGGGAGGTGCTGCCTGTCAGGGGAAGGTGGGACCAGTAGCAAGGAGCCTGGGATCAGCCCTGAACTCACTGTGAGCTCTCTTGGAGCCTTGGGTGGGCAGGCATGGCCCAGGTACCTGCTCTCTTGGGAAGAGAGAGGGACAGAGACAAGGGCAAGAGGACTGAGACCAGAGTAAGGCCAATGTCAGAGACCCCCAGGATGTGGCCTCACACTTGCCACCCCCAAAACCAGCTCACCAGGCCAAAGTGAGTTCCTGCTGGCTAGGGTGCAGCCTTGAGGACACCTGCTGCCACCCCTCGGGGCTGGAATAAAACTCCCCACCCAGAGTCAGTCCTGGTGGGGCCCTCTGTGTTGCCCACTCATGTGATGAGAGGCGGGGAGGGAGTGCGTGGCTCAGAGGGCCAGTGGACATCTTCCAGGGACCCTTTGGGGCTCTTCACTCTGAGGCCCCCTTGGACCCTTTGACACTTTCCCACCCCCACCATCTGAAGCGTGAGCAGGGGCTGTTGGAAGCTCCTGGCAGGACCTCACTAGAGGCCCCTAGCCCAGGTTTCCTTGCTCAAGGAAGGGCTGGGAGTGGCTTATCTCCATGTAGGAGCTGCACAGTGGTGCAAGGAGGGGGGACCAAAGTCAAGCAGGTGAGGGTGGATTGGGGTGGGTGGCAGTGAAGGGGTGGCCAGGATCTGCCAGGGGACCCAGCCCTCTTCTCCTTCCTTCAGGGAAAGGCTGGAAACCATGTCTGGCAGGGGTAGGGCTTGGGTGCCCACCCAGGTAAAGGCGGGATGTCCTGCGGGTTTCTGACTTTCCTGTACTTCTGCGTGGAGGGCATCTCGAACCCCAAGCTGGAAGGACGGGGCACTCCAGAGACCTCCTGCGCGTGTGGGCCAGCATGGCCTGGGCTCAAACCCCATCCTGTCATCCCATATTGCATGTCAACAGGCACCACTCCACCCTGTTCCACGTTCCACAGGACTGGAGAGAAATGGCAGTCATGTTGTGGCAGGGACATGGCACAAGCATGCAGCCGATGGCATCTCACAGGACCCCAGGCTCTGGAGAGCCCATACCCAGGAGAGCCCCATAAGGGCCCCGTGCCTAAAAGGGTGCATCCCAGGTGGGCCCATGCTCAGGAGGGTCCATGTTTAGGAGGCTTCTGTGCCCAGGAAGGTCCATGCCCAGGAGGGTCTGTGAGCAGGAGGGCCCCACTGTCAGGAGGGTCCTGTGCCCAGGAGGGTTCTGTGCTCAAAAGGGTCCCATGTCCAGGAGGGTTCATATCCAAGGGTGTCCATACCTAGTGGGGGGTCTATGTCCAGGAGGGTCCCATGCCCGGGAGGGTCCATGCTTAGGAGGGTTTATGCCCAGGAGAGTTTATGCCCAGTAGGGCCCCATGCCCAGGAGGATCACGTGCACAGAGGGCCCTGTGCCCAGGAGGATACATGTCCAGGAGGTTCCACGCCCAGGAGGCTCCATGTCAAGAAAGATTCATGCCTAGGAGCGTTCATGTCCAGGAGTGTCTCTGCCTAGGAAGGTCCATGACCAGAAGGGCCCATGTCAAAGAGGGTTCATGCCCAGGAAGGTCCAGCCCAGGAGGGCCCATGTCCAGGAGGGGTCCATGCTGAGGCGGGTCCCTGCCCAGGAGGGTTCGTGTCCAGAAAGGTCCATGCCTAGGAGGGTCCATACACAACAGAGCCCTGTGCCCAGGAAGGACTATGTCCAGGAGAACCCCATGCCCAGGAAGGTCCATGTCCAGTAAGGGCCATGCCCATGAAAGCCTCATGCCTCATGCCTAGGAAGGCCCATGCCCAGGAGGGCCCATGCCCAGGCCAGTTAATGCCCAGGAAGGTTTATGCCCAGGAGGGTTCCATGCCTAAAAGTGTCCATGCCCAGAAAGGTCCATGTCCAGAAGAGTCCATACTCAGGAGGGCTGATATGGTTAGGTTTTGTGTCCCCACCCAAATCTCATCTTGAATTGTAATCCCTATAATAACCATAGTGCCCCTGTATCAAGGGAGAGACCAGGTGGAGGCAATTGGATCATGGGAGCTGTTTCCCACATGCTGTGGGAATGTGGGAAATACATGTGGAAAATAATGAGTGAGTTCTCATGAGATCTGATGATTTTATAAGGGGCTCTTCCCCCTTCACTTGGCACTTCTCCTTCCTGCTGTCTTGTGAAGAAAGTTCCTTGCTTCCCCTTCAACTTCTGCTGATTGTAAGTTTTCAGAGGCATCCCTAGCCATACTGAACTGTGAGTCAGTTAAACCTTTTTCCTTTAAAATTACCCAGTCTTAGGCAGTTCTTTATATCAGTATGAAAACAATGAAAACAGACGAATGCAGCAAATTGGTACCACAGAGAGTGGGGTGCTGCTGTAAACATACCCAAAAATGTGGAAGCAAATTTGGAACTGGGTAATAGTCAGAGGTTGGAACAGTTTGGAGGGCTCAGAAGACAGAAAGATGTGGGAAAGTATGGAACTTCCTAGAGACTTGTTGGATGGCTTTGATCAAAAAGCTGATAGTGATATGGACAATGAATTCCAGGCTGAGGTGGTCTCAGATGGAGATGAGGAATTTGCTGGAAACTGGAATAAAGGTGATTCTTGCTGTGCTTTAGCAAAGCGATTGGCAGCATTTTGCCCCTGCCTTAGACATCTGTGGAACTTTGAATGTGAGAGAGATGATTTAGGGTATCTGGCAGAAGAAATTTCTAAGCATAAAGCATTCGAGAATGCTCTTAAAAGCATTCAATTTTATGCATTCACAAAGAGATGATTTGGAATTGGAACTCACATTTAAAAGGGAAGCAGAGCATAAAAGTTTAGAAAATGCGCATCCTGACTATGGGATAGAAAAGAAAAACCCATTTTCTGAGGAGAAATTCAAGCCAGCTGCAGAAATTTGCATAAGTAACTAGGAGTCACATGTTAATAGCATAGACAATGAGGGAAATGTCTCCACGGAATGTCAGAGGTCTTCACAGCAACCCCACCCATCACAGGCCTGGAGGCTTAGGAGGAAAAAATGGTTTTGTGGGTGGGGCCCAGGGCCTTGCTGCTTTGTGCAGTCTCAGGACTTGGTGCCCCACATCCCAGCAGTGGTTAAAAGGGACCAATGTACAGCTTAGACCTTTGCTTCAGAAGGTGCAAGCCCCAAGCCTTGGTGGCTTACATGTGGTATTGGACCTGCAGAAGTTTGCTGCACTGGTGGAACCCTCATGTAGAACCTCTGCTAGGGCAGTGTAGAAGTGATACATGGGGTTGGAGCCCCCACACACAGTCCCCACTGGGGCACTGCCTACTGCTTGTGGAACTATGAGAAGAAGGCCACTATCCTCCAGACCCCAGAATGGTAGATCCACTGATGACTTGAACCATGCACCTGGAAAAGCCACAGACACAACACCAGCCTGTGGAGGCAGTTGGAAGGGATGCTGTACCCTGTGAAACAATAAAGGTGGAGCTGCCCAAGGTCATGGGAGCCCACCTCTTGCGTGAGCCTGACTTGGATGTGAGACGTGGAGTCAAAAGAGATCATTTTGGAGCTTTAAGTTTTGACTGCCCACCTGGATTTCAGACTTGCATGGGGCCTGTGGCCCCTTGATTTTGGCCAATTTATCCCATTTGGAATGGGTATATTTACCTAATTGCCTGTACCTCCACTGTATCTAGGATGTAACTAACTTGCTTTTGATTTTACAGATTTGTAGGCAGAAGGGACTTACCTTGTCTCAGATGACACTTTGGTCTTGGACTTTTGGGTTAATACTGGAATGAATTAAGACTTTGGGGGACTCTTGGGAAGGCATGACTGGTTTTGAAATGTAAAAGAGACATGAGATTTGGAAGGGGCTAGGGGTAGAATGGTGTAATTAGGCTTTGTGTCCCCGCCCAAATCTCATCTTGAATTACAGTCCCCACATGTCAAGGGAGAGACCAGGTGCAGGTAACTGAATCATGGGAGCAGTCTCCCCCATGCTATTCTCATGATAGAGTTCTCATGAAATCTGACAGTTTTATAAGGGACTCTTTCCCATTGGCTTGCCACATCTTCTTGCTGCCTTGTGAAGAGGGTGCCTTGCTTCCCCTTCGCCTTCCACCACGATTATAAGTTTCCTGAGACCTCCCCAGCCATGCTGAACTGTGAGTCAGTTAACTCTTTCATTTATAAACTACCCAGTCTCGGGCAGTTCTTTATAGCAGTATGAAAACAGAATAATACAGGGGCCCATGCCCAGGAGGGTCCATGCCCAGGAGGGTCCATGCCTGGGGGTCCCTCCCAGGAGGGTCCATGTCCAGGGGTCCCTGCCCAGGAAGGTTCATGCCCAGGAGGACCCATGCCCAGTAAAGTCATGTTCAGGAGGATCTATTCACAGGAGAGTTCATGCCCTGGAGCATCCATATCCAGGAGGGGTCTGTGCCCAGGATGGTCCATGCCAACCAAGGAAGATCAATGCCCAGGATGACCCATGCTCAGTAGGGTCTATGTCCAGGAGGATCCATACCCAGGAGGGGCCATACCCAGGAGGGCCTACACCCAGGAGACCCCATGCCCAGGAGACTCCATGCCCAGGAGGGTCCATACCCAGGAAAGTCCATGTCTGGGGGCCAGGAGGGCTCATGCCCACAAGGACCCATGCCCAGTAGTGTTCACAAGGGCCTAGTCACAGGAGGGTCCACATACAAAAGAGCCCTGTACCCAGAAGGGCCTATGCCCAAGAGGATCCATGACCAGGAGAGTCTATGACCAGTAGGGTACATGCCAACCAAAGATGGTCCATGCCAACCAAGGAGAGTCCATCCCCAGGAGGGTCCATGCCCAGGAGTGTCCATATCCAGGAGCATCCATATCCAGGAGAACCCATTCCCAGAAGGGTCCATGCCCTTGGAGGGTCCATGTCCAGGAGGTCCCATGCCCAGTACTGTCCATATCCAGGAGGACCCATGCACAGTAGGGTCCATGTCCAGGAGGGCCCAGGCCCAGGAGGGTCCTATGTCCAGGAAGACCCATATTTAGTAGGGTCCATGCCCAGGAGGGCCCATTCCTAGGAGGGCCTATGCCCAGGAGAGCCCATATCCAGAAGTGTTTATGCCCAGGAGGGCTTGCACTCTATAGGGCCCTGTGCTCAGGAGGGCCCATGCCCAGGAGGCCCTGTGCTCAGCTGGGCTCTACCTACTTTAATGCAACACTGTCCTGAGCTTCCTGATTTTTCAGAGGCCCTGGGTTCTTGTTTTGTGCAGCCTGCATTTCCTCTGGCCTGCAGGGGTATCTCAGGACTGGGCAGTGTGGTCCCCATTCCAGAGGCTCTAGAGGCCTCTGTCCCCCTCTGCCTTCAGGTAGGCTAGCTCCCTGGCCCAGGCATGCCCCCAGGCTTCTGTCTGCAGCTGGAAACTCTCCTGTCCCTAACTCTGGGGCTGTTGGAGGCTTCAGGGACAAGTTGGACCCAGGACCAGCTCAGGGAGCCAGGGTGCATTTGGTGGGGGCTCAGGGGGGCCAGCAGCCCTGGGCTCCTCCCTCTCTGTTCTCTCCCCTTCCCACAGCACCCATGGCCCTTGGGTGAGTCAGATCTTTCCAGGGCTTTGGTGATCCTCAAAGACCAAAGTCAGGAAACACCACGACCGTATCAGAGCCCACATCATTTCCTGGTACCCAGGTCCTCGGGGTCTGCCCCTGCCACTGCACATGCATTGAGTCCTGGCTCATTCCAGGGGCTCCCTCTCCCCACCTCCCCACAACCATCGCATGTAATAAGGGGATCTTGAAAGCCACACACCTGGCTCCCGGGCCTGGCTGTGTCCAGCCCTGCGGCATGGCCTGTGGTCATGGCACCAGCCTCTCCCCGCCCTCCCCTTTCTGTTCCTGCATTCACCACCACAGGGCACACTGCCTAGCCAGGACCAGGCTTGCTGCCGCCCCACCCACAAGGAGCTCGCCTCAGCCCGACGAAGCCTCTCAGGCTGCCCACTGCTTGGAAGGCCTCCCTACGGGGTTCCCTGCTCATCTCCCCCTCCTCAGGGGCCTGAGCCCTCAGTTGCCCTCTGCAGAGGCCATGCCCAGCCTGCCCATGACTCTCCCCAAACCCCAGACCTGCTTGGGGGGGGATCAGGTCACACCATTCTGGAAAGGCCCAAGAAGGTGACCAACAGTTACCAGTGGAGGAGGGATGGGGGATGCACCTGTGTGAGAACAAGGGCAGCCCACTTGGGCTTGCACCCTCTCCTCTCTCCATCCTGCCCCCACTGCCCCAGTGCAGTGCCCTCCTGTGTTATGGGAACCCTTGGAATGGGTCCCGGCCCTGCCACTGGCCCCATATCTCCTATTCAGGGCTTCCTCAGGTCTTTTGCATCTGCCCTGCTCCTCCAGACCTGCCCCCACGGCCCCCAAACACCTCCTGCTGTCACCAAAACCCAGCTTTTCTGGGGCCCGCCCTGTGACTTTGTCCAGGGCACAGCCGAGCAGTTAGTTTCCATGTCCCTGACTTCTACCACCCTGGCCCTCTGGGATTTTCATTTCCAAGAGATGGAGGAGTCAATGGAACAATCCCCACCTCAGGATGGATTCCTTTGAAGCTGACCAACTGAGCCCGGGCTGAGCACAGATGTCCAGTCTTGTCCCTGGCCAGGTTTGGGGATCAGGGAGACAGGAAGAACTGGGCCTGGGACTCTGCTCCAGCCTTGCCCATCTGAGGGGGCACTCACATGGCCAGTGTAGACCAGCTGTGGCAAAGAGCTTTAGATGGAAAGGCGAACTCTGGTCAGGTGGTAGCTTCCGAGAGCCCTGTGTCAAGAAGGATTCTGAGGCTCCCTTGGGGCTCCAAGGCACAGGGAGGGGTGCTGTCTGCAGAGGCCCCATGCCTGGTCTGGCAGAGCCCCACCCTGCCCCTGTCTGTGTGAAGGGGTGGCGTGCCCCTCCACACCTGTGGGCGTTTCTCGTTAGGTGGAACGAGACTTGAGAAAAGAAATGAGACACAGAGACAAAGTATAGAGAAAGAAAAAGTGGGCCCAGGGGACTGGCACTCAGCATACAGAGGACCCACACCAGCATGGGTCTCTGAGTTCCCTTAGTATTTATTGATAATTATCTTTACCATCTTAAAGATAAGGGAGTGGCAGGACAATAGGATCATTGTAGGGAGAAAATTAGCAGTAAGACATGGATAAAGATCTCTGTGACATGAATAAGTTCAAAGGAAAATGCTGTGCCTTGATATGCATATGCAAACATCTCCACAAACCTTTTAGCAGCATTGTTCCAGCAAGTCCCACCTTTTGCCCTAAGGTAGTTTTCTCCTATCTCAGTAAACAGAGCATACAATCGGGTTTTACATCGAGATGTTCCATTGCCCAGGGACGGGCAGGAGACAGATGCTTTTCTTTATCTTAACTGCCAACATCCACCAAAAGGCCTTCTTTCCTCTTGTACTAGTCCTCCTCAGCACAGACCCTTCACGGGTGGCCATATTTCAGACTATCACATGGGGAGAAACCTTGGACAATACCTAGCTTTCCTAGGCAGAGGTCCCTGTGACCTTTGGCTGTGTACGTGTCCCTGGGTACTTGAGATTAAGAGAATGGTGATGACTTCTAACCAGCAAGCTGCCTTCAGGCACTTGTTTAACAAAGCACATCCTGCACAGCCCAAAATCCATTAAGCCTTGAGTCACCACAGCACGTGTCCCTTGCCAGGACAAGGTTGGGGGTAGGGTCACAGATTAACAGCATCTCAAATACAGAACAAAATGGAGTCTCTTATGTCTACTTCTTTTTATATAGACACAGTAACAAGCTCATCTCTCTTTCTTTTCCCCACATCTATGCCCTTCAGGAAGTCCTTGCCAGGGCGGAGTAGAAGACAGCAGGAGGCGAGGCAGACAATACTCTTCCAGAGCCTCTGCAGCAGGTCCTGGTGTGGGGGCTGCTTGGTGGTGGGTGGAGGACTCCCCACAGCCCTGGGGGGTGCACAGAGCCTTGAGGCACTGCTGCCCCATGCTGGGTCTCTGGATACGGCCCCTCCAGAGTGGACGGCTGGGACAGGGAGTGCACACACCCACTCTCCCTCCCGGCTCCCAGCACAGTGGAGGTGGCTGGACTTTCACAAAAACCCAAGGATGTCGAGAGGAAACAGAGGCAAAAGCACCACCAGTTAGGTGCCCAAGAACTGACTTCAGAGCCCCGGTCACGACTCACACAGTCTGAGCACCACATCCGAGTCTGGCCTTTGGGCTGGGCCAGGCCAAGCAGAAATCCTCTTCCTCAGATGAGACCAGGCACAGACCCCAGAGGGCTTGGGAGCAGCCCACACACTCATCACCACAGAGTCACCATTAATTAGCAAAACTATTGATTGGCAAAGAACAGGCATCAGAAGTCAATTCCAGTTGAGGCTGCATCAACAGGAGTATAGGGTCTGGAACGTGGGAACACAGAAGCACATCCTCGCTCTGCTACTGAACACCTGGGGAATTGTACCTGGTGAGGGACACATTCTGTGTGGGGCCCACAGTCATCCTGGGGAGATTCTGGAGTCAGGCGCAGGCTAGCAGGGGCTTGGCAATTCAGACCACTTGGGAACACCAGGGGAACTGTGGCCGTTAGATGGCGAGGTGTCTCCCAGAAAGTGACAGCCCTCTGGAGCCACTGAGGAGCAGAAGGTCCAGTTGACCGCCAAGAACAGACCCAGGACTGGAGGACTGGCAGGGGATCCAGCAAACTGCCCAGAACCGAGTTGCTTCTGGTCAGGGACACAGGTGTCTACTTAGGTTCTCATCATCAGATTCTTAGTGCTCTGTGCTGTCTGTTCGCTTCTCCCAATCTGGAAGCTTTTAGGGTAAATACGTATTTACACTGAGAGGATGAGGATTTCACCACGACATGCACCAGGTTGGGTTTTCATTCAGTCACTGTGCTCTTCCAGTCGGGGTACCCCAGCCATCCAGGCTTGATTCCCTTCTTGGATAATTTCCTCCCCTCCGTGAGCCGGAGTTGGAGTTTTTTTTTTGTTTTTTTTTTTTTTTTTTTTTTTTTTTTTTTTTTTTTTTTGAGACAGAGTCTCGCTCTGTCGCCCAGGCTGGAGTGCAGTGGCGCAACCTCGGCTCACTGCAAGCTCCGCCTCCCGGGTTTACGCCATTCTCTTGCCTCAGCCTCCCGAGTAGTTGGGACTACAGGCGACCGCCACCTCGCCCGGCTAGTTTTTTTGTATTTTTTAGTAGAGACAGGGTTTCACCGTGTTAGCCAGGATGGTCTCGATCTCCTGACCTCGTGATCTTGGTTTTTGGTCATTCCTTATTTATTTATTATTTTTTGAGATGAGGTCTCACTCATGTCACCCAGACTGGAGTGCAATGGCACGATCTCAGCTCACTGCAGCCTCTGCTTCCCGGGTTCATGCAATTCTCCCACCTCAGCCTCCCAAGTAGCTCAGATTTCAGGCGCCCATCACCATGCCCGGCTATTTTTTGCATTTTTAGTAGAGACAGTGTTTCCCCATGTTGTCCAAGCTGGTCTTGAACTCTTGACCTCAGGTGATCCTCCTGCCTCGGCCTCCCAAAGTGCTGGGATTACAGGAACGAGCCACTGTGCCCGGCCTGGTCATTCCTTTTTGAAAAATACCACCCCGTTCTCACTCTGTGATGCCCCATCTTCTCAGGCCTCTCCAGGGACATCACATATGGTTGGCTTTTTATTTCATTTTTAAACAACTGTATTGGGGTATAACTGCTGCACAGTAAGCTGCACTTAAGGTGTGCAGTGATACGTTTGACCAATGCCTCCGCCCATCGCCTGTCACCGCGCGGTCATCCCCAGAGCTCCCCCTGCCCTGTGGCCCCTCCGCTGGTTGGCCGCATCCCCCACTTTGCATTTTCTGGGACTCCACACGGATGGGGCCTGCGATGTGTGCACACTCTGCAGTGTCCTCCCCTGCCGGGTGACTTCGGAGCCCATCCAAACAGCCGCTCTCTGCTTCCTTCGTTTTGTTGCTGGCTGGGTTCTGCTGACATGTGTTTTCAAGTCCCTCTGCTTCCTGTGATCTCTCTCTCCTCTGATTTCCTCATTTTCCTTTGTTCTGACTCCTTTCCCTTCCCTTCTTCCCTCCCTCCCTTCTTCCTTCCTTCCTTCCTTCCTTGACCTTCCTTCCTTGCTGAAGATGCTCAGGCAGCTTCTCCCACCCCCAGCCACCCAGGCTCCAATGGTCCAGGAGAGAGCTGCGGTCAGCCTGGGCAACCAGGAGGTAGCATCGATCATGGGGCGAGGGGACAGCTGGCCGGGCTTCCAGTGTCCCTCCGCCTTTTCTGTGGAACAGTTTAGCTTCTTCACAAAGGTTCTTCTTGTTCCTGCTAGGGGTGGAGTCTGGCTGCAGGCAGTCTGAGGGAGAAGCAGGTCTGGGTAGAAGTAGTCTCGGTACTGACCGGGCAGGCGTTTCACTGAAGCTCCTATACTCAGTTGGGATCCGATGGCATCTGCTTTTGTGTCTGGTGTCCCCAGTGTCCCCACCGTCTGCAGGCCCTGTGGAATTTTTCCTAAGAATCATCTCCAGTCTTCTGTGTGGGAGAGTGTATCATCAGGGGTCAGTGCAGGGAAAAGAAACTTCCTCAAGCAGAATGGGAGTAAGACCTGAGATGCTTGGGAGGCCAGGGAAAGGAATATGGGGGATCTGAGGGGCGCTGTGGCCTCCAGGTCAGCCCAAAGAAGCTGCAGTGCCTTGCCTGGCCCCAGCGGGCCCTGCTCTGAGGGAGGGCGGCAGAGTGCAGTGTCTAGCACCCAGGACACCAGTGCAACTGCAGGCTGCCTCCCCAGAGCAGCCGTCTAGATGATGGCAAGCAAGGCCTGACCCCGCTGGAGCCTGCACAGAGAAGCCATGCATGGGGCCCTCACCCAGCCCTGGGGAAGGTCAGCCCCTGCCTCCCCACCCACGTCCTGGCCCCAGCAGCAAGGGGGTCTGGGGAAGATCAGGCTTCCTAACCTTGCCACCCGGAAAGCACAGGAGAGGGCAGAGATGGGCGCCGGTTGTCAGGAGACCCTCTCAGGGGTGGAGGCACCACAGCCCTGCTCTCAGAGCCCCTCCCACACCCTCTGGCTGTCAGATGGGCTTGTTCCTGACCGGGTCCACCGGTGTCAGGCTGCGGCATCACTCGCGCCCCTCCACCCCCCACGGCTCACAGGAGAGCATGCATCTTTCTGACATCCCTGGACCTCCCGAGGTTTCCACCAGCAGAGGGGAGGGGGCGCCGCTCTCCTCACCTCCTGTCTCCTGGAGGCCGGCCTGGCTGGGGTCTCAGGGCTAGTCCTGCTGCTGCACTGTGGCTGCTGTCCAGGTGAGCAAACCCTCAGGCCCTCTCAGCCCGGCACTGAGCCACCCTCCCACCTGCCATTCCCCAGGAGGCTGCCGCCTCCAGCACCGGAGTTTGCATGCAGGGGTTTCCCCAAGTGTTCTTGGGAACACCACCCGAAAAAAGGCAGACGAGGCAGCGACTTCACTGTGACCCGGGATGCTCTGGAGCTGAGATGACCCTCGGAGCTGACCACCCTGGGATAGTCTCTGGACACAGTTGCCTCCGCTGAGCCACATTGCCAAAGGTGATGTGCGGAGGGGTCTTCGGTCGTGAGCAGGCCGGCGAGCCATGCGTGCCTCAGTTCTGAGGGGCCTCTGTGCCGCACATCAGAGAGGCCGCCACACCCTCCCCCAACCCTGCCAGGCCCAGGTGCCTGCCCCCCGACCAGCTGCAGCCGCCTGGACTGTGCGTTCAGGCCACACGCGGTCAGCCCTCCCCAAAGGCCCTCTTTGAACCCTGAGGCCCAGGGCAGGTCTGGTTTATTGGCTCAGACTCCAGTGACCAGCGGGGAGGGACAGCGGGGGCTGCTGGCTGAGGGTCTACAGGTTCTCCTGAAGGGCAACCGGCTTGCTGTCCCTGGAACTCCCCAGCCAGCCCAGATGCACCCAGGCCGGGGAGGGCGGCCCTGCAGCACGCATGCCCCAGAGTCTCCCCACTGCGCCCACCTGTCTTTCTGCCTTCCTTTTGCTCCACGCATTGCCCATTACCTGTATTCTCCTTAAGAAATGAAAACCTGAAACCGGCCCAAGCAGCAAACAGTCCTCCATCTCATTAAGCCAGGTGGCGGGGGAGCCTGACTCCTCCTTGGCCAGGCTGTGCCCCGAGGGACCCAGCACCCTCAGCCCTCTCTGTCTCCTGTCTGACCACTCACTCCTTTGTCGCTGGCCAGATCCTGGGGATTCTGCGGAATTCCCACTCCACTTAGGAGCTGTTTCAGGAGGGGCGGCGCAGCAGACAGGCCATGCACCCCGCCCTGCTTACCCTGGGGAAGCTCCCTGTGTGTGCCTCACCTTCTTCACCTGCAGAAGAGTGCGTGGTCGGTGCAGTGGGTCATGGCGAGCATTTCCAGGGCTCAGCACAGCCTGGCACACAGCTGCACACACTGGGTGGCGGTGATCAACTGTTCCAATTCTTTCATGGACAGGAACTCCAGGTCAGCTTTAGTTTAACGAAGATTCCCACAGTGAAAGGTCTGAACACCGCTGTTCTCACTGGTGAAAGTGGAGCTGCTTTCAAGTCACTCCCACCACGTACCACTTCTGGCCTTCGATCTCTAGGTGCTGGGCAGACGACACCATCCGCCATCCCTACATCTATCGGGCTGCCCACTTATCGGACCAACTTGACCCGCAAGGCTCAGCCCGGCACCACCTCCTCCAGGAAGCCCTCTCCAGGCTCAGACAGGTCTGGTGCCTCCCACGATCCTCCCACTCACAGCTGGCTGAGCTGAGTGGCCCAATCTCCTGTCCCTGCCCCCCGTGTCTTGGTTCCTCAGAGGAAGCGCTAGAGAGGGGCTTGGAGCCAACCCCAGGGTCCCCTGCCTCCCCCTACAGTGGATGTGGGTTTCAGGATCCATTTACTCCTGCTCTGAGAATCTGGCATGGCTGAGTTGTGGGATTAGCACAGATGCTTCCCTAACAACTGGCAGTGGGTTCCAGAGAGAAGCCCAGGCGGGAGGCAGTCCGGAGGGACTCTCGCTGGTGGCGGAGATTTGACACGTGCTGGGGATGCCTGGAGCGAGGGAGCAGGGTGGGTGTTCTAGCCAGTCTCTGGTGAGCCTGGGTGAAGGGAGTAAGGAGTTGAAGGAGGCCCAGACTCATTGCCCTGCCCCACTCTTCCCCCAGGCGCACCAGCCCTTGCCCTGTTTGCAGATCTCCTCCCTCTCTTCCCCACTCCTCTCTCTTTCCCTCACCTCCCCTCTTCTCTCCTCTCCCCTTCCTTTTCCTTCCCATTGTCCCACCCTCTACAATCCTGCCCAGAGCATCAGTGGAGCACCCCGCCCCGCAAGGCACCCACAATCCTGCCCAGAGCATCAGCGGAGCACCCTGCCCTGCAGGGCACCCATAATCCTGCCCAGATCATCAGTGGAGCACCCCGCCCCGCAAGGCACCCAAAATCCTGCCCAGAGCATCAGTGGAGCACCCTGCCCTGCAGGGCACAGCTATGGGCCCCTTTCAGCCTCCCCAGCTACACGGGAAGATTTTGGAGGTCGGGGCCTTCTGTCCTCTGCAACCCTCATCCCAGCCCTGGCCCTAAGGACATGGGAGCCCACATTGCCTGTCTGAATCAGCCTGGGCAAGGCTGTCTCCCATGGGCAGCCGGTTGTCTCTGCGGTTTTGTGGCCATGGGAGCCTCCACTTGCCCCAGACAGCAGGGGTCACCCCAGAGCCGCACGGGATGGGGAGAGCCAGCCCCTGTCCGGGTTTCAGCAGTGATGTGGGTGGGGCTGGGCACAGTGGTCAGCCTGGGTCAGCCCCAGCCATCCTTGCCTTCTGCTTCCATGTCCTGTTTGGGCCTGGAGATCAGCCTGGCTTGTGGTCCCCAAGCCTTCAGGAGACATTCCCCTGGACCTGAGCGCCTGACCCCTCTGCCCCAACCCTCTTGCCTGCTGCTCACCTGGAAGAAGGGGAGAAGCCTGCTGCCCTACACTCTCAGCCATGCTGGGGAGAGGTGTCTCTCAGCCCCTGGCTCTGCTCCTCTGGGGTGGTGGCCAGGATGATCGCAGGGTCTGACTTAGGAAGGAGCCATAGCCTGGACTCGCCACAGGGGCCCACCTCAGAGCTGGGGCCCTAGCACCAGACCATAAGGACTGGGACTTCTAGGCCAGACTCAGGCCTGGAGATGGGGCTCAGTCACCTGGTATCATGGCTGGCCACAGCTTCCCTGCTGGGAGCACAGCCCAGGTCGCAGAGGGGGCGGGTGACTCCCACCTCCCGGCTCTGAGGGGGCGTCCGGCCTCCTGGGGTGGCTCCCAGGTGGGGGATGACTGCTTGCCTAGACCCTCCCTTCAGGTGACCTGTGAGTCAGCCTCCAATGCTGCTCCAGTCTCAGCCCTGTGGGAACTGCTGGGGCTGTAAGCCTTGGTCCCTGTCTTTGTCACTGTCCGTCCAAATGTTAGACTAATATTGCCCCAAATGGTCACTAATTCACAGTCAAAATGTTGCGGCAACTCTTAGACTTCAAATCAGCAGTCCAAGGGCCTGGAGGGTCCCAGTAATAGCCTGCTGCCCACAGGGACATCGGAATGACGCTGCACTGTCTTTGGGATCTGGATGTGAGGGGACAGGACGCATGGCCAGCATGCCATGTGACAGCGATGCCTTCAACAGAACTGTCACCTGTATAGATGCCCACCTGCCAAAGCCTGCCGGGAAGCACCTGCCAACAGCCCGTGTCGGCTTTATTACCTGCTGAAGCAAAAAGTTGCCTGCACATCTTGGGACAACGCTGTGCAGTGAGGCCTCTAGGTAGAGAAGGGCAGGAGGACTTGTTACAAGAGTGGGCTTGTGTTGGGTGACAGGGCAGGGTCCGAAGCAGCAGACGTTGGCTCTGGATTGGGTGTGTCAAGGATAGGCAGCGGTGACAGGTATGCATCATCTTTGCTGGGCAGGCGGCACAAAGCCAGGCTGGAGCTGTCTCTGGACAACAAAGAACGGTCCCTCACCTGGGCCAGGGTTGTTTTTGCAGGTACCTGATGGTGTCTTTCATTTTATTTCCTCACAGACACAGGCTCCCGACGCCGTCATCCTGTGATGTGGTCTGTAGCTAGAAAGAGACACAATAGCGCGGTGGTGTGCCAGGCTGCGGACTGGGTGTCCTGGGTGTTCTGCCAGGGCAGCTACAAGTAGACACAGAACACACATCAGTGATGTCAGAGCTGCCGTTTGTCAAAATTCTGCTTTTTTCCAAGGTCGCCTGCAGAAGGTTGTCCATAGGTGGACTGGAGTCTCGCACCTGGCTCCATTGCTGCAGGATGCACCATGGAATCTTTTCGCCAGACACCCATGGGGCGGGTGCTCACCAGAAACAAAACTGCTGCTCATGCCTGCCGGGTCACGAGGCCAGGGGCCTACGTCGGCTGCCAGCAGCCTCTTCCGTAAAGTGCCGGTCGATGAACATCCTCAGCCTCCTCGGTGAGATGCCCACACTGTCAGCGGAGGGTGGAGGCGGCCGCAGACAGTGGAGGATGACGTAGACGAAGGCCAGGCTGAGCGCCCATGACCCCATTTACAGAAATAGGCAGTGATCCATCTGGCCGTGGTTTGAGACCCTAGCTCTGTGCGTCCCAACCCAGGAAGGGCTGCCTTGGACACTCTTCCCGGCTGCCCTGCGTGGGCTGTAGTGTTTATGGAAGCGCGGCAAAAATCTCTGGCCAAAGCCCCGGCTCCCACTTGGCTAGAGGAAGAGGCAGCTGGAGTCCTGTGCGTGTCCCTGACAGCTCGGGCCCGTGAGTGGAGGAGGGAGAATGGCTGGACTTCCAGGGCAGAAGCAGCACCCCCTGAAGAGGTGGCCCATGAGGAGCACAGGGGCCTTTGGGGTGCGTCGTTCCTCTTGGAGCCAGCGGCCCCTGGTCCCGAGCAAGTGTCCACTGAGCAGAGGCTCTGGCTCCTGCTGTGGGTGCACGTGACGTCCTGCCCACTCCTATCCTGAGCAGAGCAGCTCCCCGTGGTGGTGCGGGGCCTCCTGTCACACCCTCTCCATGAGCTTGGTTTTGTTGATGGAAATGGAAGCTTCACAGTAGCAGAATTTGTTCTTACGGGACCAAGTCCAGCTTTTCTAAGGGTTGGGGTGAAAATATGAGGGCAATTTAAGTGCCAAGAGTGACCCGTGGACGGAATCTACCATTTGAGGTGTTGAAAGGAACGGCTGCTAAGCGTCAGGCAGCAGGCTCCGGGTACAGTCCTGGGCAAGGCCAGCGATGCAGCAGGGGCAGGAAGCTCTGGGCTGGGAACAAACAGGACACGTGCTCTGGCATTTTGGGGAGAAGTGGGCCTGGAATGGAGCAATAGGGGGGTTGGGATGAACTGAAAGGCAGAGAGGGGCTCCGAATTACAGGTGGTGAGAGCACTGTGTCTGCCCCACTCAGAGGTAAGCATCCCTGTAGGATCATCTGGCGTCCTTGCGAAGGAGGCCTGTGACCCCACAGGTGGTGACTTTTGTCCCTGCTAGTGACAAGCTCTGACAGCGCTTGAGGACTGGAGGGAAGTAGACATTGGCGACTGAGTCCAAGTCACACAGCAGCCCCACTGACGCAGCTTTGAGAGTGGTGGCTGCCTGCACCCCAGCATACACTGGAGTCTCCAGGCCAGTGCCCACTCTGCCCTGAAGGAAGCAGAACTGTCAGCTCCAGCTGTCACGGTTGTGACCAGGCAGTGGCTGGGGGCAGAGGTGGGCCAGAGAGGGGGTGAGGGTGACAGTTTAACCTCTGAGGTTCTTTCCACACCCAAGACGAGAGACAGACCAGACACAGGAAGTGGGAGGTGAAGGCCACATAGCAGGGAGGGTTGTCAGGGGTCCTGGAAAGTCTTTGTCACTGTTGTTTTGCCTGGAGCAGGACAGGCTGAAGAGGGGTGGATTTGACCTGTGAACTCTGCTCAGGACCCCAGGTACTGTTGTGTTAAGGTTACAGTGGCCTCCCAGCAGCATGAACCAGGGAGACTAACTGGAGGAGAACGGGCTCTCATGCCCTTGGGGTCACAACTGAGTTCAGGGTCCCTGCTGGATGTCTAGTGGCCCTGTCCCATCTCCAGTCACCCCCTAAAGCATGCTCTGGGACACCCTGGTCCTGAGAGATGATAGGGTGAGTGGCCTGAGAGAGGAGAGGTGCTTTGGGGAAACAAGTTTGGGCAGCTGGTTTGCCTGGGGAAGACAGTGAATGGGACTGACTTCCGGATGCGCTCAGAAGCTGCTACTGTGGTACCAGGTTTAAGAAAAGACAAGTTTTGCTGTGGGTCAGCAACAAGCAGACAGGATGCAGCTCTCATCCATCTCCCCATCCTGGCCTTAAGGCAGAGCTGTCATTAGGAAAGGTCTGGGGTGGGTTCTGGGATTAGCAGGTGATTGCCAGAGGGAAAGGGGAGGTCTGGAATGTCCCCTGGGCATGTGCAGCTGTGTCTTCATGCCTCTGCATGGGTCCCATGTGCTGATTCAGGGGCAGTGAGTATCAACATGAGGTGGAAATTCAGGCCATGATGTCAGCAAGCTGCTGCCCACTCCAGCCTTCCCTTTGGGTCCCCAGGATCTCAGGCAGTTTTATTCTCACAAGGAGGGAGTTCCAGCACGCCGCTGCTGTTCTTACCTGCCATCCTGTGAGCTCAGGAGTCCCTGCTGTCAATCACCACTCTTTAACCCTTCCGGGCACGGCATCACCTCCCCTCCCCGCCCGCTTCTCCTCCAGAGCTAGATTCGGGACTGAAGGAGGGAGGCAGGCAGCACCGAGGCCAGGTCTCCCACAGGCAACCCCCAGCACCCGCGATGGATGGACAAGGGAAGTGTTTTGTGGAGAAGAATTTTTACCAAACTTTCCTAAAAATCAAGTTTTAATGAGTTGAACATAATTGGCCTTGTAACTACTGTATATCCATCTGTGGGTCCACAGAAGAAAACAGTGCTTCTGCATCTCCCCCGATGTGAGTCAGCCCCTATAAAACCCTCACTGAACTTCCCCGGTGCAGGGTTTTAATAGGTGGCCACACCTAAGTAGTGTCCTTCCCTTCTCAGAACAGAAGGAAAGGAAACTGTGCCCCCTGGGAATTCACTTCCAAATGAACTTCATGTAGAAATCACCACCCTAAGAATTAGAATTCCCTCCAGCTTCAATAGGACAAATAGTGTCATCACCTCACCACCACAGTGGAACCAAAGGCGAGGGCAGGACAGGCTGAAGAGGGGCGAGTTTGACCCCTAAACTCTGCTCAGGGCCCCCGGGCCCCTGTTGTGTTAAGGTTAAGATGGCCTCCCAGCAGAACACCCCAGGAAGATTAACTGGAGGAGAACGAGGCCCCCAGCTGCTTCTCCTCCATATGAGGTGGATACATATTGTGTCCAATAGGAGGTCCAATATTAGCTCACAAAAGAGGGAAAATGGGTTTCTGTCTCACTGAAACATACGATTTGGGAAAAAGATCAATGAGAGGGCAGGGGATGAAAGACCTCCAGTTCCTGGATGAAGAAACTTATTAAATAACAATGACACAAATATTCTTCTTGCAGTATTCAGAAATCAAATAATGTGGAAATGGTTTACTAAGATTCACATTTACATAATGTACATTTATAAAACACTACCCTAAAAATTACATTAGGTCTCCATTTGAGATATTGTGCAACCACTTAATAACAAAAAAAAAGAGAGAAAAACATGGAAATGATTTTAGAAGACAAAGTTGTTGCTGTGTTTCCGGATAACTTTATTACACTAATTAGCAACAACAAAATAATGTGATTACACTTCCTGATAATGGAAGACCATTAAAGCCCTTAATCACTCACTGGGAGCCATGTTTTAGGAACCTGCAGGGCATTATCTAAGAATTATCAGCTGTTGGGATCCCACTGAAGTCACTGAATGACCAACAGCCGCAAAACTCACAGAGAAAAAAATCAACATTGCTTTAGTAGAGAGCAAAGCGTCTTGCTGTGGTTCTGGATCTTTGTAAGCGGGCTCACTGTCAAGTGGGGTCACTCGGAGGCGAGACACTGAGTGGCCAGCACTTGGTGTACACGCACGTCTCTGCTCCTCAGTGCAGGGGATTCCGGGCCAGGGCACCCTCAGTGGGGAAGACTCCCAGCAGTGTCTTCTCCCTTTCTGGAATCTGGAAAAGGACAGAGTCCTCCTCCTACGAGCTGCACCCCAGAACCCTCAAGACCCTCTAGTATGTGTCAAGGAGATGCGGAGAGAAGATGGAGCTGGGTCAGCCACATCCTTTCCTGTGGGACAGCTGGATCAGGGCAGCAGTAAGTGGTGAAAGGACCACAAGATTCAAAGCCTGAGTTCCAGTGCCTGGCCTCTGGGGTGGGCTCATGTGAGGCTCTGGCTCCTGGACCTGGGATATGTGGTCCATGCTGTGCCCTGGAACCTGGACCTCACCTGCCACAGCCAGGTGCTCCTGTTTCTCAGTTTCCCAACCCTGTGAGGGACCTCTGACAGATGCACACCATGCAGCATCAAAGACATGAGAACGCTCTGAGACTGCTAAAATCCTTCCGTAATTTTTATCTCACACTTTGTGTGGTAAAAAATTTAACCTTATCCAAAAAGATGTGTAGCCCTTCCCTCGGCTTCTGGAAGGTCATATCCAACCCTTGGAATGTCATGACTGACAGGAGTGTCTTTCTTTACCTTGGATAATGCCAGATAATCCAGCAGGATGACTTACAGTGGGGGTGGGACACACTTGATAGTGTGTCCAGAATTGATGGGTCCTTGGTCTTGCTGACTTCAATAAAGCCACGGACTCTCATGGTGAGCGTTACAGTTCTTAAAGATGGTGGGTGGTTTGTCCCTTCAGATGTTAAGATGTGTCCACAGTTTGTTTCTTCTGGTGGGTTCGTGGTTTTGCTGATTTCTGGAGTGAAGCTGCAGATCAGATCTTAAAGGCGAGTGTTACAGTCTTAAAGGCACCACAGACCCAAAAACCAATCAGCAGCAAGATTCGGCATAAGAGCAAAAAAACAAACCATCTCACACGGGGGAACAGGACGCCAGACAGTTGGCTCGGCTGGTTCGGGCAGCCTGCTTTTATTCTCTTATCTGGCCCCACCCACATCCTGCTGATTGGTCCACTTTACAGAGACCTGATTGGTCCGTTTTGCAGAGAGCTGGTTGGTCCATTTTACAGAGAGCTGATAGGTCCGTTTTGACAGGGTGCTGCTGATTGGTGTGTTTCCAAACCTTGAGCTAGACACAGAGTGCTGATTGGTGCATATATAATCCTCCAGCTAGACATAAAAGTTCGCCAAGTTCCCACCCAACTCAGGAGCCTCGCTGCCTTTGCCCAGTGGTTGCTCAGCTGGGGCCACTGGTGGAGCTGTCTGCCAGTCCTGAGCCGTACACCCGTACTCCTTAGCCCTTAGCCCTTGGGCGGTTGATGGGACTGGGCACCACGGAGCAGGGGGCAGTGGCTGTCGGGGAGGCTCGGGTGGCATGGGAGCCCACTGTGGGGGTGGGGCTCGGGCATGGTGGGCTGTAGGTCTCGAGCCCTGCCCCATGGTGAGATGGCTGAGGTCTGGGGAGAATTTGAGTGCAGTGTGGGCAGGCTGGTAGTGTTGGGGGACCTGGCACACACTCCGCAGCTGCTGGCCCAGGTGCTAAGCTCCTTAATTCCCTGGGACCAGCAGAGCTCTCCAGCAGCTCCGAGTGCGGGCCCAGGGGGCCTGCGCCCACCCGGAACTCGTGCAGGCTTGCAAGCACCATGCTCAGCCCCGGTTCCTGGGCGTAGCCCTGGTTTCTGCCGGCCCCTCTCCCTCCACACCTCCCGGCAAGTAGAGGGAGCCGGCTCCGGCCTCAGCCAGCCCAGAGAGGGGCTCCCACGGTGCCATGGCGGGCTGAAGGGCTCCTCAAGTGCCACCAGAGTGGACGCTGAGGCCGAGGAGGTGCCGAGAGCGAGGGCTGCTAGGATGTTGTCACCTTTCAGTGGTAGTTAGGTGGGGGCTTTTGGTCACACAGCTCAACGTCCTGAGGGCTGGAGACTAAGGTCAACTATGTGAGCATCAGTCAGTCAACCAGCCAATCAATCAATCAATCATGCCTACATAGTGGAGCCCCAGTGAAAGCTCTGCGCAGAGATCATCAAGTGAGCATCCCCAACTGGCCGTGCTGCAGGTGTGTCACCACATATGCATGC
>NW_012109785.1:1329-28868 GCF_000951045.1 Mandrillus leucophaeus | reverse complement strand
GGGCCAGGGCACCCTCAGTGGGGAAGACTCCCAGCAGTGTCTTCTCCCTTTCTGGAATCTGGAAAAGGACAGAGTCCTCCTCCTACGAGCTGCACCCCAGAACCCTCAAGACCCTCTAGTATGTGTCAAGGAGATGCGGAGAGAAGATGGAGCTGGGTCAGCCACATCCTTTCCTGTGGGACAGCTGGATCAGGGCAGCAGTAAGTGGTGAAAGGACCACAAGATTCAAAGCCTGAGTTCCAGTGCCTGGCCTCTGGGGTGGGCTCATGTGAGGCTCTGGCTCCTGGACCTGGGATATGTGGTCCATGCTGTGCCCTGGAACCTGGACCTCACCTGCCACAGCCAGGTGCTCCTGTTTCTCAGTTTCCCAACCCTGTGAGGGACCTCTGACAGATGCACACCATGCAGCATCAAAGACATGAGAACGCTCTGAGACTGCTAAAATCCTTCCGTAATTTTTATCTCACACTTTGTGTGGTAAAAAATTTAACCTTATCCAAAAAGATGTGTAGCCCTTCCCTCGGCTTCTGGAAGGTCATATCCAACCCTTGGAATGTCATGACTGACAGGAGTGTCTTTCTTTACCTTGGATAATGCCAGATAATCCAGCAGGATGACTTACAGTGGGGGTGGGACACACTTGATAGTGTGTCCAGAATTGATGGGTCCTTGGTCTTGCTGACTTCAATAAAGCCACGGACTCTCATGGTGAGCGTTACAGTTCTTAAAGATGGTGGGTGGTTTGTCCCTTCAGATGTTAAGATGTGTCCACAGTTTGTTTCTTCTGGTGGGTTCGTGGTTTTGCTGATTTCTGGAGTGAAGCTGCAGATCAGATCTTAAAGGCGAGTGTTACAGTCTTAAAGGCACCACAGACCCAAAAACCAATCAGCAGCAAGATTCGGCATAAGAGCAAAAAAACAAACCATCTCACACGGGGGAACAGGACGCCAGACAGTTGGCTCGGCTGGTTCGGGCAGCCTGCTTTTATTCTCTTATCTGGCCCCACCCACATCCTGCTGATTGGTCCACTTTACAGAGACCTGATTGGTCCGTTTTGCAGAGAGCTGGTTGGTCCATTTTACAGAGAGCTGATAGGTCCGTTTTGACAGGGTGCTGCTGATTGGTGTGTTTCCAAACCTTGAGCTAGACACAGAGTGCTGATTGGTGCATATATAATCCTCCAGCTAGACATAAAAGTTCGCCAAGTTCCCACCCAACTCAGGAGCCTCGCTGCCTTTGCCCAGTGGTTGCTCAGCTGGGGCCACTGGTGGAGCTGTCTGCCAGTCCTGAGCCGTACACCCGTACTCCTTAGCCCTTAGCCCTTGGGCGGTTGATGGGACTGGGCACCACGGAGCAGGGGGCAGTGGCTGTCGGGGAGGCTCGGGTGGCATGGGAGCCCACTGTGGGGGTGGGGCTCGGGCATGGTGGGCTGTAGGTCTCGAGCCCTGCCCCATGGTGAGATGGCTGAGGTCTGGGGAGAATTTGAGTGCAGTGTGGGCAGGCTGGTAGTGTTGGGGGACCTGGCACACACTCCGCAGCTGCTGGCCCAGGTGCTAAGCTCCTTAATTCCCTGGGACCAGCAGAGCTCTCCAGCAGCTCCGAGTGCGGGCCCAGGGGGCCTGCGCCCACCCGGAACTCGTGCAGGCTTGCAAGCACCATGCTCAGCCCCGGTTCCTGGGCGTAGCCCTGGTTTCTGCCGGCCCCTCTCCCTCCACACCTCCCGGCAAGTAGAGGGAGCCGGCTCCGGCCTCAGCCAGCCCAGAGAGGGGCTCCCACAGTGCCATGGCGGGCTGAAGGGCTCCTCAAGTGCCACCAGAGTGGACGCTGAGGCCGAGGAGGTGCCGAGAGCGAGGGCTGCTAGGATGTTGTCACCTTTCAGTGGTAGTTAGGTGGGGGCTTTTGGTCACACAGCTCAACGTCCTGAGGGCTGGAGACTAAGGTCAACTATGTGAGCATCAGTCAGTCAACCAGCCAATCAATCAATCAATCATGCCTACATAGTGGAGCCCCAGTGAAAGCTCTGCGCAGAGATCATCAAGTGAGCATCCCCAACTGGCCGTGCTGCAGGTGTGTCACCACATATGCATGCCAGTAGAGGAAAACGGTCCTGACCGCACGGGGAGAGGAAAACAGAAGCCTCTTGTTCTTCTGGATTCTGCCCTGTGGGCAGCTTCCTTGGCTGTCTTTAAACTGTGTCCTTCTTCTGTGTAAACTGTAACCACAAGTATAACAGCTTTCAGTGAGTTTTGTGAGTCTTTCTATCAAATTACAGAACCTGAGGGTGATGTGGGGTTCCTGGAGTTTGTAACTGGTGTCAGAAGTGGGAGTGCTCTTGAGGACTGTTTTCTTTGTCTTCATATTTGGCTGAAGCTCTTGGAATTTTGGAATTGGAAGTGAAATTCGCTAGAATGACCCCGACTCACTGAAACGTGTGGTTTGGGAAAAGGATCAATGAGAGGGCAGGGGATGAAGGACCTCTGGTTTCTGGATGGCCATGGGTCATGTGTGGTATGGAACTGCAGCCGTGCTGTGGTCAGTTACAGGAAGTAAAAGTTTCCAACAGAATTTGGAAATGATGGATCCAAATCCCCAGGAACTGGCTGACCAGATGCATGAGGAAATACAAAGTAACAAAAATCAAGCTAGATATGCAATCTCTTGGTTATTGTGTTCCCTAAAAGCTAAAACAAAAGAAAGAGTGAAAGTAAAAGAGAGATCCTTTATCCCCTGCCCTCTCATTGCTCCTTTTTCCAAACCACATTTTTCAGTCAGTCAGGGTCATTCTAGTGAACTCCACTTTCAGCTCCAGGGGTTTTATCAAACTGTAAAGGCAGAGAAAACAGTCCGCAAGACCACTCTCACTTCTGACAATTACAATGATAGGCTATTACCACTGAGGCACTTACAACAGTAGGCTATTGACTACTAACAGCCCACGGTTGACCAGAAGCCTTATTGACAGCATCAACAGTTAACACTAACATGGTGAAACCCCGTCTCTACTAAAAACGCAAAAAAAAACTAGCCGGGCGTGGTGGCGGGCGCCTGTAGTCCCAGCTACTCGGGAGGCTGAGACAGGAGAATGGCGTGAACCCGGGAGGCAGAGCTTGCAGTGAGCCGAGATCGCACCACTGCACTCCAGCCTGGGCAACTGAGTGAGACTCCGTCTCAAAAAAAAAAAAAAAACAAAAAAAAACAGTTAACTCTTATTTTTGTATGTTATAGGTATTATAAACTGTATTCTTCCAATAAAGTATACTAGAAAAAAGAAACTATTAATAAGAAAATCATAAAGAAGGGAAAATACATTTACAGTACTGTACTGTATCAATATCATTAAGTTTTCTGTCATCTGTTTATAAGATGAATCGTCTGTCTGAAATGGTGCAACCGCACCTGCAGACCTCAGTATATATCCAGAAATTCAACTTTTTTCTTGTAATGTCATGACTTTTCTCTACTTCTTGGGAGCACTTCCAGCATCACTAGTGGCACTTCATATGGGTCCACTGTAAGTTATTGTTTCTGTAAAAGCTGAAATGAAAGCAAGAGAGAGGTTCTGAGGCTGAGCCAATGGGTAATGAGGCTGAGGTGGTTGCATTAGGGCCACAACCAATGGGAAAGTTAGAGGGGAAGGGAAGGTATGGAAGATGTTGGGGTGAATCCTGACATTGCACCTATCCAGGGTTCTGGGAGGTCCAAGATATAGTCGCTGGCCGCAGGGTCAAAGGAAAAAGTTATGTTGAAACAGCAGATTGTGGGGAAATTTAGACTGCTTTGCAAAAGAATGAGGGAAGTCAGCTGGGAGAGTGAAGGAGCCCATCCCAGCAGGTGAACATCTTTCAACAGTTATTAAGAAATGGAAAGAACATGACTAAGTGTAGTAGCTCACCCCTGTAATCCCAGCACTTTGGAAGGTTGAGGTGGGAGGGTCACTTGAGGCCAGGAGTTTGAGACCAGCCTGGTTACATAGCAAGACCTCATCTCTAATTTTAAAAAATAGTAATAAGGCTGGGTGCAGGGGCTCATGCCTGTGATCCCAGGTCAGGAGTTTGTGACCAGCCTGACCAACATGGTGAAACTCTGTCTGTAGTACAAATACAAAAATTATCCGAGTGTGATGGTGGGAGCCCGTAATCCCAGCTACTCAGGAGGCTGAGGCACAAGAATCGCTTGAATCCGGGAGGCAGAGGTTGCAGTGAGCTGAGATCGCACCATTGCACTCCAGCCTGGGTGACAAGAGCAAAATTCCAAAAAAAAAAAAAAAAAAAAGGAAGGAAAGAAGGAAGAAAGAGAAAAGAAAGAAAAGAAAGAAAGATGGGCAGAGCACAGCAGACATTAATGGGGTTAAAACAAAGCTCTTACGACAGCGCTATCAGAAATTGGAACTGCTGGGAGCTCCTGCTTGCCCCAACACTGAAGGCCTAAACCTATTTTCATCCAGTTTGGAGGAATAGAAAACATTAGAAGGCAAAGGTGACCACGAGCAAGTTGGCCTCCAGTTGCCTAGAGTGATGCTCCTGCAGTCCAATCAAGATAAGAGCTTGATTGATGAGAGGGTCTGCGTCCCTTGGCCTGACCCCTGGCTGGATACCCAATGCCATACACCCATGAGTGGGTAAAATGCTCAGGGGATGGAGAATAAATGTTTTTGGGACTCCTTGACACGAGAGCCCCATACACTGAGATTGCTCCGTGGTGAGTGTGTCAATGCAAACCTACCCCCAAAGGCCCAGGGAGAAGAGACGCTGAATAAAGAGGCTGACAAATACAGCTTCTCAGAAAGAAATGTAGAATAGGGACTTATGAACAGAAGCCACATCTCGGGTGGCTGTGAGCCACTTGCCCTCCAGAAAGCATTCTCTCTCTCTTTTTTTTATTTAGAGATGGAGTCTCCCTCTGTCACCCAGGCTGGAGTGCAGTGGTGCAATCTCAGCTCACTGTAACCTCTGTCTTATGGGTTCAAGTGATTCTTCTGCCTCAGCCTCCTGAGTAGCTGGGATTACAGGCAAGTGCCACCACACCTGACTAATTTTTGTATTTTTGGTAGACATGGGGTTTCACCATGTTGGCCAGGCTGGTCTCAAACTCCTGACCTCAAGTGATCCACCTGCCTCAGCCTCTGAAAATTATGGGATTACAGGTGTGAGCCATCCATGTCCATCCAAAAAGTATCCTTTATCCAGCAAGCTTGTGGGTTAGAACATGTGCAGCTGGTCACATCTTCGGACATTCTTGCCAAGAGGTGTGACCGCTGGGCAGGTTAGATAAACGTCTTTATGAAGGGTTCTGTCTGCTGCAGGCAATGTCTAAAGACCTTACTGCAGAACACCTTGGTATGTGGGGGTCAAACACTGGTCACCATGGCATTTTGCTTTGATATAAATACACAGCAATAGGCTGTTCTCCTACTGTGATTCCAAACCTGTCGGTGAAGTGTCCATAGAAGCTACGGCTGGGGTGAGAGGGTGCAGGAAGCAAAGGCTAATGGGATGAAGGTGAAAGTTCAGATGAAAATTGGAATGTTTGAGCAGATTTTATGTGACATGGTTGCACCTGCTGTACCTGAATGTGTTATGAGGTTAGATACTACATCTGGCTGGGAGATGCTTCCCTTAGGTCACATGTAAAACAGAAGACAGGTGTATTAGTCCGTTCTCACACTACTGATGAGGACATACCTGAGATGGCAATTTACAAAAGAAAGAGAGGTTTAATGGACTTGCATTTCCACATGGCTGGGGAAGCCTCACAATCATGGCAGAAGGCAAGGAGGAGCAAGTCACGTTTTACATGAATGGTAGCGGGCGACGACAGAGCTTGTGCAGGGAAACTCCCATTTTAAAAACCATCAGATCTTGTGAGACTCTTTCACTATCATGGAAAGACCTGCCCTCATCATTCAATCACCTCCCACCAGGTTCCTCCCATGACACGTGGGAATTGTGGGAGTTACAATTCAAGATGAGATTTGGGTGGGGACATGACATGTGGTAATTGTGGGAGTTACAATTCAAGATGAGATTTGGGTGGGGACACAGCCACACCATATCAACAGGTAAATCTACCTGCAGCCAGTATTGGCTGAGCATGCTAAATGGAGCCAATAACCTTGTCCAAGCCCACAGAGGTCATCAATTTGAAACTATTAAACACCTGGTGGGCAGAAATATCTTGCAACTTGAATGAACGCCCTGTTAGAAGCAGGAGTGTGGGCATACGTTCTCTGTATGGTCCAGCCCTGTGTGGGGCACACCAGGACTCACAGCAAAGCCTGTGAGCACCATCCAGCAGCGAGAACTATGATTTTGGACTGGAAAATTTCTGTTTGAGAGACAATTTGCAGGTTACTGGGCTTTGATTAAGACTGTCCCTATGACTGAAGGACGTAAAATAACCCCAGAACCTGAAATACCCAGAATGTCTTAAGCAATGCCAGAAAAACACTCCCATGGAGAGGTCAGTGCCCAAAAGAATTCCAGAATAAATGGAAATTTTATTTAATTTATGTATATGGGTACAGGTACATGCTCCTGGGAGAAGGTAGAAGGAGCTCATCACCCCCTGAGCAGAGCCTCTTTTCCCCAAGGACTGAACGTTGGAATCCTCTGAGGAGCTGCCAGACACTGTCACCATGAAAACAGTACCCAACTGATTGGTGAACAGCTCTCAACTGATCAGCAAGAAGCTGCTTGGTTTATGGACAGCAGGTCCAGGCAGAATGGAGAGCATTCTATTTGGAAGGCTGTCCCTCTGTTTTGTGTTGTTTTTTTCATTTGTTTGTGTTTTGAGACAGGGTCCTGCTCTGTCACCCAGGCTGGAGTGCAGTGGTGTGATCACTGCTCATTGCAGCCTCAGAATCCCAGGACTGAGCAATCCTCCCGCCTCAGCCTCCCTAGTAGCTGGGACTACAGGCACATGCCACCATACCCGGCCAATTTTTAAAAATTTTTTTGTAGAGATGGGGTCTGGCTATGTTGCCCAGGTTGGTCTCAAACTCGTGAGCTCAAGTGATTCTTCCTCCTCTGCCTCCCAAAGTGCTGAGATTATAGATGTGATTGTCTGATTGAAGAAGGAGAAATCAAACCAGCTCAGTGGGCTGACTTGCATGTGATTTTCCCGTTTGGGTTTTTACTGACTCATGAGGGGTGGCCGGCGACCTGGTCATGTTATTGCAGACAGCCGATGGAAAACTAGTCTATTAAAGAGAGGGCTCCGTGAAAATCATGGTGGGCATTTCAGGGGTGCGTTAAAGTAGGACACAACAATATTCATCAGAAGAACCCCCTTCCAGGATCAGAAGGTGATCAGAACCGGCAAATGGGAGTCCTGGTGCATTCACTTGGGGTGGCCACCGGGGCCCACAGAAACCGTGGGTGTGGGGGCTGCAGCGGTGCAGGGAAGGGCTCTATCTAAACATGTTCTCCCCCTCCACACACCCTCTGAGGCATGAGATGCAACTGTCTGCTGACATAGAGACAGAGACTGCAGATGGCTACGGGCAGATTTCCCTGGAAGCGGAGGGGACCAAGGGGGAGGCCCTGCACATAGCTGGAAAGTAGAATTGATTCTGTAGCCCCAGAAGCCTACAAATAGGTCCTGAAAGGAACAGACATTGACTCTGGGCTGGGCTTTGCTTACCCAGTGGTAGATGCAAATGTGCAGAGTGCTATAAAAGAGTTGGAACAGAAGTTTTCATGCCAGTGTGCACTGCTGAGTTACATTTCTTCACATCAAAAAACACACTTCAGAGCAATGGCTTGATAAAGAACTGAAACAGGCAATTGAAACATTGGTTTTCCAAAAAGGAAGAAGTTATAGGCGTGAAGGGCTGGTGTGTGCTCACACTGAACATGAGGGGCCAAGGGAGGGTCCCTGCTAGGGAGATTCCTCTGCTTTTCCGGGGAGCTGGAGAGGAGGGGGTTGGCGAGAACTCATACGATTATACAAGTCTTTCCATGAGGACAGGATAATGATACAGTTCTTCTGTTTGCTACATGCACATGAGTAATTGTCCCTGATAATTTCTTTGTGCTGAAGAGTCTATAATAGAGCCAGGTATACTTGATTTTGTTCATGTCCTCATGGTCTATCTTTCTCCATCCTTTTACCTTCAGCCTACTTATATTACAGTTGAAATGAGTTTCTGAAACACAGCGTGTATCGGGATCATGTTTTTGTATCCATTCTGCCAATATCTTTTAATTGGTATATTGGTCCATTTACATTTTATATAAGTACTAATATAATAGGGCTTAATCCTACCATTTCATTTTTTGTTTACTGTTTGTTCCCTCTGATTTTTAACATAAACTTAATTTTTAATAGATTTTATTGTTTAGAGCCATTTTAGGTTCACAGAAAAACTGAGCAGAAGATACAGCGATTTCCCTTATACCCCCTGCCCCCACACATGCTTAGCCTCCCCACTGTCCACATCTATCACCAGTGTGACATGTTTGTTACAATTAATGAACCTACATTGACACATCATTATCACCCAAAGCCCATGTCTCACATTAAGGGTCACTCTGTGTTGTACATTCTATGGGTTTTGGTAAATCTACAATGACATGTATTTACTATTACAGTATCATATAGAGCATCCTACCTAAAAATCCTCTATTCTCCACCTATTCATCCCTCTCCCACCTTCCCCATCCCTTAGCAACCACTGATGTCTTTACTGTTTCCATAGTTTTGCCTTTTCCAGAATGTCATATATTTGAATCACATAATACATAATAGCCTTTTCAGATTGACTTCTTTCACTTAGTAATATGCATTTAATGTTTATCCGTGTCTTTTCATGCCTTGACAGCTCATTTCTTTTTAATGCCAATAGTATTTTTTAAATTTTTTATTTCCACAGGTTATTGGGGAACAGGTGGTGTTTGGTTACATGAGTAAGTTCTTTAGTGGTGATTTGTGAGATTTCAGTGCACCCATCACCTGGGCAGTATACACTGAACCCAGTTTATAGTCTTTTATCTCTCACCCACTTCCTACCCTTTCCCTCTGAGTCCCCAAAGTCCTTTGAGTTATTCTTATGCCTTTGCATCGTCATAGCTTAGCTCCAACTTATGAGTGAGAACACAGAATGTTTGGTTTTCCATTCCTGAGTTACTTCACTTAGAATAATAGTCTCCAATCTTATCCAGGTCACTGCGAAGGCCATTAATTCATTCCTTTTTATGGCTAAGTAGTATTCCATTATTCCATATATTCCATATTATTTATATATAGATATATAATCTCACAGTTTCTTTAACCACTCAATTGATGGCCATTTGGATTGGTTCCACGTTTTTGCAATTGCAAATTGTGCTGCTAGAAACATGCATGTGCAAGTATCTTTTTTGCATAGTGACTTCTTTTCTTCAATGTGATACCATCTTACTCCTGCAAGAATGGCCATAACAAAACATCCAAAAATAATAGATGTTGATGTGGATGTGGTGAACAGGGAACACTTCTACACTGCTGGTGGGAATGTAAACTAGGTCAACCACTATGGAAAACAGTATAGAGATTCTTTAAAGAACTAAAAGTAGAACTACCATTTGATCCAGCAGATATCTACCCAGGTTTGTTCTTTTTGCTTAGTCTTGCTTATTAAGGTCAATAGTATTTTCATTGTCTGAATCTATCCATTCACTTGATAAGGACATGAAGGACATCTTGATTGCTTCCAAGTTTTGACGTTTATGAATAAAGCTGTTATAAACATCTGTGTAGAGGTTTTTATGTGGACATGAGATTTCAAGTCCTTTGGATAAATACTAAGGTACATGACTGCTGGATCATATGGTAAGAATATATTTAGTTTTGTAAGAAAGTGCCAAGCTGTCTTCCAAAGTGGCTGTGTCGTTGTGTATTCCTACCAGCAGTGAATGAGCGTTTCTGTTGCTCCGCATCCTAACCAGCATTTGATGTTGTCAGTGTTCTGGATTCTGACCATTCTAATAGGTGTGTAGTGGCATGTTGTTGTTTTAATTTTCATTTCCCTGATGACATGACGTGGAGCATCTTTTCATATGCTTATTTACTGTCTGTTTATCTTCTGTACTGAGGTGTCTGTTAAGGTCTTTGGCCCATTTTTTAATTGGGTCGTGTGTTTTCTTATTTTCGAGTTTTAAAAGTTCTTTTTGCATTTTGGATGACAGTCCTTTATCAGATATATCATTTGCAAAGACATGTCATTCCCAGTCTGTGGCTTGCATTTCCATTATCTTGACAGTGTCTCTTATAGAGCAGAAATATTTAATTTCAACAAAGCCTAATTTACCTTTTCTTTCTTTCATGGCTAGCGTCTTTGGTGTTGTGTCTGAAAAGTCATCACCAAACCCAAGATCCTCTAGACTTTCTCCTATGTTAGTTTCTAAGGGTTTATAGTTTTGTGTTTTACATTTAAGGATGTCATCCATTTTGAGTTTATTTTTGTGAAGGGTGTAAAGTCTGTGTCTAGATTCTTTTTTTTACACATGGATATTTTTTACACATAGTATTACAGTTGTTCCAGTACCATTTGTTGAAGAGATTATCTTTTTGTTATTGTATTTCCTTTGCTCCTTTGTCAGAGATCCATTGACCGTATTTACGTGAGTCTATTACAGGCCTCTCTTCTGTTCCATTGATCTTTTGTCTATCTGTTCACCAGTACCACACTACCTTGATTACTATAGCTTCATAGTGAGTCTTGAAGTTGAGTCAGTCCTCCGGCTTTGTTCTTTTCCTTCGATATTGTATTAATACTCTGAGTCCTTTGCCTCTCCACACAAACTTTATTTATTTATTTGTTTATTTATTTATTTTTGAGATGGAGTCTCACTCTGTCACCCAGGCTGGAGTGCACTGGTGCAATCTCAGCTCACTGCTACCTCCACCTCCCAGGTTCAAGCAATTCTCCTGCCTCAGCCTCCTGAGTATCTGGAATTATAGGTGTGCACCACCACACCTGGCTAATTTTTTTGTATTTTAGTAGAGATGCAGTTTCACCATGTTGGCCAGGCTGGTCTCAAATTCCTAACCTCAAGTGATCTGCCTACCTTGGCCTCTCAATTGCTGGGATTACAGGTGTGAGCCACCGTGCCCGGCCTCCACATAAACTTTATAATTAATTTGTTAATATCCACAAAATTACTTGCTGGGATTTCAGTTGGGATTGTACGGAATCTGTACATCAAGTTGGGAAGAACTGACATCTTAATAATATTGAGTCTTCCTGTCCATGAACAAGAAATATCTCTCAATATTTTGTTTTTAAAAAATTATTTCATGAGAGTTTTGTAGTTTTCATCATATAGGTCATATACATATTTTGTTAGCTTTATACCTAAGTATTTCATTTTTGAGGGATGCTAAAGTAAATGTTAATATGTCATTAATTTCAGATTCCACTTGTCTATTGCTGGTATATAGAAGAGCAATTGACTTTTGTATGTTAATGTTGTATCCTGCAACCTTGCAGTAATCACCTGTATTAGTCAATTCTCACATGGCTATAAAGAAATACCTGAGACTGGGTAATTTATAAAGAAGAGGTTTAATTAGCTCACAGTTCTGCAGGCTGTATAGAAAGCATGGTGGCATCTGCTTCTGGGGAGGCCTCAGGGAACTTTTACTCATGGCAGAAGGCAAAGTGGGAGGAGGCATCTCACATGGCAGGTGCAGGACCAAGAGGGGAGTGTGCTACACACTTTTAAACAACCAGATCTTGTGAGAAGTCACTCACTATACAGTACCAAGGCAGGGGGGATGGTGCTAAACCATTCATGAAGGATCTACCCCATGATCCAATCACCTCCCATCAGGCCCCACTGTTGTAATTCCCAACACTGGGAATTACAGTTCATCAAGAAGTTTTGTGGGGACACTACATTACCTGTTAGTTTTAGGAGGGTTTTTTTTTGGTCTTTTTTTTTTTTTTTAACATAAATGATCATGTCATCTGCAAATAATTTTATTTATTCCTTCCCAATCTATATACTTTTTATTTCTTTTTCTTGTCATATCACAGTAGCTAAGACTTCTAGTACAATGTAGAAAAGCAGTGTTGACAGGGAACATTCTTGCTCCTGATCTGAGCAGGAAATCTAGTTTCTCACCATTATATACAATGTTAGTTGTTGGTTGGTTTTTGTTTTTTTGTAGATATTCTTTATTAAGTTGAGTAAGTTTCTCCTCTATTCTTAGATTACTCAGGATTTTAAATTATGAATGGGTTTTGGATTTTGTCAAATGCTTTTTCTGCACCTATTGATATGATGTCACTTTTCTTCTTTAGCCTGTTGATGTGATGGATTATATTAATTGGCTTTCTAATTTTAAACCAGTATTGCTCACTTGGAATAAATTGCACTTGGTCATAGTGTATTTCCTTCTGTTTTGTTTGTTTGTTTTATATATAATTTATTTTTTAAAAAATAGTTTTAGATTTATAGAAAAATTGAGAAGATAGTACAAATAGTTCCCAGACTGATGTTCAGGGAGACATAAACTGGACACGGATTGAACAACAGCCACAGATCTGCCAATATAAACTGTTTGTTTATATCTTCTGCACCCAGTTTTCCCTATCATTAACATTTTACATTGATGTGGTACATTTATTACAATTGATGAACAAATATTTATTATTATCTAATGTCATAGTTTATTCAGATAGTTTAGTTTTTATCTATTTTTTTTTTAGTTTATATTTATGTCTCAATTAACACACTTTTTCGGTTCCAGCAGGTCATCCAGGCTCTCACATTACATTTAGCTGTTATGACTCCTTATGCTTCTCTTGGCTGTGACAGTTTCTCAAACTTTCCTTGTTTTTGATGGCCTTGACAGTTTTGAGGAGTACTAGTGTAATGAGAATGCCACAGCAATGGTTGCTACCTAGGCATTAGAAGTAGAACATTCAAAAGATTGAAGCCAGTGGCTAGAGAGAAGAACTTAGAAGTTTGGCATGCAACAAGATCATCAAAACCAAAAACAAACAAACAAAAGTGAACTTAGAGGCATCTCCCACACCCAGCAGACTGGGCTCCCTGCTTTCCTGTGGCTTCTTTCAAATGAACCTTTCATTTGCCCATGAACTTCAAGTGGCTGGAGGATGAAGGACTTCCCTCCTAACTGTGCTCTCCCTGTCCAAGATCTATTTGTAATAAAGCTTTGAACATATTACATATCGTGGTGGTGTATTGAATTTTCACCTTCCACCAGAAGAACCAGGGGATACCCCAGATCAGGTTTCCCCTGCGATGCTGGCAGAACACAAGGTTAGGCTCCCAGCATCAGAGTGATAATCAGGCAGACACAAGTGAAGATCAGGCAGACATAAGCTGGACATGAGTCAGACAAGAGCCACTAAGCTATCTGCCAGTATAACAAGTTTTCAGTGCAAGGAACCTCCCTGGCTACGGGTCAGACACTAGGTATTAGGTTGTCTTCCAGGTGATAGAAATATCCCATGAAAGGATACCATAGGCCAGTCATGGTGGCTCACACCTGCAATCCCAACACTTTGGGAAGCTGAGGTGAGTGGATCACCTGAGGTCGGGAGTTCAAGACCAGCCTGACCAACATGGAGAAACCCTGTCTCTACTAAAAATACAAAATTAGCCAGGTGTGGCGGTGCATGCCTGTAATCCCATCTACTCAGGAAGCTGAGGCAGGAAAATTGCTTGAACCTGGGAACCTGGGAGGTGGAGGTTGCAGTGAGCCGAGATCATACCACTGCACTCCAGTCTGGGCAAGGCAAAAAGAGCAAAACTTCATCTCAAAAAAAAAAGAAAAGAAAAGAAAAGAAAGGATACCATAAACACCCACATCCAGCCCCTCTTCATTTTCTGTTAGGGCAGGGTTGCTAGCTGCTATGATACTGAAACCCCAGTTTAGCTGGGGGCTCTCAGAGCAATGGCTGAGGTATGTTGTAGAATATAATTTTATTAGAATTTATGTAACTTTTTTTCATTATAAGACTGATATGATGGATTTTGGGGAGAAGACCACAGAAGTAAAGTACCATTTTTGTCACCTTATATCAAGGGTACATACTATCGACATCGTATCAACATCATTTATCCCTGTTGATGTTGACCTTGAGGTAGTGTGGTGAGTTTTCTCCGCTGTAAAGTGACTCTTTCCCCTCCCTCCTTTCCATACTGTATTCTTTAGAAGGAAGTCTTCATGTGTGCCCCACAGTTAAGGAGTGGGAAGTTATGCTTCCTTTCCTTGAGGGAAGAGTAGCATCATAAAATATTTAGAATTTTTCTACGCAGGACTTTTGTTTCTTCTACCCCATTAACTTGTTTATTCAATAATTAATTTATATCAGCATGGATTCATGGATACTTATTTTATACTTTGGACTATGATTAAATATTGTTTTATTTGTTTTGTTACTCTATTCCAATCTTGGCCACTGGGGAGCTGTTTCAGTTGGCTCCTGTGTCTCTTTGACATGTTGCCACCAATGTGGGTTTTTATGTCAGGCACTTCCTAACTTTCTGGAACTACAAGATACTCTAGGCTCATCTTTTATATTTCTAGCCCCAGTCCTAGAGTCAGCCATTTCTCCAAGAAATCTTGGCTCCTTTTATTGGAGAATTTTCTTAGAAATCAAGATCTGGGCCAGGCACAATAAGTCACGCCTGTAATTCCAGCACTTTGGGAGGTCGATGTGGATAGATGACCTGAGGTCGAGTGTTCGAGACCAGCCTGACCAACATGGTGAAACCCCATCTCTACTAAAAATACAAGAATTAGCCGGGTGTGGTGGCATACATCTGTAATCCCAGCTACTTAGAAGGCTGAGGCACAAGAATCACTTGATCCTGGGAGGTGGAGGCTGCGCTGAGCCGAGATCATGCCACTGCACTCCAGCCTGGGAAACAGAGCAAGACTCCATTAAAAAAAAAGAAAGAAATCAAGATCTGGGTGCCAGGTGTGTTTGTTGCTATTGAGGTGTTGATTTGTTTAGGCTCTCTCTGCTGACACAGTGAGAAAATATATGTGTGTATACTAGCCCATGTATATACATATATTTATAAATATTTCTTTAAGTAATCATGACTTCATTTGATGTTTCCAAATCTATTACTATGTAGATTATTCTAGCTTCCTTCCCTTGCTTATCCCACCCAGTGAGAAACCTGGCACCCACCATCTGCCATCCATTATCCTAACTGTCCAACTTTAGCATACATGTATAGTGGCATAAGAATTGTTCACCCTCATGCCTGTGGGAAACGACATTATCAAGTAGAGTACAGTTCTTATGTGCAGCGTCCTTTCCTTCAGTCTTCCAGGCAACACTGATTTCCAAGGTTACTTAGGTTAGCACCTTTTCTTTCCACTCCTTTCAGTGAGGTTGTTTTATACACTTGTAATACAGTTAGATGTTTTTGTCATAGTCTGCATTCTTTCCTGAGAGCCTCCAACCTCCTAAATGACTTTTTAAAATTTTGCATACATTAACATTTATCTTTTATTCTGTAAAGTACTCTGGATTTTGAGAATTGCATAATGTCAAGTATCCACCAGAATATAGTACTTAAAAAATAGATTTATTGTCCTAAAAATTCCTTGGCTTCACCTTTTTAACTTTCTTCCTTCCCCTCAAACCCCTGACAACAACTGACATTTTCCATGTTATATAATAATTATTGATATATGCTATATAACAACTGTACAGTATATCACCTTTCAGACTAGCTTCTTTCATTTATCAATATGCACTTAAGGTGTCTCCATGTCTTTCTGTGGTTTGACAGCTAATTTATTTTTATTACTGAATAATATTCCATTGTATGGATGTACCAAAGTTTGCTTATTCATTCACCTGTTGCAGGTTATCTTTGTTGCTTCTAATTTTTGGTGATTATGAATAAAGCTGCTATGAAAATTCACATGTAGGTTTTTGTGTAGACATAAAGTTTTCAAATCAGTTGTGAAAATCATTAGGAGTGTGATAGCCTGATCATATGGTAAGACTATGTTCGGCTTTGTAAGAAACTGCCAAACTATCTTCCAAAGTGGTGGTACTATGTTGCATTCCCACCATCAGTGGGTGAGAGTTCCTACTGCTCTGCATGCTCATCAGCATTTGGTATTGTCAGGTTGTTGGATTTTAGCCATTCGAATAGGTGTGTTATTGTTTTAATTTTTAATTCTCTAATGATGAATTATGCAATTATGTGTATCAAATATGCACATGGAAATGTACATTTGACAAATATGCACTTCCATATGCATATTTGATATCTGTATATCTTTTCTGATGAGTTGTCTGTTCTGGCCTTTTGTTCATTTTTAATTTGGCTTGTTTTCTTATTAAATTTTAACAACTTTTTGTATAGCTTAAATATAAGTCCTTTATCAGATATGCATTTTGCAAAGATTTTTCTCCCATTCCGCGGACTGTCTTTATATTCTGTTAACAATTTCTTTTGCTGGCAGAAAATTTTATCTAAATAATGTCCAAAGTTAATTTTTCTTTCATGAATCATGCTTTTGGAGTGATATCTAAAAACATCATCACACACAGGGTCGCACAGAATTCCTCCTATGTTTTCTTCTAGACATTTTATAGTTTTGCATTTTACACTTACGTCTATGATCCATTTTGGATTAATTTGGGGAGAAAGTGCTAGGCTCGTGTTTAGGTTTACTTTCTTTCACATACACTTTTGTTTGTTTCAGCATTGTTAGTAAAAAAATGACTACTCTCCTTTATTTCTTCATTTTTATTTCTTTCTGTCCAATATATATACCTTTCATTTCTTCTTCTTGTATTGTTGCATATGCTAGGAATTCCAGTGCAATGTTGGGTGGATGTGGTGAACAGGGACATCCTTACCTTGTTTGTGATCTTAGTGGGAAAGTGACCGGCTTCTCACCATTAAGTGATGTTTCCTTGTAGCTAAAAGTTTGTTTGTAGATGAACTTTATCAAGTTGAGAAACAGCATCTCTATTCCTAGTTTGCTAAGAATTTTTTCATGAAAGGATGTAGGATTTGATAAATGCTTTTACTGGATCCTTTGATATAATCATCTAATTTTTTTTCTTTAGCCTGTTGATATGGTGATTAGAGTAATTTTGAAGTATTGAAACAGCTTTGGATATCTGGGTAGCAGTTTTTAATTTATTTTTTATACAGTTGGCTCTGACTTGATATTTTGTTGAGGAGTTTTGTGTGTGTGTTCATAAGAGACACTTGTTTGTAGTTTTCCTTGTCTCCTTTGGTGTTAGAGTAATGCTAGCAGTGTAGAATAAGATAAAAAAGTGTTTTCTCTACTTCTCTTTATTGGAAGAGATTATGGAGAACTAATATTAATTTTTCCTTTCTTAAATGTTTGGTAGGACTCACCAGTGAAACTATCTGAAAGTAGTGGGGTTTTTTGTTGCTGTTGAAGTCATTAATTATTCATTCAACTTCTTTATTACATACATGTAGACATGGCATTTCAGATAATCTTTTTCTTTTTCTGTGATTTTTGATAGTTTCTATATTTCAAGGAATTGGTTCATTTTGTCTAGTTATCAAATTTGCAGAGAGTAGTCATGGTATTCCCTTATTATTCTTTTAATGTCCAAAGAATCAGTAGTGATGATTCCTTCTTCATTTCTGATATTAGTAATTTGTGTCTTCTCTTTTTTTTTGGTGCAGTTTGGTTTGAAGTTTGTGCCAATTTTATTGATCTCTTTTAAAAAGCTTTTGGTTTCAGTGATTTTCTCTACTTTTTTCCATTGTATATTTCATTAATTCAGATCTAGTTTTTATTATTTTTGTTATTCTGCTTGTTTTAGCCTTAAATTGTTCTCTTTTTGGTTTCCTGAAATGGAATCTTAGGCTGTTGAAATTAGATACGTCTTTCTTTATAATATGTACATTTTAATGCTATTAATAGTCCTCTAAGCTTTGCATTTCCTGCATCTCACAAATTTTGATAAGTGGTATTTTCATTTAGTTCAAAATATTAATTTTCATTTATCTTGATAATTCTTCTTTGATCCATGTTCTGTTTAAAAGTACGCTGTTTAATTTTCAGATATTTGGGGAAAGCTATTTTACTGTTGTTGACTTCTAATTTTATTCCACTGTGATCTGAAAGATCCTGTGTGTTTTTATTTTTTACGTTTGTTAATGTGTGTTATATGGCCTAGAATGTGGTCTAATTTGATGACTGTTCCATGAGAATTTGAGAATAATGCGTATCCTACACGTTAGATGGGTTATTCCAGTTAGATCAAGTTGACTGTTAGAGCTATTCAGGCCATCTTTGTCCTTACTGATACAGATTGGGAACACTGATATAGATATGAATTGAAAATGCTCTGTTTAAGGTACATATGCTTCACATGAAGCAATATAGTGTTATCCAAAGTTCAACTTATATTAGTTAAAATTGTATATTGTGAGCGCTAGGACAATTTAAAAATTTTTTAAAAATATAAACATATTGTTTTGATACCCTAGTGATACCCTAATGGAAGAGCTAAATTGGAATTGTGTAAAATACTTCATTAAAACCAGAGAAGACAGTAAAAAGAGGTATCTGTGGTGACGAGAAGAAACAAAGAAAAGCGGAATTAATGAATGGAAACAGATACAAATATGATATATATTAATCCAACTATATGAATGATCATGTTGAATGTGAATGGTCTAAATAAGCCAATTAGAAGAAAGATGGCCAGTGAGGATAAAAAAACAAGATCCAATTATATGTTATCTGTAAGTAACTCATTTAAAAAACAAAGATTTAGATAGGTTGAAAGTCAAGTAATAGAAAATGATATACTATGCCAACACTAATCAAAAGAAAGTGAGAGCAGCTAACAATTATAATAGCAGCAGGATACATTACATATTCTTCTTAAGCTCTCATGGAACACTCACAAAATTAGAACACATACTGGGCCATAAACCATACATTAACAAATGTAAAAAACAAAAATACAAAGGATCTTTCAGACCACAATGAAATAAAATTAGAAACTAACAACAATAAGACAGCTGGAAAATCCCCAAGTATCTGGAAATTAAACAGCACACGTTAAAATGGTACACAGGTCAAAGAATTCTCAAGATAAATAAAAATTAATATTCTGAAGTAAATGAAAATGAAAATACAACTCATGAAATTTGTGGAATGCAACAAAAGCAGTGCCTGGATATGGCTATTGATAGATGACATATGCATATGTTATACAGGAAGAAATATCCAAATTTAGTAACCTGAGTTTCCATCCCTGGAAACTGTAGAAAGATAACATTTTAAGCCTAAAGCAAGCAGAATAACAGATATAATAAAAATTAAATCAGAAATCAATAAAATTGGACACAGAAAA
This sequence comes from Mandrillus leucophaeus, assembly GCF_000951045.1. NCBI lineage: Eukaryota > Metazoa > Chordata > Mammalia > Primates > Cercopithecidae > Mandrillus > Mandrillus leucophaeus. The sequence continues at coordinate 9,520 of NW_012109785.1, read as the reverse complement.
ACAAGAGAGAAAATTATGGGATCATAACCTGGTTTTTCATAACCTTTTTCAAAAAAGCCAATAAAACTGATAAATGTCTAGTCAGGCTAACCAAGTAAAAAAGAGAGAAAACACAAATTACTAATATTGGAAATGAAAAAGAAGTCACCACTACTGACCCCATAAATATTGAAAGAATCATAAAAAATGCTATGAAAACTATGTCCACAAAATATATGTCCACAAATTATATAACTTTAATGAAATGGATCAATTCTTTGAAGGACACAAACTACCAAAACTCACAAGGATGAATAATTTTTTTTTTTTTTTTTTTTTTTGAGACAGAGTCTCGCTCTGTCACCCAGGTTGGAGTGCAATGGTGCGATCTCGGCTCACTGCAAGCTCCGCCTCTGGGATTCATGCCATTCTCCTGCCTCAACCTCCCAAGTAGCTGGGACTACAGGGGCCCACCACCACACCAGGCTATTTTTTTTGTATTTGTAGTAGAGACAGGGTTTCACTGTGTTAGCTAGGAAGATCTCGATCTCCTGACCTCATGATCTGCCCGCCTCTGCCTCCCAAAGAGTTGGGATTACAGGCGTGAGCCATGGCGCCTGGCCACAAGGAGGAAAATTTTAATAGGCCTGTATCTATTATAGATGAAGGCCTATTAAATAAATGAAAAATGCATAAGTTCCCCAAACAGAAACCACCAAGCCCAGATGGCTTCACTGCTTAATTTCACCAAATATTTAAGGGAGGAATTATAGGAATTTTCCACAATCTCTTCCAGAAAACAGGAGCAGAGGGCTCACCTCCTAACTCATTCTCTGTGGCTACCGTCAACCTAATACCAAAACCAGATGAAGACATTATCAGAAAGGAAAACTACAGACCAGTGTCTCTCATGAGCACAGATATAAAAATTCTCAACAAACGATTAGAAAACGGAATCCAACAATGTTTAAACAATATTATACACTACAACTGCTAAGCTGAATTATGTTCTCCCAAAAAGATACTTGCAAATCCTAAACCCTGGTCCCTGTGAAGGTGAATTTATTTGAAAACAGCCATTTTAGATATAATCAAGTTAAGATGAGGTCATTAGGGTGGGCCCTAATCCAACATGTCTGGTGTCCTTATATGAACAGGAGAAGAGACCCAGAAACAGAAACATGCAGGGAAGATGGTCATGTGAAGATGGAGGCAGAGTCTCAAGTGATGTTTGTACAGGACCGGGAACACCAAGGATGGCCAGCAACACTAAAAGCCAGGAGAGAGTGCCCTGGAACAGGCTCTAGTATAGCATCACGTGACAAATAGCAGGCCCTGAAAGAAATCAACACATTTTACCCCAAAGTATATTTCTTTGATGTATTTTTAAGTGGCCCTGCAAAGCTGTCTTTTGTGGGGGAAATTTACATTCTGTAGAGAATCTCCTTCTCTTACTAAATCTTTTCAGGTCTAGCACCTTTTAAGTACTGATAAGAAGACATTTACCATCTATGGTCTCTGAGGCCTGCTACCTGGATGCTTCATCTGCATAACAAGAACCTTGGCTTCCACAATCCCCCACTTACATTAACCCAAAGCATTTCTTTCTGTTGATTTCAACTCTTTAGGCAAAACTTAACTCTTTCAACCAATTGCCGGTCAGCAAATCTTTGAATCTACCTATGACCTGGAAGCCGTCTCACCCCATCCCTCCAGATGTCCCACCTTTCCAGACCAAAACAGTGTAAACCTCGCATGTATTGATCGATGTCCGCCTGTAACTTCTGCCCTCCTAAAATTTACAAAATCAAGCTATGACCCAACTGCCTGGGCACATGTTCTCAGGACTTCCAGAGGCTGTGTCCCAGACCATGATCTTGACCCTTGGCAAAATAACTTTCCAAATTGATTGAGACTTGTCTTAGATACTTTTTGGTTTACACTCTATGGCCCCCCACAGCTACTGTGTTACCCGTTAATCAAAATTAGTGACGGACACAGGAGTCTCAATCGATCAAGTTTTATTAAGCCAGAGCTTGAGGGTGTGTTGGGGAAAAACACAAGTCACAGACATATCTGTGTCCAATGTTATCCAAACAGGTTTTCAGGAGGTTTAGAATTTATACATTTCTTTACAGGGGGAAGGCGTGTAGGATGGCAGGTGGGCAGAAGAATGGTTGACCTTACCTTGTCTTTGTTCTGTACCCAGGAAGATAAGCATCCTCAGTGTGGAACCTGGCAGACTAGTTTTAGGAGCTAGACATAGAGTGCAGACCTGAAGTTACAACGGACACGTCCTTGTTTTATAAGCAGATAGGCATCCTTGAAAGGTTGCAAGGTTTCAAGATGTCGGGAGTCTTTTGCTTTCTGTGGTGGTCTGGCTAATGGACAATGCTTTGGCACAAGACTATAAAGTGATGACTATTTATTTGGGTAAAAGATGGCAGTGTTGTGTGACTGTCTCCATGTTTAACCTTCCCTCTGGCATAACAAGTTTGGAGGTCCTGACATGTTTTATTTTCATCACATACTCTGTCTTGGAATTAGAATGACCGCTGGAGTGTGTCTTGCTCCCAGGGCGAGTAGCCGTGGCTCCCCTTCATACCTGAGGTTCAACTGCCACCAAACAACCCTTCCTGGTGGCCCAGCATCCCCAGCTGAGCTGTGAACAGCTGTTACACCCTTTCCCATGGGGCAAACAGTGGTGGAGTGGCTCTACCTCTCCCTCCCCTTCCCCAACACCCCCAGGGCTGAGCTGAAACTGCACACTCCCTCCTGGGGAAAAAGCGCTTAGGCAAAACCACTTGTCTGCCTCTCTCAGCTGTGGCTGCACCCTGCCCGGAGGGGTCCCTCGGCTGGAGCTGAAGCTACACACTCCCACTTGGGGCAATGACACTTTGACAGTGGCTCCATGTACCTCTCTTGGTCATGGTCGCACCCTGCCCCACAGGACTGGAACAGAAGCTGCACACTGCTTCCCAAGCATACAGGGCTCCCAGTCACTGCTGAGCCCTACCCCTCAATACAACACCAGGCACCCCAGGGAAACAGTGCCCTTGCTACCCAGAGCAGTCACAACTCCCTAGTGCCTATGCTGAAGTAGTGCCCTGACTCCCAGGAAATGATGGTGTTGCCACCTGGGGTGGTCACACACCCTAGTACCTAAGCTGCAGTAGTGCCCTGCTTCCCAGGGAAATGGTGTCTGGGTTGCACAGAGACCTTCAGGACTCAGTTAAAATGGTACATTTCTCCCTGGGGAATCAGTGCCCTGGCCAAAAGGAACAGCTGCACATCCCTGGGGGAGCTGATGTAGTACTCCACATCCCAGGGAAACAGCAATGACTGAACTGACACACCCGCTCTACAGGCCAAACAACTCTACTACCCTGGTCCTAAAATTCATATGGAGCCACAAGCGATGCCAAATAGCCAAAGCAATCCTGAGCAAAAGGAGCAAAGTTGGAGGCATCACACTATCCAACTTCAAAATATACTACAAAGCAGTAGTAACCAAATAGCACGGTACTGGCATCAAAACACATAAACCAATGGGACAAAATACAGAACCTAGAAATAAATTCATGTATTTACAGCCAACTGATTTTATACAAAGGCTCCAAGAACACTCACTGGGGAAGAAGTCTCTTCAACAAATGACGCTGGGAAAACTGGACATCCCTCTACAGAAAAACAAAACTAGACCTCTCTAACCATATACAACAATCAAGTCAAAATGAATTAAACTCTTAAACGCAAGACTTGAAACAATGAAATAACTAGGAGAAAGCAGGGAAATGTTACAGGACATTAGTCTGAGCAAGGATTTTCTGGAAAAGATCTCAAAAGCACAGGCAACAAACACAAAAGTAGACAAATTGGATTATATCAAACTAAAAAACTTCTGCACAGCAAAGGAAACAATCAACAGAGTGAAGAGACAGACTACTGAATGGAAGAAAAGATTCCCAAACTAATTATCCGCAAGGGATTAATATCTAGAATACACAAGGAACTCAAACAACTCAACAGCAAAAGACAAAAATAAAAACAATCCAATTTAAAAACGGACAAATGAGCTGAATAGAGATTGCTCAAAAGAAGACATGCAAACAGCCAACAGGAATATGAAAAAAATGCTCATCATCACCAATCATCAGAGAAATGCAAATCAAAACCACATTGAGGTATCACCCCAGTTAGAATGGCCATTATCAAAAAGGCAGAAATAACAAAGGCTGGCACAGATGCAGAGAAAGAGGAACTCATACACTGCACATGGGTGCAGAGAAAGAGGAACTTATACACTAGTACAGCCATTATGGAAAAGCACCATGGAGGTTCCTCTAGAAGTACTATATCATCCAGCAATCCCACTGCTGGGTGTATACCTAATCAATGAAAATCAGTATGTCAAAGAGATATCTACAGTCCCATGCTTATTGCAGCCTTATTTACAATATCCAAAGTGTTGAATCAACCTAAGTGTTCAACAACAGATAAATGGATAAGGAAACTGTGGTACACATATACAATGGAATATTATTCAGCCATTAAATAAATGAAATTATTTCATTCATGGCAGCATGGATGAGTGCGGAAGATATTATGTTAAGTGAAATAAGCCAGGCACAGAAAGACAAGTACCACATGTTCTCACTCATATGTGGAAGCTAAAAGATCTCATAGAAATAGGGTAGGAAGTGGTTACTAGAGGCTGGGAGAGGTAGGGAGGAAGATGAAATGGCCAGAAGTTGATTAACGAAGGCAAAAGTATGGCTAGATAGGAGGAGTAAGTCCTAGTGCTCTATACCACTATAGGGTGACTATAACTAACAGGAATTTATTGTATATTTTCAAATAGCTTAGAAGAGAGGATTATGAATGATCCCAAGACAAAGAAATGATAAATGTTTGAGGTGATAGACATGCTCATTACCCTAATTTGATAATTACACATTATATACACGTATGGAACCATCACACTGTACTGCATACAGATGTAGAAGTATGATGTGGCCATTAAAAATAATAATGCAAGAAAAAAGAAAAAGACAAGAAAAGGAAATAAAAGGTATACAGATTAAGAAGAAAAAAATAAAATTGTCTGTGTTCACGAATTATGATTGCCTATGTAGAAAATCCCAGAGAATTAACCAAAACCAAAACAAAACAAAAAGCCCTGGAACTTATAAGTGAAACGACAAGGTCACAGACTACTGAGTTACTACAGAAAGGTCAATTGATTTTCTAAATATCTGCAATAATCAATTAAATTTTGATTCCAGACACAGCAGCTTCGAGAGGCTGTATGTGTTCTGGGCAGCCACCGGGGCCCCCGCCACCCACACTGGGGTTCCTGGGCCAGGCTGTGCTCCCTCAGGCAGCTCCAGACACTCCGAGGCCTTCCACCAGCACTTTGGTGGATGAGTTGGAGTCACCGTTTGAGGCCTGCTTTGCTTGTCTGGTGAGTCAGGATTGTCGATGGCACTGATCAGGAAGAAATGCCAACTGGTGTTGATGAGGGTATCCAGAAGTTTCTGGCCGTTGTAAGACAGAACGTTTTTTCCTAGAAAAAAAGACTGTTAAATTATCTGATTAAAAAAAAAAAAAACAGAGCAAGTTGTCAAAGAGTTCATCACGTTGACTCATTTCCTAATGTGAATACTTGAATAACAATGCAAGATGTCTCGGAATTAAGGAATGAGTTACAGTGGAAAGGCGCACTGGCCCAGAAGCACTTGACAAAGCTGAGGCATTGGCAGCAGGAGCTGGAGGACAGCAGCGTCCAGCAGAAAAAAACCAGCCAGCACCCCTCAGGGCTCCTCAACTTACCTTCAGCAGCCATCTGCCAATACTATGGAGTCCTAATTAGGGAAAAGGAGTGGGGGAAAAGCAAAAAGAGAAGGCAGATAAGCTGTAAATCTGCCTTTCTTCATGACACAGGACACACAGCCTTCCTGCACAGATAACTCATCATCTTCCTGCACTCAACTTATCACCAGACCCTCAGCTGATAGAAAAATGCAAGTTGGCTCACCACAACCTTGGCATTACCAGCACTGCCCAAAGCCCTCTCCAGCACACAGCACAAGCACCATCCTATAAAATCCCAGCAAGCCTTTGTCTCCTTGTAGTCAGCCCCTCTCTTGCTGATCTGCCCATTGCTTTCTTACAACATAGTTTCATACTTTCTCTAATAAATCTGCCTTTCTTTACCTACAACTGTTTTGGTAAATTCCTTTACTATCAGTGCCACTGGCCCCAGATACTCACTACCCATGGCCAATATCCCTGCACCTTTGAAGCTGACCTGAGTGAAAGAGCAGAGGCTATCGGCCTGAGAATTGGCTGGTGTGTGAGGTAGCTCCACACTAGGCTGTTTTTGTCTTCCTGAGCCTTGAAGGCCTCACCTGACATGTGCTGACATCCACTCCAGTTCCTGGTCTGACCTGGATGCTGCCTGGTCCCAGAAGCCTTGCCGTGCACTTTCTGCTGCATCCCTGGGCACACGGCTTCTCTCTTCTGCTGCTCTTGCTGGCTCTCCCTTGTGGGTTGGTGCTGTGTGTCTGTCTCTGTGCCCCTCACTAATTGCACACCTATGACAGGTAGACATTATTCCTCTTAAATATACAGGGACCTTATCTTCTTTATCGCTGATACACAATGCTTATTACTCTGTGTGTGTGTGTGTGTGTGTGTGTGTCCGTGCATGTGCAGTATCTGGCACATGGACCTGTGATTAACAGCCTGAGGCCAACACATCCCCTTGGTGAGAATACACAGGTTAAACAAGCTCTTAAAAAGCTCATATGAGATGACCTCAAGGTTGTTAACCTGATCATCACATGGTAATTAGAAACTCTGGCAGCTTTAGATTTTTTGATTAAAAACTTAAATAAACAGATTAAGTTTTAGGCATTCTTTCAAATGGGTTCTCAGTGAAAAGATTATTGGGAACTGTTCTACTTGGTGCTTAGTGAAAATATTTTGAATTAATGTGTGTACCAACCAGTTGTTGCCATTCTTTATTAAATTCAAAGGTTTTATGTCAAATAGAAATTTCTCAAGAAAATTTCAAACTTCAAATACAAATTACCATTTGTAATGGCACCAAAAAGTGAAATATTTAGGTATTAATCAAACAAAATATGTATGGGTTCTGTTGTAGAAAACTTCAGAATTCTGATTTGAAAGTCAAAGAATTTCTGATGAGAGGAGAATCTGTCAGTCCATGTTTGTGGACTGGAAGACTCTGTTGTCAAGATGTGAATTCTTCCCAACTTGATCTGTGGATTTAATGCAATTCCAATCAAAATCCCAGCAAACTTCTTTGAAGATCTGAACAAACAGATTTTAAGTTTATATAGAACGTCAAAAGACTCAGAATATCCAAGGAAACATTGAAGAAGAACAAAACAGAATCTAACACTACCTGACTTCGAGACTCAAAGCTACAGTAATCACAGCAGCGGGTCCTGGTGGAAGAACAGACATACAGATCAGTGGAAAGGAACGGAGAGCGGAGAAGTAGATCTTCCCAGAGGTTGTCAAATGATCTTCCGCAAAGGAAAAAGACAATCCAATAGACAATAGATAGTCTTTCCAACAAATGGTGCTGGCACGATGAAAAGTCCACCGGCAAAAAAAAGGAAGGAGGAAGGAAGATGAATCTAGTTACTGATCTTATATCCTTCACAAATCGTAAGTCAAAATGGAACACAGGGGGAAATGTAAAAATGCCAAACTATAAAACTCCTAGAAGAACACAGAAAACGTAGTTGAAAATCTAGGTAACTTTGCATTTGGAGATGAGTTTTGTGCTCTAACACCAGAAGTACAGTCTGTGAAAGAAAATCATCATAACTGGACTTTATTAAAATTGGTAATTGCTCCACAAACGACATCTAAAAGAATGTAAAAACAAGACATAGATTGGGAGAAAATCTTTGCAAAACACATAAGTGACAAGAACTGGCATCCAAATTGTACAAAGAGGGTTGGGTGCAGTGGCTCACACCAGTAATCCCAGCACTTTGGGAGGTTGAGGTGGGAGGAACGCTTGAGCCCAGGAATTCGAGACCAGCCTGCACAACATAGTGAGACCATCTCTACAAAAAATGAAAAATTAGCTGGCTGTGATGGCTGTGCCTGCAGTCCCAGGTACTCAGGAGGCTAAGAAGCTTAGGCTTAAGCTCAGGAGGTTGAGGCTGCA
>NW_012109785.1:0-949 GCF_000951045.1 Mandrillus leucophaeus | reverse complement strand
AAACAAACAAACAAACAAACACCCAACAAAACAAACAAAATACATGAAGAACACTCAGAACTCAGTAATGAACTCTTAAAACTCAGAAAACAAACAGCCCAATTAAAAAATGGGTTAAAAAAAATCTGAATACACACCTGACCAAAATGGATACACAGATGGCAAAAATACAGGAAAGATGCTCTGTACCGCGTGTTACGAGGGAGCTGCAGACTGAAGCCGCGGTGAGAAGCCTCTGCACACCCATGGGAACGTGGGGCACCCACGTGACTGACGACACTGAGGCCTGGGAGCAGCAGGAGCCCCGTGCCTGTGTCCGGCAGGAGCGCCCGATGGCAGAGCCGCCTGGGGCAGCTCGGTGTTTCTCATAGAAGTCGCCACCACCCCACACAGACCCCAGCGTCACAGTCCTTGGCGGACCCAGCTGATGGGAAAACTCCCCAGAAACAGGGTCTAGGTGGAGAGGATCTAAAGAGGACAAGGGCCAAGTCCTGAGCCCTCACCCCCCTGGGGTGGCAGCCCTGGCTCCAGGCCAGCCCAGCACCCTGGTGTTCTCCCAGGCAGGCAGCTGCAAGCCCTGGACCCACCTGTTCTTCCTGAAGGTCCACAAGAGCATCAGCAGCACCATCGTGAACATTCTGTTCCGCTTCAGGTGGACGCACCGCCTCACCTTTGCTCTGCCTTCCCAGCAAGCCCCCCATTTCTTCTACTGGGTCTGCTTCTAGGCCAGCGTGGTGGAGGGCTTCTCCAGGGGCAGGAGCCCTCATTTCGATATCATGTGTGGGCACCTGAGGTTCCAGCCCATGCAGGTGAGTCCTGGGCCCTGACACTGGGGTGTGGGAGGAGAAGGTGATGGCCCACACCCTAGGTGGATGCCACCTGCACACAGGACCCCAGGAGACCCCACAGGTGTAGAAAAGCATTCCGTCTTCCAAGAATGAGAGCCCTG
>NW_012109784.1:0-1204 GCF_000951045.1 Mandrillus leucophaeus | reverse complement strand
TCAAGTGATTCTCCTGCCTCAGCCCCCAAGTAGCTGGGATTACAGGTACCCACCACCCTGTCCGGCTAATTTTTGTATTTTTAGTAGAGATGGGGTTTCGCTATGTTGGTCAGGCTGGTCTTGAACGCCTGACCTCAGGTGATCCACCCACCTTGGCCTCCCAAAGTGCTGGGATTATAGGTGTGAGCCACCATGCCTGGCCAGAATTTTTTTTTTTTTCTTTTGAGATAGAGTTTCACTCTTGTTGGCCAGGCTGGAGTAAAATGGCACTATCTTGGCTCACTGCAACCTCCGCCTCCCAAGTTCAAGCAAGTCTCCTGCCTCAGCCTCCCTAGCTGGGATTACAGGCATGCACCACCACACCTGGCTAATTTTGTATTTTTAGCAGAGACAGGGTTTCAATATGTTGGTCAGGCCGGTCTCAAACTCCTGACAGACAACCCACCTGCTTCTGCCTTCCGAAGTGCTGGGATTAGAGGCATGAGTCACTAAGGCCCGCCGAAACATTTTTTATTAAAAAAAAAAAAATGACATAATCAAGGCAAATAGCACCAAACTTTCAAAGTGCAGATCATATTAATTTTATACAAACTATTCCAGAAAATAGGAAGAGAGCGCACTCCTCAACTTATTCTATGGGGCCAGAATTACTTTGATAACAAAATCAGAAAAGGGCAGTAATAGAAAGGGAAATTTTAGTCCCATCTAATCAGGAGCTAAGGTGGGAGGATCACTCAAGTCTAGCAATTCAAGTTCAGCCTGGGCAATACGGCAAGACCCTGTCTCAAAAAAAAAAAAAAAAAAAAAAAGAGAGAGAGAAAAGAAAAAAAAGAAAAGAAAAAGAGAGAATGAAAGGAAAATTGCCAGGCACAGTGGCTCACACTTGTAATCCCAGCACTCTAGGAGGCCGAGGCAGGTGGATCACCTATCAGGATTTGAGACCAGCCTGACCAGCATGTTGAAACTCCATCTCTACTAAAAAGTAAAATTACCCAGGCATGGTGGTGCATGATCACTCCTGATCATGAGGTCAGGAGTTGGAGACCAGCCTAGCCAATATGGTGAAACCCCCCATCTCTACTAAAAATGCAAAAATGGTCGGGCGCGGTGGCTCACACATGTAATCCCAGCACTTTGGGAGGCCGAGGCGGGCAGATCACCTGAGGTCAGGAGTTCGAGACCAGCCTGGCCAACATGGCGAAAC
>NW_012109783.1:0-1410 GCF_000951045.1 Mandrillus leucophaeus | reverse complement strand
CAGGCTGGAGTGCAGTGGCGCAATCTCGGCTCACTGCAACCTCTGCCTCCCGGGTTCAAGCGATTCTTCTGCCTCAGCCTCCTGAGTAGCTGGGACCACAGGCGCCCACCACCACACCCAGCTAATTTTGGTAGTTTTTTTAGTAGAGATGGGGTTTTGCCATGTTGCCCAGGCTGGTCGCGAACTCCTGGCCTCAGGTGATCCGCCCTCCTTGGCCTCCCAAAGGGCTGGGATTACAGGCACAGGGAGCCACCATGCCCAGCTGTATTTTTGTTTTTGTTTTTTTGAGACAGAGTCTCACCCTGTTGCCCAGGCTAGAGTGCAGCGGCTTGATCTTGGCTCACTGCAACCTCAGTTCACTGAAGCCTCCCAGTTTCAAGCCATTCTTTTACCTTAGCCTTCCGAGTAGCTGGGATTACAGGCGTGAGCCACCGCGCCTGGCTTTTGTTTTGTATTTTTAGTAGAGACAGAGTTTCACCATGTTGGCCAGGTTGGTCTTGAACTCCTGGCCACAAGTGATCCGCCTGCCTTGGCCTCCCAAAGTGCTGGGATTACAAGGATGTTAGAAAATGTCTGGGCCTGGTGGCTTACACCTACTCAGTAGGCTGAGGCAGGAGAATCGCTTGAACCCGGGAGGGCGACATTGCAGTGAGCTGAGATCAGGCCATTGCTCTCCAGCCTGGGCGACAGTCACCAAAAAAAAAAAAAAAAGAGAGAAAGAAAACACATCAATTCCAGGAAGTACAAATCAGATGAGATTGGGCGTGTTCCCGGTGGTATGGCCACAGAAACAGGAAGCACAAATCAATCACCTCCACCACTGCCCTTTCCAGGGAAAAGGATCGAACGTAATCAACTTACCACTAACTAGTCAGTCATTCCTCTTAAAGGGCAATAGCATATCAAGGTCTCATCATGGACCTTTTTTTTTTTTTTGAGACAGGGTCTTGCTCTGTCACCCAGCCTAGAGTGCAGTGGCACCACCATAGCTCAACCTTCTGGGCTCAAGCGATCCTCCTGCCTCAGACTCCCGAGCAGCTGGGGCTACAAGTGCATGCCACCACGCCTGGCTAATTTTTGTATTTTTAGTAGAGATGGGGTTTCACCATGTTGGCCAGGCTGGTCTGGAACTCCTGACCTCAGGTGATCCGCCCGCCTCAGCCTCCTGTAGTGCTGGGATTACAGCGTGAGCCACCGCACCCCACCCAAAAAAAACTTTTTAATTAGCTGTGCATGGTGGCAGGCACCCTAGTCCCAACTACCTACTTAGGAGGCTGATCGCTTGCGCCCAGGAGGTCAAGGCTGCGGTGAGCTGAGATCACACCACTGCACTTCAGCCTGGGAGACAGAGGGAGACCCTATCTCCAAAAAGAAAAAAAGATTAGAGATTGTGCCCCAGGCACAGATCAT
>NW_012109782.1:0-1313 GCF_000951045.1 Mandrillus leucophaeus | reverse complement strand
TTTTTTTCCTTTTTTCCTATTTTTCCTAAGGAGTAGAAGTTATTGTAAGACTACCCCACACTTAGGGTTGGGGCAGTTGGTATCCATTTGGTACTTTATTGATCTCTCCTTTTAGAGCTGTTCATAGTAGCTAATTTGGTATTTGGAGATGTTTACTGTTCCCTATGTCCATACTTAGGATAGGATAGATTCTGGTAATATCTAGAAGTGAAACTATTGTAGTAAGTGTCCATCTTTCTTCTCAGTAGGTTTCAGCCATTAGGATGCTTCAATTTTTTCTTTTTTCCTCTTTTTTTTTTTTTTTTGAGATGAAGTCTTGCTCTGTCACCCAGGCTGGAGTGCAGTGGTGTGATCTCGGCTCACTGCAACCTTCACCTCCTGGGTTCAAGTGATTCTCCCGTCTCAGCCTCCCGAGTAGCTGGGATTACAGGCATGCAACACCATGCCTGGCTAATTTTGTATTTTTAGTAGAGACAGGATTTCTCGATGTTGGTCAGGCTGGTCTCAAACTCCCGACCTCAGATGGTCCACCTGCCTCAGCCTCCCGAAGTGCTGGGATTACAAGCCTGAGCCACCACGCCTGGCCCAAAGACATAATCTTGTTGTAAAGCCACACCTACTGAATATAGGAAATAGTAAGAGAACAATTAGAAAACAAAACTGTAACACTAATACACTATGTTCCATGCTGAGAGGACCTTGTGAAGACATGATTAAAGGTTAAAGGAGAGTTCATTTGGGAGGCCTTCCTGGAGGAAGTACATTTGGAGCCCTTTTTTTTTTTTTCTATAATGGTTTAAGTGAAAAATTTTAGATATACAGAAAAATGGAAAGAATAGTACAGTTAACATCTTTATATCCATCACTTAGATTCAACAGTTGTTCACATTTTGCTATATTTACTTTATGTATGTGCACATATATTTAAATATATACATTTTTGTATTGCACACATCATGACACTTTACCCTAAAATACTTTAGATGTATCTCCTTAAAGCTTATAATACTTGTCACAGTTAAGGCAATTAACAGTAATTCTCTAATACCATCTAATATCCAATTCATGTTCAGATTTGCTCAGTTGTCTTGAAGATGACACTTCTTTTTTTCCTCCAAACATGTCTCTTTAGTCTCTTTAAATCGAGAACAGTTTAGAAGCCACATGATACTGTTTTTTTTTTTTTCCGAGATGAAGTTTCCCTGTCGCCTAGGCTGGAGTGCAGTGGCACAATCTTGGCTCACTGCAACCTTTGCCTCCAGGGTTCAAGCGATCCTTGTGCCTTGGCCTCCCAAAGTGCTGGGATTACAGGT
>NW_012109781.1:0-1280 GCF_000951045.1 Mandrillus leucophaeus | reverse complement strand
GCAGTGGCACGATCTTGGCTCACTGCAACCTCCACCTCCTGGGTTCAAGCGATTCTCCTGCCTCAGCCTCCCAAGTAGCTGGGACTACAGGCGTGTATCACCACGCCTGGCTAATGTTTTTGTATTTGTAGTATAGATGGGGTTTCACCTTGTTAGCCAGGATGGTCTCGATCTCCTGACCTCATGATCCACCTGCCTTGACCTCCCAAAGTGCTGGGATTACAGGTGTGAACCACCGTGCCCAGCCGCAAACATATTTTGTAATGGGCTTAAGGAATAATTCTCCATGATGCACCTTAACAATACAGTCTTTTTTTTTTTTTGAGACAGGGTTTTGCTCTATTGCCCAGGCTGGAATGTAGTGGTATGGTCACAGCTCATTGCAGCCTTGACTTCTCTGGGCTCAGGTGGTCCTCCTACCTCAGCCTCCTGAGTAGCTGCAACTACAGGTGTGCAACACCACGCCCAGCTAATTTTTATATTTTTTGTAGAGATGGGGTTTTGCCATGTTGTCCAGGCTGCTCTCGAACTCCTGGCCTCAAGGAATCTGCCTACCTCGACCTCGGCCTCCCAAAGTGCTGGGATTACAGGCGTGAGCCACCGTGCCCAGGCAACAATATGATCCTTCTAAATTGAAAAGTATTATTTGTCAACAAAAGCAATCCACTGTATTTAGTGTCAAAAGTAGTACTTAGTGGGAGGCCGAGGCAGGCAGATGGCTTGAGCCCGGGAGCTCAAGACCAGCCTAGGCAACTGGCAAAACCCCTTCTCTATTTTTTTAAAATAATATTATTAATTTTTTTAAAAAGTAGTACTTAGTGTGATAACTATGCAGGGACTCTGGTTCTAACATTAGCTTTTAGGTAATCCTAGTGAGTTACTAAGGCAATTAATGGCAAAGAAATTCATAAATGAAATTCTAGTCTCACAAAATATTATACAGTTAAAAAATAAGACTATTTTACTAAATTTGAAACACTTATAAATAGGTAAGGAGCTTAACCCGTATGTTTTCATCAGAATTTAAGATTTTATTTTCCTCTCAACTTAAGGTAGAACTACACTATAGTGTAGATCAGTTTCTTTGGCAAGATTACAAATCTCGGGAATATTTTATTTCTTTATACGTTTTTTTAATAGAGATGAGGTCTTGCTCTCTTGCCCAGGCTAGAGTGCACTGGCATGATCTCAGCTCACTGCAACCTCTGCCTCTCAGGTTCAAGCAATTCTCCTGCCTCGGCCTCCTGAATAGCTGGGATTACAGGTGTGCACCACCACAC
>NW_012109780.1:0-1119 GCF_000951045.1 Mandrillus leucophaeus | reverse complement strand
TTGGGAGGCCGAGGCAGAAGGATCACTGGAGCCCAGGAGTTCGAGGATGGAGTGAGCTATAATTGTGCTACTACATTCCAGCCTGAACAACCCCATCACTCAATTAAAAAAAAAAAAAAGTGTACAGAGAAAGAAATGCAGATAGCCATTGTACATACGAAATTATGCTTAACCTTCTATAAGAGGTATGCAAATTAAAACTACACTGAGATATTATTTCTCACCTGTTAGATTGGAAAAAATCCAAAAGTTTGATAATACACTCTCTTGGCAAGTCTGGTGAAACTAGAAATCCTGTACATTGTTGATGGGTGTGCAACAAGGGTACAGTCTCTATGGAGGTAAATTTTGTAGTATGTCACAGAATTATAGTTAACCTCTGATCCAATAATCCACTTTTTTTTTTTCGAGACAGAGTCTGCTCTGTCACCCAGGCTGGAGTGCAGTGGCACCATCTTGGCTCACTGCAAGCTCCACCTCCAGGGTTCATGCCATTCTCCTGCCTCAGCCTCATGAGTAGCTGGGACTACAGGTGCCCGCCACCACACTAGGCTAATTTTTTGTATTTTTAGTACAGACAGGGTTTCACCGTGTTAACCAGGATGGTCTTGATCTCCTGACCTCGTGATCTGCCTGCCTCGGCCTCCCAAAATGCTGGGATTACAGGCGTGAGCCACCGTGCCTGGCCCCAAAAATCCACTTTTAAGAATCTATTCTGAAGCCATTTCTATGCAACGTTGAAATAACATTTATTTATTTATGTATTTTTTTAGAGACAGGGTCTTGCTCTGTCACCTAGGCTGGATTATAGTGGTATGATCATGCCTGGAGAACAGTGGCATGATCACTGAAGCCTGGAAATCCTGTGTTCAAGCAATCCTCCTACCTCAGCCTCCCAAATAGCTGGAACTACAGACATGTGCCACCACACCCAGCTAATTTTTGTATTTTTAGTAGAGACGGGGTTTCACCATGTTGGTCAGGCTGGTCTCAAACTCCTGACCTCAAGTGACCTGCCTGCCTCGGCCTCTCAAAGGGATCCTCTCAAAAAGATTACAGGTGTGAGCCACCACTCCTGGCCAAGGAATAAAAGAAGGGCTACTCCATAGGCAGAGCAGC
>NW_012109779.1:0-2257 GCF_000951045.1 Mandrillus leucophaeus | reverse complement strand
TTAATAAATAGTTCTGTGTACTTCATCTTGTATCACATCAGGGGGCATGTAATCTCTGGTTAATATGAAATCTTCCAATTTTTTTTTTTTTTTTTTTGAGACAGAGTCTAGCTCTGTTGCCCAGGCTGGAGTGCAGTGGCATGATCTCGGCTCACTGCAACCTCCGCCTCCCAGGTTCAAGCAATTCTCATGCCTCAGCCTCCCCAGTAGCTGGAATTAAAGGCATGCGCCACCACTCCTAGCTAGTTTTTGTATTTTTAGTAGAGATGGGGTTTCTCCATGTTGGACAGGCTGGTCTCAAACTCCTGACCTCGAGTGATCCACTGCTTCAGCCTCCCAAAGTGCTGGGATTACAGGCGTGAACCACCGTGCCCTGCACGAAATCTTCCAGTTCTTAAGTACTTTGCATAACAAATTGGAGGACTTGATTTAGGAGCAGGGGTTGCAGGGAAGAGGGGAGAAGGAGGTGGTGAAGCAGAGGGCAGGGTCACAGGCAGTGGGATGGAGCAGCAGGGAAACGGGGAGAGAGGCCTAGCACATCTGTCACTAAACCCCAGAGCTCTCAAATCCATGCAGGAAAACTCACCAACGTGTGGCTACGTACATGCACATGCACACATACACACACGACAAATATGCAGGTGGACAAATCATATATGTGTGCTATATGCTACCCTGCCCCGCTTTGTGAGTGGGTAGCCACGAGAGCTGGGAGTGGCCTGCTCAAATGTGTATGACCACACCTGGACCATGGCTGTTGTAGCGAGAGTATGGCAAGGGCTAGGCTGTAGGCTGGGCATCAATGAGGAGGCTGCTGCAGGGATCTGGGGAGATGGTGGAGACCTGAAATGTGGCAGAACCACTGGCGTGGGAAGAGAGGGCCTGGTGGCACCATCAGGTGGCTGGGCTTGGGCTTCTAGAATCCTGGGGCACGATTAGTCAAATTGTCCTTCTTGTTTTTTTTTTTTTTTTTTTTTTGAGACAGAGTCTTGCTCTGTCACCCAGGCTGGAGTGCAGTGGCGCGATCTCGGCTCACTGCAACTTCTGCCTCCCAGGTTCAAGTGATTCTCCTGCCTCAGCCTCCCAAGTAGCTGGGATTACAGGCATGTGCCACCACTCGCACCTAATTTTTAGTAGAGGAGGGGTTTCTCCATTTTCCCCGGTGGTTTTTTTTTTTTTTTTTTTTTTTTTGAGACAGAGTCTTGCTCTGTCACCCAGGCTGGAGTGCAGTGGCGCGATCTTGGCTCACTGCAACCTCTGCCTCCCAGGGTCAAGTGATTCTCCTGCCTCAGCCTCCCGAGCGGCTGGGACTACAGGCACGTGCCACCATGTCCAGCTAGTTTTTTTGTAGTTTTAGTAGAGACGGGGTTTCACCAAGTTGGTCATCTTCTGACCTTGTGATCCGCCCGCCTCAGCCTCCCAACCTCCCAATGTGCTGGGATTACAGGCGTGAGCCACCGCGCCTGTCCTTTTTTTTTTTTTTTTTTGAGACAACGTCTCAGTCTGTCACCCAGGCTGGAGTACAGTGGTACGATCTCGGCTCACTGCATCCTCCGCTTCCAGGGCACAAGCAATTCTCCAGCCTCAGCCTCCCAAGTAGCTGGGACCACAGGCACAAGCCACCAACGCCCAGCTAATTTTTGTATTTTTGTAGAGATGGGGTTTCAACATGTTTCCCAGGCTGGTCTCGAACTCCTGAGCTCAAAATGATCCGCCCACCTTAGCTTCCCAAATTGTTGGAGTTACAGGTGTCAGCCACCGCATCTGGCCTATTATTCTTTTTTTAAGAAAATATATTTTGTTTACTTTCTTAAGTAGTAAATGCAACAGAAATAAGTAAATAAAATCTTATGGAAATATTCAGTACCCAGTACATAGCAGGAGGTAAATTAATGTTTACTGAACTGAAGTAAACATAGAAAAAAGGGGCAGTATTTGAGGTTAGAAGCATCAGGGCAGGCTTTAACAAGGGAGATATGTTTGAGCCGGTCTTACGAAAGAAGAGGTGTGGAGATGTGGAAGAAAGGGGCAACATGCAGCTTCCACAGTTTGGACATGGGTAGTTAGTGGGTATTAATATTTATATATTAATAAATAAATAAATAAGTACTTATTATTATTATTTTTTTGAGACGGAATCTCTCTCTGTTACCAGGCTGGAGTCCAGTGGTATGATCTTGGCTCGCTGCAACCTCCACCTCCTGGATTCAAGTGATTCTCCTGCCTCAGCCTCCTGAGTAGCTGGGACTACAGGTGC
>NW_012109778.1:0-2112 GCF_000951045.1 Mandrillus leucophaeus | reverse complement strand
TCTGGGCACCTGAAGGCTTAACACCACGTGGAAGCTGCCAAGGCTTATGGCTTACACCCTCTGGAGCAACAGTCAGAGCTACACCCAGAGCCCCACGAACTGATGCCGGAGCTGGAGCAGTTGGGGTGTGGGGAGCATGTCCCAAGGCTGCACAGAGAAACAGGGCCCTGGGCTCCCAAAACCAGTCTTGCCTCCTAGGCCTCTGATCCTGTGATGGGGAGGACTGTCCTGAAGACTTCTTTTTATTTTTTATTTTTATTATTTTTTTTTTGAGATAAGAGTCTCACTCTGTCGCCCAGGCTGGAGTGCAGTGGTGTGATCTCAGCTCACCGCAACCTCCTCCTCCTGGGTTCAAGTGATTCTCCTGCCTCAGCCTCCCGAGTAGCTGGGGTTACGGGTGGCTGCCACCACGTCCAGCTAATTTTTGTCTTGTTATTGGAGACGGGGTTTCACCATGTTGGCCGGACTGGTCTCAAGCTCCTGACCTCAAGCGATATGCCTGCCTTGGCCTCCCAAAGTGCTGGGATTACAGGTACACCTGGCCCTGAAGACTTCTGAAATGCCTTCGAGGCCATTTTCCCATAGTCTTGCCTATTAGCACCTGCCTCTCTTTTAGTCAAGCTAGTTTCCCTAGAAAGTGCTTGTTCCACAGTCAATTAGTATTCCTCTCCTGTAAATGTTCTTTCCCTCTCTACCGTATAGGCAGGCTGCAAATTTTCCAAGTTTTATGCTCTGCTTCCCTTTTAAATATAAATTCCAACTTTAAGTCATTTCTTTTCTCCCATATCTGATCACAGGTTTTTAAAAGCAGCCAGGCCCCATCTTGAATGTTTCGCTGCTTAGAAATTTCTTCCACCAGGCTGGGCACAGTGGCTCATGCCTATATTCCCAACAGTTTAGGAGTTCGGGACCAGCCTGGGCAACATGGCAAACCTCGTCTCTACCAAAAATACAAACGATTAGCCCGTCTGGTGTCATATGTCTCAGCTACTCCGGAGGCTGAGGTAGGAGGACTGCTTGAGCTTGGGAGGCGGAGCTTGCAGTGAGCTGAGATCGTGCCACTGCACTCCAGCCTGGGTGACAGAGAGAGATTCCCTCTCAAAAAATAAATAAATAAATAAATAAATAAGAAAAAGAATTTTTTTCCACCAGATACCCTAGGTCACCACTCTGAAGTACAACCTTCCACCAATCCCTTGGCGGTGGATCCAATGCAACCAAGTTCTTTGCTACAGCATAGCAAGAGTGACCTTTGTTCCAGTTTCTAATAAAGCCCTCATTTCCATCCGAGACCTCATCAGCCTGGCCCTCACTGTCCATATTTCTGTCAGCATTTTGGTCACAACTAGTTAACAAGTCTTTACAAAGTTCCAGACTTCCCCTCATCTTCCTGTCTTCTTCTGAGCCCTCCAAACTCTTCCAACCTCTAGCCATTACCCAGTTCCATAGCCGCTTCCACATCTTCAGGTGTGTTTATAGCAACACTTCACTCCTTGGTACCAATTCTGTCTCAGTCCATTTCTGTTGCTATAAAGGAATATCTGAAGCTGGGTAATTTATAAAGAAACAAGGTTTCGCCAGGCACGGTGGCTCACGCCTGTAATCCCAGCACTTTGGGAGGCTGAGGCAGGCGGATCACCTGAGGTCGGGAGTTCGAGACCAACCTGACCAATATGGAGAAACCCCATCTCGACAAAGAATACAAAATTAGCTGGACGTGGTGGCACATGCCTGTAATCCCAGCTACTCGGGAGGCTGAGGCAGGAGAATTGCTTGAACCCGGGAGGCAGAGGTTGCCGTGAGTCGAGATAATGCCATTGCACTCCAGCCTGGGCAACGAGAGTGAAATGCCATCAAGAGAAAGAGAGAAAGAGAGAGAGAGAAAGAAAAGAAAGAAAGAAGGAAGGAAGGAAAGAAAGAAAGAAAGAAAGAAAGAAAGAAAGAAAGAAAGAAAGAAAGAGAGAAAAAGAAAAGAAGGAAAGAAAAAAGGAAAGGAGGAGGGAAGGAAGGAAAGGAAGGAAGAAAGGAAGGAAGGAAGGAAGGAAGGAAGGGAGGGAGGGAGGGAGGGAGGGAGGGAAAGGAGATCGGGGTCCCACTATGTTGTCCGGGCTG
>NW_012109777.1:0-1888 GCF_000951045.1 Mandrillus leucophaeus | reverse complement strand
GGTACTTTGTCACCATTGCCTTAGGAAACTGACATACTCCTCGAGGAGGTGGAACATAACTCCCACACTTAAGGAGTGGGCATAGTGACTTCCTTCCAAAAAGAACACAGTGGAAAAGGGCTAAAAAAAGTAACTTTACATTGGTGAAACCTGATGAAGCCAGGTGACCAAGCTCAACATCAATGGCGATGACTCATGTTGATTGTATGTACCTTGATATGATGTGATGAATATGTGGTCTTCCTCCCAAAAACCTGTAACCACCAGCCAGGCAGTGTGGCTCATGCCCTGTAACCCCAGCACTTTGGGAGGCCGAGGTGGATGGATCACCTAAGGTCAGGAGTTCGAGACCAACCTGGTCAACATGGTGAAACCCCATCTCTACTAAAAATGCAAAATTTAGCTGGGTGTGGTGGCGGGAGCCTGTAATCCCAGCTACTCGGGAGGCTGAGGTAGGAGAATTGCTTGAACCCAGAAGACGGAGGTTGCAGTGAGCCAAGATCCCGCCACTGCACTCCAGCCTGGGTGACAGAGCGAGACTCCATCTCAAAAAAAATTTTAAAAAAATTAGCCAGGTGTGGTGGGGGGCACCTGTAATCCCAGCTACTTGGGAGGCTGAGGCAGGAGAATCACTTGAACCTAGGAGGCAGAGGTTGCAGTGAGCCGAGATCACACCACTGCCCTCCAGTCTGAGTGACAGTGAAACATGAAACTCCATCTCAAAAAAAAAAAAAAAAAACACGCTATAACCCCAGTCTAACTGTGGGAAAAACATTGAAAACACTGGACAGATTCCAATGGAAGAGCATTCTACAAAATACCAGACCAATACTAATCAAAACTGTCAAGGTTATCAAAACCAAGGAAAATCTGAGAAACCACCCCAAGCCAACAGGAGCCTAAGGAGACATGATAACTAGATGCAGTGTGATATACTGAATGGTATCCTGGATTACAAAAAGGACATTAGGTAAAAATTAAGGAAACCGGCTGGGTGCAGTGGCTCACACCTGTAATCCCTGCACTTTGGGAGGCCAAGGCGGGCGGATCACGAGGTTAGGAGTTGGAGATCAATCTGGCCAACATGGTGAAACCCGTTTCTATTAAAAATACAAAAATTAGCTGCGCACAGTGGCAAGCATCTGTAATCCCAGCTACTCGGGAGGCTGAGGCAGGAAAATCTCTTGAAGCTGGGAGGCAGAGGTAACAGTGAGCCAACCTCGCACCACTGCACTCCAGCATGGGTGACAGAGCAAGACTCTAGCTCAAAAAAAATAAAAATAAAAAAATAAAGAAAATCTGGGCCAGGTATGGTGACTCACACTTATAATCCCAGAACTTTGGAAGGCCAAGGCAGGAGGATTGCTTCAGCCCAGGAGTTTGAATTTACAATGAGCCATGATCATGTCACTGCACTCCAGCCTGGGTGACAGAGGAAGATCTTGTCCCTAAATTTAATTTAAAAATAAATAAATAAATCTGAATAAACTGTGGACTTCATTTATAATCATTGATCAATATTGGTTAATTAACTGTAACAAATGGGCCATACTAACATAAGATTAATAATAGGAATAATAGGAGAAACAGAGTGGAGTATAGGGGGAACTATATCTTCAATTTTTTCTTTTATTTTTTTTTTTTGAGCTGGAGTCTCACTCTGTTCACATAGGCTGGAGTGTAGTGGCGTGATCTCGGCTCTCTGTAACCGCTGCCTCCCAGATTCAAGTGGGATTCTCCTGTCTCAGCCTCCTAAGTAGCTGAGACTACAGGTGCAGGCCACCATGCCCAGCTAATTTTTGTATTTTAAGTTGAAAAAGGTTTCACCATGTTGGCCAGGCTGGTCTCGAACTTCTGACCTCAAGTGATCCACCTGCCTCAGCCTCCC
>NW_012109776.1:0-1483 GCF_000951045.1 Mandrillus leucophaeus | reverse complement strand
TTTAACCAGCAGGATAGGCTGCCTTCTATTTAAGCCCCAAATTGCCAGACCACCTCATACTCACTCAACAGATATAAAGTGGTGCCCTTTATTTTTTTTATTTATTTTTTATTTTTTTTGAGACAGAGTTTCACTCTGTCGCTCAGGTTAGAGTGCAGTGGCACAGTCTCGGATTACTGCAAGCTCCGCCTCCTGGGTTCACACCATTCTCCTGCCTCAGCCTCCCGAGTACCTGGACTATAGGCGCCTGCCACCGTGTCTGGCTCATGCCCAGCTCATTTTTTGTATTTTTAGTAGAGACGGGGTTTCACCGTGTTAGCCAGGATGGTCTCCATCTCCTGACCTCGTGATTCGCCAGCCTCGGCCTCCCAAAGTGCTGGGATTACAGGCGTGAGCCACCGCGCCCGGCCAAGTGGTGCCCTTTATTTTATTTATTTATTTATTTTTTTTTTGAGACAGAGTTTCACTCTGTCGCTCAGGTTAGAGTGCAGTGGCACAGTCTCGGATCACTGCAAGCTCCGCCTCCTGGGTTCACACCATTCTCCTGCCTCAGCCTCCCGAGTACCTGGACTATAGGTGCCTGCCACCATGCCCAGCTCATTTTTTGTATTTTTAGTAGAGACGGGGTTTCACCGTGTTAGCCAGGATGGTCTCCATCTCCTGACCTCGTGATTCGCCAGCCTCGGCCTCCTAAAGTGCTGGGATTACAGGCGTGAGCCACCGCGCCCGGCCAAGTGGTGCCCTTTAATGGACTTGGGATTTATTTGCCATCTTAGAAGCTGCCACTATTTCCTTGTCTTAGAACCACCAGGACCCGGCTCCTGATTCCTGGAGTCACAGAAAAGAGGGGCCAAAACATCTGGATTTACAGGAGGAAGCAAATACAGGCAGCTGGAAGGCACCTGATCCTTGGCCTTCTACAGCAAGATACTCCTGGGTCCCTGGCCCTCCTGCTCGGAAGATGGGACCACTTTGAATCTTTTCCCTCTGTATTTCTCTTCTCCCAGTGGTGATCCTGTGGGCTCATTTGTGAATGATGATGGTCTTGAGGCAGCTGACAAGTAAGCCACAAAGGGCCACATAAACCATAACCAGCCAGTGTGAGAGAGAAGCTGCCACTGAAGGTGGGCCCTATTTACTTGGGGCTGCACTCGTGGCCTTATGTACAGCCACTTGCAGGAAGTGAGAGCTTCAAGCTTTTGACATCGGGTCGTGGTGTCTTCTGTTCCCCTCTCTTCCCTGTGTACTGACTTCAGCTTTGTCCCTTTAATGATTCTGAGTCTGACTTCCATGGCTTCAATTAGGTCTGGAATCATTTTAAGACTACTATGGGGTGGGTGTGGTGGCTCCAACCTATAATCCCAGCACTTTGGGAGACCAAGGCCAGCAGATCACCTGAGGTTGGAAGTTTGAGACCAGGCTGACCAACATGGAGAAACCCCATTTCTACTAAAAATACAAAATTAGCCAGCGTAGTGGCACA
>NW_012109775.1:0-1262 GCF_000951045.1 Mandrillus leucophaeus | reverse complement strand
TGGCATAAACCCGGGAGGCGGAGCTTGCAGTGAGCTGAGATCCGGCCACTGCACTCCAGCCTGGGCCACAGAGCGAGACTCCGACTCAAAAATAAATAAAATAAATAAATAAATAAATAAATAAATAATGCTGCTTTGAACTTTTGTGTACAAATTTTTGCATGGATTCTTATATACATTTAAAAATATGGCCAGGTGTGGTGGCTCATGCCTGTAATCCTAGCACTTTGGGAGGCCAAGCTGGGAAGATCACTTGAGCCCAGGAGTTCAAGACCAGCCTGGGCAACATGGTGAAACCCGTCTCTACAAAAAAATGCAAAAATCAGCTGGGCATGGTGGCAAACACCTGTAGTCCCAGCAAGTCGGAAGGCTGAGGTGGGAGGATTGCTTGAGCCTGGGAAGTGGAGGTTGCAGTGAGCCGTGATTTTGCCACTGCATTCCAGCCTGGGTGACAGAGTGAGACCCTGTCTCAAAAAACAAACAAACAAACAAATAAACAAACAAAAAAGTCAAAACAAAACCAGAAACCAAAAACCAAACAAAAACAACAACAACAACAACAAAACCCACACAAACAAAACAATACATTTTATTACAGAAGGAGAGGATTACAAATAAAACAAAATAAAAAGTACATTTAATTGATTTTCTTTAAAATATTCAGCTGGGATTTAAATTGAAATTACATAGAAATTATATATTAGTTTGGATAGACTTGACATCTCTATAAAACGAAATTGCCTCATCCAAGAACATGAATTGCGTCTTCATTTATTCAGATGATCTTTTTTCGTTTTTGAGACAGAGTCTTGCTCTGTCACCCAGGCTGGAATGCAGTGGCACGATCTCGGCTCACTGCAACGTCTGCCTGCCAGGTTCAAGCAATTTTCCTGCCTCAGCCTCCTGAGTAGCTGGAATTACAGGCACGTGTCACCATGTCTGGCTAATTTTTGTATTTTCAGTAGAGATGGGGTTTCACCATGTTGGCCAGGCTGGTCTTGAACTCCTGACCTCAGGTGATTTGCCCACCTCGGCCTCCTAAAGTGCTGGGATTACAGGCATGAGCCACTGCGGCCGGCCTCTTTTATACCTTTTAATGGAGTTTTAACTTTTTCTCCATAGAGGTCTTATCCTAGTCAGACTAATTTTTTATTGCTGTGTAAAGAATATTACCACAGGCTGGGCGCGGTGGCTCAAGCCTGTAATCCCAGCACTTTGGGAGGCCGAGACGGGCAGATCACGAGGTCAGGAGATCGAGACCA
>NW_012109774.1:1015816-1021596 GCF_000951045.1 Mandrillus leucophaeus | reverse complement strand
TTGTTGTTGTTTAGCTTTGCCCTGTCCCCAGAGGTGGAGTCTACAGAGACAGGCAGGTTTCCTTGAGCTGCTGTGAGCTCCACCCAGATCGAGCTTCCCAGAGGCTTTGTTTACCTACCTAAGCCTCAGCAATGGCGGGCGCCCCTCCCCCAGCCTTGCTGCTTCCTTGAGGTTAGATCGCAGACTGCTGTGCTAACAATGAGGGAGGCTCCATGGGCGTGGGACCCTCCAGGCCAGGTGTGGGGTATAATCTCCTGGTGTGCCCGTTTGCTTAAAGCGCAGTATTGGGGTGGGAGTTACCCGATTTTCCAGGTGTTGTGTGTCTCAGTTCCTTCCCCCTTGCGCTTCCCAGGCGAGGCAATGCCTCGCTCTGCGTCAGCTCTTGGTGGTCGGGCTGCAGCAGCTGACCAGCACCGATTGTCCGGCACTCCCTAGTGAGATGAACCCAGTACCTCAGTTGAAAATGCAGAAATCACCGGTCTTCTGTGTCGCTGGCGCTGGGAGTTGGAGACTGGAGCTGTTCCTATTTGGCTATCTTGCTCCACCCCCTTCTTACTGTTTCCTTAATAAGCATAATGGAGTTATATATAAACCTATTAGATATCATTTCTGGTGTAATGAGTACATTCCTACTAGTTTCAGTATAGTCTCTGCATTCATTTATTTTCAAAAAATGTATCCTTGTTATTAATAATGTCCTGAGTTAAATAACTTCTCTGCAGACATCTCTATGTAGATTAATAAAACCAGGCTGAAGATAATGGTGGTGGTGCTTATTATAATTAGATATTGATATACATGGTAAGCATAGAAAAGTAACCAGCAATTTTCACAGATCTCTATTTTAACCAGCCTAAGTTGTGAGTGAATTTATGTACTATAGTTTTCCATCTAATATAGCTCCACTAAGTCTTACCATAACACTGAGTTAAAATATGACTGTAATTACGGTAAACATGGTAGGTATGTCTCTCATGTAAAAATCATAATCCATTACTTATCACAAATGAATGGATTACATACTTTTAGGCTCCAACAATCAACTATGAATCCCCTAAATTTGTGAGAAGCAAAGTACTTAAGTTTCTAGTATAAAGTTGGGAAGAGGTAGCAAATCAGATCCAACTGCAGCCACTGCTCTTCCCAGAGAATATCCAAATACTCCTGAGAAGCCGATTATATGATTTTTTAAAAGCACTGAGGTCTGAAATGAAAAGAAAACTCCTGGAAAAAATAATAAAATAATATAGCAAATCAAGCAGAAGAAATATTAAAATGCTGCTTGAAAAGTTAAGAATTTTGAAGAATGGTATCCAAAGTCTTACTTAACCTAGAAACACCAAGTACATGTGATTATGTACTCTCATGAGGAGATTTAAGAATTCTGCAGGAAAAAAAAAAAAGTAACAACAGTTTTTCAGTTTCTTGAGTGCATTTCACCAAGCAGAACTGAACAGTATAAATAACAAGGAATAATCTGATTATACCAAGGTTGGACTATTTTTTTTAAATAAATGAAAAAGTAGCCCCAGAAAATATACAGAATTCGGAGAAACTCATTATAGTTTCTGCTCCATGTCTGCTCCTTTTTTGAACTTTATATCTAAAATTTCATAAAATTATAAAAATTAAGGATTTTCCCAAAGGATATTTTTTTTCTCGAATATCTTATAGACCTCCAATTAAACCTATCACCTGTGTTTACTGGTGCATTTAGTGCCAAATTTACTAAATCCTTTAACATATATTTAAATTATATATATATAAAAAAACTAAATTCTATATGTAATTAATCCCCTGCATACAAGAAGACTTTGATAATTTATTTTTTTCAATTTTTTTTTCTACAAAATTATAGGAGCATCTTAATAGCCTGTTGTACTACAGAAAGACTGAATAGGAGCTTGCCCTCCTTGTACAAAAACGTAGAGGCATTTTAGCAGATGAAAACATTTAACAGCTACCTCTAAACTTTGATTTATTCACTGCCAAAATGATTCAGTTAAGACTTCATCTTATTTGGCTAGTCCAATTTCTTTGGATAAAATTGAAAGTAGTTCTCTGATATTTCCTTTGAAAAATATAAATATGCAGCAAGGTCATTTTTCTTCACAGATTTTGTTGTAAATGAAAGCTTAGCTGCTGACAGACTATTTCCAAGACACTTCAGTGGCCAAAACCTCTATCATCGTTGGCCACCACTTTGGTACATTAGGGCATTCTTTTAGAAGAGCTGATGTGTAATCCTAATGGCATTCACTATATATTACAAAGGCAGTAGTAAGGTAGAATTGACAAATTCATTCACGGTGTATTTGGAATACTAACAAAACACATGTTACTTGTTTGCTTTAATTAATAATATCCAAACTCAGACTATTATCAAAGTTGTTTTTTGAGCTTGAATAAAATATTTCATCCATAAAATGTTTCTATTTACTCACAGTCCCTAGTGTATACTTTTGTAACATAACCTAAACTCTTTATTAATTTGAAAAATTATCATGGGAATTCTCTTTATTAGCAGTGATATGTAATAACCATATGTCTTTTTGTCACCATTTTCTGATGGCTGGCATGGTATCTGGCATATGGAAAGAATGCAATGTAAATTATTTGATTGCATTAATGAGAAAGAAGAATATACCAATGGTAAGAATGACAAAGGAAAGGAGGGAAGAAGGGAAGAAAGAAAATAATGAAGGAAAGGAGGGAATTCCATATGATAAGACACAAATTTTCATTCTCTCAAATGTCCTGCTTTCTGATCGAAAAGAAACAAAAAGAAAAGAAAAACACGTCTAACCTTTAATGTATGTATTTAATAAACACAGCCATTCCTCAAAAGTACAGCAGAACAAAAAAGTATTTTAGTGATCTTAATCTTCTAGTAATACAACCTTCAAAATTCAAACATTTCTGCATTTATTTTTTTCTAAGCGAGAAAACTTTTCAGTAAAAATCCTTTATGTATAATAATTTCCTATAGATTGTTATTTTCTTCGGTAGTGCTTTCTTTAATTTATTCATGTGCTTAAACATATACTTTTGTAAGTCAAATGTTGGAAATATGAATGTCATGAAACCAGATATAAGATTGTATATGTTGAAATTTCGGTGACTAATTCCCCACAGAGTTCATCTATATTCAGAACATTAAAACTTGCTGATGTAGTGTAACCGTTTGATAAATATATATTGATTTATTCCATATGGAATGAAGTATATGGCATTGAAAAGCACAAATATAAGACACATACATTTTTCTTGGGGTGTGAGAAGAGAAAATGAATAACCACACACAAAAACATGAATACAAGGATAATCAGATGACCCTTTAATTACACTGTTTTAAATAAGTCAAATGCACAAACTAGTTTGCATATTTTTTCTACTATATTTGAATCATATTATGATATTGTAACAAGAAAGTTACTTAGTACTTTTTTCATTTCGTATTCTTTTTTAACTACTCTACTAACCTACACACTATCAAAATAAATTTGTGTTTGTTTGTTGTAGTGCTTTATGTTGAGAAAAGAACTAGAGTATTTGGTGACCTGTACCAAATTTAAAGTACTATGTGAGAGACTTGCATTGGAAATTATAGAGCTAAATAAAATATAACCATAACTGTGAAGAATGGAAACTAACATTTACAGATATTATTGGAGATAAATGGAAAATATGAACAAGTTAATGAAAATATTGTAGCAATAATCACAA
This sequence comes from Mandrillus leucophaeus, assembly GCF_000951045.1. Classification (NCBI taxonomy): domain Eukaryota; kingdom Metazoa; phylum Chordata; class Mammalia; order Primates; family Cercopithecidae; genus Mandrillus; species Mandrillus leucophaeus. Next base: position 1,017,870 of record NW_012109774.1, on the reverse strand, counting down.
ATAGTTGTACTCCTTAGAGAAAATGTCGGTTTTAATTGAGATATTTTCTTTGAAGTTCAGGATAAGCAACACAGAATATGAAATCTTTAAAAATAATTGTAACTCTATCTGATATGTTTTATCCTCTGCATTATCAAATAGTGAAAGAGAAACCTACAAAAACTTATGACTGCTTATAGAGTACACTAAGAACATTAATTGTTTTGAATTAATTCTATGGTATCCTCTTGACCCTCTAAGAATCATATGACTATTTTTCCCAATACCAATTGACCTCCTTTGATGTGACTTCAGAGTAAATATTCCTAGACTATCATCCAGTGTTAATAAATCTAATAGTTCTAATTTACTCATGAAATAAACCATACAAAATATGAAGCTACTAATGAACACATTTCTTCAGACTTATTTTTTCACAAGCTAAACATACTAAAAATCAAAAGAAATATAGGACAGACCTTTTTATTACTCCAGCTCAACAACAGTGGTTAATCTCTTTGTGGCAACTTGTACGTAGTGATCAAATCCTTCCAGGTAGATTCCCCAAATATAATGTAATCAGCAGTCATTTATCATGTTTGCATGATTGAACTATTTCCAGTCATATATGCTAACTAAAATTTTAATAAATGTTATTCATGTTTATAACCATATTATTGCATGTAAGATGTAACTAGAAGTAGAGTCTTAATTATTCTGTTGTTCTTGGAAATACTTCATTGTGAAGCAGTAGTAGGGGGAGAGACAAGGAAGTGCTGGGAGGAGGAAGGCAGGGTCCTTGGGGAGGGCTCCACCCTCGGGCCTATGCCCAGGGACCTAGGTGAGGAGAGCTCTCCTACTTTTGCACCCAAATGTTTCATTTCCAAGATCGCCCTGGCCTGCCATACCCCCATTCTGTGCCTACAAAATCCCTGAGACCCTAGCAGCAAGAAAACAAGCGACTAGACATTGGGAGGAACACACTGGCAGAAGAGTACATAGGTGGCTGGACGTTGAGAGGAGTAGCGGAGTGGAAGAGCACACTGATAGGCACTGGCAGATGCCAGCAGGCCATCGACCTGGACACGGTGGGGAATTTGGCCCGGGTGGTCAGAGGAGAGTCTGGCCGCTGAGTGGCCCGACTCCAGGAGAAAACCACCTTCCCACTGGCTCCCCACCCATCTGCTGAGAGCTTCCACCATTCAATAAAGCTTTCCACTCATTCTCCAAGCCCACGTGTGATCCTATTTTTCTGGTACACCAAGGCAAGAAACCCCAGGATACAGAAAGCCCTCTGTCCTTGAAATAAGGCAGAAGGTCTAATTGAGCTGATTAACCAAACTGCCTACAGATGGCAAAACTAAGAGAGTACACTGTAACACATGCCCACTTAGACTTCAGGAGCTGTAAATATTCACCCCTAGACACTGCCAAGGGGTCAGAGCCCACGCACCTCACAACCTGCCCGTCTGCATGCTCTCCCTAGCGGTTTGAGCTGTGAGGCATGAAGAAAGGAGCTATACACCTAGTCACATGCCCTGTGAGGGGGGTAAGGGAACTTTTCCCATTTCAGTAGGAAAACAAAAATTAGTATATGTGACCCTAAAGTGTTAACACATATACAGAAATTCCTGTGATAGAGCAAGTCAGAGTTTTTCCTTCATTTTAACATGTATAATGGGAGTCACAAGTTACTTCGTCGTTTTAAGATTAAATACAGTGAGGAATAAACAGCTCTTCAAAGATTTTCGACTTTCTGACTGTAATAGTTAATGGTTCTTCAATTGTTTTAATAAAACAATTTCTCATTCCAAATCATTTTTAGGATTCAAACAGAAGTTTAAACAGACTTGTAACTCGTGAGCTGCATTTGTAATTAGTTGCTAGGAGCAGACTGATAGATGGGTTTGAAACAGGATGGATACCAGCATCCTAATTCTTCCATGTCAAAGCTGCAATTATTCTGGAGAATAAGTACACCATATAACTTCTTGTTAGGGAAGATAGTTGCAAGCCGTAAATAAATAACATTGTGTCTTCTGCTGAGCACAACTAGTAATTTAAGTAGAAAGTTA
>NW_012109774.1:969453-1015468 GCF_000951045.1 Mandrillus leucophaeus | reverse complement strand
AGACGGAGTTTCTCTATGTTGGCCAGGCTGGTCTTGAACTCCTGACCTCAAGTGATCCACCCACCTTGGCCTCCCAAAGTGCTGGGATTACAGGCATGAGACACCATGCCCGGACGATTTCATTTTCTTTAAATTTAGAAGTCACTTAGTGATTTACTATTTTAAAGAACCCCTCTCCCTTCCCCTTTACATCTTTGCCATCTGCTTTTACTGAATCCTTCCAAGAAGAATGCTCCAGTGTATATTTCTAGGCCCTCCCTTTACTCCTTTTACCAGAAAATGCAGAACACAATTTCATTGTGCATCTTAAGGGCTCCAATTATCAAACATTGGGTGAGGGGGACTCTTTAGAATAGCCAATTAAGTTAAACTTAAAAATCCAAAGGTATGCAATTTGGTTGGAGTGGGAATCCACTCCTATATTCCTGGTAATCGGATCCTGCTCCATGAGGATTAATGTTTCCTTCAAGTGTCAATCCATGAGGATTAATGAACCAGGATCAGATTATCAGGAAATAGGAGTGGATTCCTGTCCCAACAAAATTTGTTCTACCTATCCTATCCACATTATGATTTGAATCCAATGATCCAGCTCCAAGTGTTGGAATGTAGTGAGCCCTCTCCAATCCAAACCTTTATAACCAGCTAAAGCAAACAAGAGGAGGCAAAATGTTAAATACTGTTAAATCACAAAAGATTTCTGAGGAATGAGTTATCTCTGTGTATTAGTCAGGGTTCTAATCTCTGCAATCCCTCCAGGGATGTGATATTGTTTTTGATTTACTATTTTTCTAGATAGAGGCAGCTCTGCTGGCTTCCAGTTAGACTTTTCCACCATAATAGCCCTCACCCTACCAGTCAGGGAGCCAATGTGGGGGTTCTGCCAGCTGCTAAGTATGTATATGACAATTACGCATTCTGGCACTGGGGAAATGACTACAGGATGAGTCCAGGGACCCCTGGACCCACTGCAAGTCAGACCTGAGTTAACCTCCAGTAATTACCTGACCTCCATAAGCCCCTACTTTAACTGGAGGACCACAATGACGTTTTGGGTCCCCTGCAATCAACTCAGAGCCAGTGTCAAGTAGTCCCCAAAATGTTTGATCATTTTCCTTTTCCCAGTGCACAGTTACCCTGGTAAAAGTCCAGAGGTCTCCTTGGGAAAGGATGGTGGAAAGATTACAAGCATAAATTGTTGGTAGTGTATTGACGTTCTTCCTCAAGGGGACCTGGCCTCCCCTTCAAGTATCAAATATCAAGTATTAACTCACATAATCACAAGGTCACACAATAGGCCATCTGCACCTGAGAAGCAAGAAAAACCAGTCCGAGTCCCAAAACTGAACAACAAAACTGAACAACTTGGAGTCTGATGTTTGAGGGGTGGAAGGGTTCAGCACAGGATAAAGATGTAGTCTGGAAGGCTAGGCCAGTCTAGTCTTTTCAAATTTTTCTGCCTGCTTTATATTCTAGCAGTGCTGGCAGCTAATTATATGGTGCCCACCTTAAAAGGATGGGTCTGCCTTTCCCAGTCCACTGACTCAAAGGTTAATCTCCTTTGGCAACACCCTCACAGACACACCCAGGGTCAATACTTTGCATACCTCAATTCAATCAAGTTGTCACTCAGTATTAACCATCACAGTCTGTATTTAGTTTAACCGATGAATATCAATAACTATAAAATTCTGCAAAATGACAGGGCACAGTGGCTCACACCCATTATCCCAGCACTTTGGGAGGTCAAGGCAGGCAGATCAGTTTAGCTCAGGATTTTTAGGCCACATGATGAAAACCTGTCTCTACAAAAAATGCAAAAAATAGCTGCATGTAGTGACCCACACCAGTAGTCCCAGTTACCGGGAAGTGAGATGGGAAGAGCACTTGAGCCTGGGATGCAGAGGTGCACAGAAGATAAATTTTAGAAACTTAGTCAGTATAGAGACTAGTTGAAAGAAGCATTTGATGTTTACGGTTCAACTGACAGTGCCAACACTTACTCTACAGCATATTACAGGATTTGTGGTTGAAAAATTTAAGTAGTTTAAAAGCTTACTGGTATTGCAACCCACCTAAGTGTAAAATAAATTCAATGCTCTCATTTGCAATTTAATTTGTAAATTAAAGTGTTTTAAATATATGAGCCAATTATGAAAAATTAAAGTAGAAGGTGAAACTTAAAGTATTCCCAACTGGATTATGTACACCAATACATTGGAACTCTCTATTTTGCTTCATTTTTTCTTAAGAAAGTAAATTAGTAATGATCTAACAATCACACAGAGGATATGCAGATTTAGCAATATTGATACTATACTCTATCTTAGATTTGAAGATACTCTATACCTACACATACACTAGCAGCAGGTCACACATTACCAGTTGTAATTAAGCACTGTGACAAATTAGTCAGTTCTCCCCACATTAGTTCTTATTAAGACAAAAAGTGCCTGGGAGGAAGCAAAAAGAATTACAAAATGAGCAATGTAATGATCTAAACTTGGTATTATCTAGCTTCCCAGCCACAAAGGTCATATCTTCTTTCTCTACATCCTTCATGACACCATGCCATCTTGGTAAACCTCAGCATGGCATACATCACCTACCTCATGCATGTGACCTTTTAACTCCTGCCAGCTTCCACCTGGAGGCAGCCCAGAGACAACCACTCTGTTTTCAGACCGCCTGGGTAGGGGAGCCATGGAAACCTTGAGGAGTTCCACTGCCTCCTTGGCCTGTGCCAAGGCCGTTTGTAGGAGACTCCACCTGCATGAGGCATCTGTCATAATCACAGCTATGGAGACCATATGCTGTAACTTCCTCATTGTGGCTGCTCAAACTCAACAAAGGCCAAGTGTGGTCCATGGGATTCTTCAGATCCATGTCACAGATAGTGCCAGTATTTGTAGATCACATCCTCAGTGTCCTTGATTGGGATACCTGAAGGTAAGTTATCCACATAGATGAGACAATTCTTTTTCCCTGCCTGGCCATGAGTCATGCGGCTTCCCAACACGGCAGCCACAGAAAGCGTGACCTCAGCACACACCTTCCCACCAAGCCTAGCCTAGCTGAGTGCCCCCAGTCACACCACACCCCAAAACCCTTCCAAAATGGCCAAAGGTTTTTCTTAATAAATTTATTTGCCTCAATAAAAATATCATTTTGTGGAGTCAAGAATAAACAAACATTTTGTTTTGTCATGTGTATGCTGTTGAAACTTTGGGAAACAGATAAATACTCTTACAGACTTTTTTAGGTAAAAGCCAGCTGATTGTGAATGTTGGGAGATGTGATATGTTACCCATAATGTGTTTCTCAAATACTGAAGTTTCATCCGTCTACACTCTTGGCTTCTTCTGCAGGATTATTGTTATAACCTAAAATTGGATGCAAGAAATAAAAACCGAAATGAAATAAGGGGGAGTGAAAAAAATTCTTAAAGATTTAGGGAACTAATTCTAAAAAAAAATGTGTTCTAGTACTAACTATACAAGAATGAATACATAAAAATAATCTTACAAAAGTGTTGATGCTACCAAAATTTTTGATACATATCATATTCAATTATAAATTAAATTTAAAAAATAAATTTGATAGTATATAAATTCTGTCTGTTACTGGTAAATATAGTAATATTTTTAATAATAGAACATGTAAAATAATAGCTTCAAAAGCATTTAGATGTTCTGCATTCTCGCCAGTTAAAACACAACATAATCTGACATTTCAGCGACAATTACAAGTAAAGAAGACATTGAATGCATTCCTCTGACCAAACAACTTCCTCATCAGGCAGCGTCATATCCCAATCAATAGAGTTGTGCTATTTGAGTATAGTCCATCTTGCTCCTATGCCACACCAAGATATAACAATTTCAAGGAATTATTTGGCATAAGACAGCAACTGATAGTCTGCCAGACTTACTGTTGAATAACTTAGAAAGCAATATATTCTAACATTAATATAGATAATTTTGTTCTAATGAATGATTATTTGAGTAGAAAAGAAAGCTGATGATTTTACTGCTCATTTAGTCTTTCCCAAGAACCTATTCAATTATGTCTGCTTCTACACATTCCTAATTCTTTCCCCAAATCAGCATTTATTCTGTAATGCAATATTCCGGACTTGATATCTAACTTTTCTCTATTTTTGTTTCTTGTTCTAGACAATATTTCAGGGACTGTGTTGAGTTCCTTATATTTAATATCTCATAGTGTGTGTATACACACACACACACACACACACAAAAAAAATAGGTATTGTAACTTTGTCTCTAGAGAGGAAACTTGAAGCTCAAAAAAGGTGAGTATGTTTTGTTTAATTACATCATTAGTAGAGTTTGTATCAAGTTTATCCTGTTGCCTTTCTATCCTTATTCTTATATCCCTATGTTTTCTGCCTCCACAATGTTGGAGACTGCGTTCTTGGAATGGATTCTTGGAAGGCATTCTCTTCCCAAGACCCTTTTTGACATCCTACCTGTCTGTAATATTGTAATGTATTTCCATAAAATATCTTAATTCTTATTAGGAATGATTTTCCAAAATAGAGCTGCTACCACCCCTTGCTTTAGTCTCAATCTGGCATTAACAATATCTATTTCTTTATGATCATTACCAGTTTAATGTTTCTTGAGACCACAACTATGTTACCTATATCTTTAAAAATGTAGAGATTCAATAACTCTTTAAATCCATTGAGTTAGGCATTTGTGATTAAAAATTACATCGTTTATAGTGTTAAATAAGTCGTTGTTTGCAATAAACACAAAAGAAATATAGTTCTCTTTAATTTTTAGCTTTTTAGTTAAAATACTGAAACTAAATGATCTCACAGAAAACAGGTGATTGAATATTTCTCCCTACATATGTGACATACAGACAGATACATGAAACAATTTTGCCTTCACAGTTTATTTATTTTTACCTTCTCTAATACTTCTCTGATCCAGTATTAACTCTTCTCATTTGATCTAGATATTATCCCTAACAACCAGCTTAAGTGCTCATTTACCCCTTTCTCTTGTGCTCTTAATTTTATGCATTTTATTGAGTTGTTCCATCGAGCATATAAATATGCTCAATTGTCTACATTCTAGCTGTTATTCTTACATAGCCAAAAGCTCTCTAGCTACACAGCTACCATTTCTTCTTTAAAAGATGCCTTCACTTCCCATTCAAGTCTCTCATTCACACTTAGAGCTAAAGCAATTTGGCTTCTTGATCCACCATTACAGTAATATCTTCTCCATGGCAACCAGTGATTTCATTGCCCAATTCTATAAATAGTGAAATCTCTGCTATGTGTAAAATGCACAACATACACTTTTTATGAAATTTGGCATTCTTTTTTGTCTTGGAGCCATTTTTTGTTTTTATTTGCTACATGCCTCTTGCTTCTGTTTAATCTCTTTCATGGATTTATCCTCAATCTTATATATTACATGTCTTATAGGATTCAAAATTAATACAATTATTTTGTATTCATTAGACAGTAAAACCTAAGTCAATATCACACATAATGTTAGCTTTCTTTATTTTCTCCTGTATGCAGTAGTGAAATATTAATAGAATAAGCGTATACATACTATACACACACACAAACACACACACAGAGACAGAGAGAGAGTGAGAGAGAAATCTGTCTGCTTGCAGTTGTTCTAGGATTTACAACACGCTTATGGAGTCTGTACTTTAAAAAGATAATAGCCCTTATATTTAATATTTAATGCAGTGCTACAGAGTATTTTTTAGCCAATTCCAATAAGAAAAAAGATGTGCCCCTTGGTTGACTCCATGTTGTTGCTATTGTGAATAGTGCTGCAATGACCATATGAATGCATGTGACTTTTCTGTAGAATTATTTATGTTCTTTGAGTATAAACCCAGTAAGTGAATTGCTGGATCAAATGGTAGTTCAATTGTAAGTTCTCTGAGAAATCTCCAAACTGCTTTACACAGTGGTTGAAACTAATTTGCATTCTCACCAACAGTGTATAAGTTTTCCCTTTTCTCTGTTATTGTTGTTTTAATAATATGCATTCTGACTGGTGTGATACGGTGTCTCTTTGTAGATTTACTTTGCATTTCTCTCATGATTAGTGCTATTGAGCATATTTTCATATGTGTGTTGGCCGCATGTCTTCTTTTGAGAAGTCCCTGTTCATATCCTTTGCCCACTTCTTAATGGGGTTGTTTTTCTATTGTTATGTCATTCCTTATAGATTCTGGATATTAGAACTTTCTGGGATGCATAATTTGCAAACGTTTTCTCCCATTCTGTGGGTTGTCTGTTTATACTGTTGATAGCTTTCTTTGCTGTGCAGAAGCTCTTTAATTAGATCCCTCTTGTCAATTTTTGTTTTTGTTGCAATTGCTTTTGAGGATTTAGTCATAAATTCTTTGTAAGGCCAATGTCCCAAATTCTATATTCCCTAGATTTTTCTTCTAAGATTTTTATACTCTGCAGTATTACATTTAGATCTTTACTCCATTTTGAGTTAATTTTTTAATATGGTGAAATGTAGTTGTGTAGTTTCATTCTTCTGCATATAAATAACCAGTTATCCAGGACTATTCATTAAATAGGAAGTCCTTTTTTCATTGTTTATTTTTATTGACTTTGTCAAAAAGCAAATGGTTATAGATGTGCAGCTTTATTTCTGGGTTCTCTGTTCTGTTGCATTGGTCTACGCGTCTGTTTTTGTACCAGTATAATGATGTTTATTTATTGTAGCATACGTTGAAGCTGAGTAATGTGATGCCTCTAATATTTATTTATTTTTATTTTTATTTATTTATTTATTTTGGCATAGGATTGTTTTAGCTATTTTCACTCTTTTCTGGTTCCATATGAATTTTATGATAGGTTTTTTTTTTCAAATTCTGTGTAAAATGATTTTCGTAGTTAATATATTATAGAATAGTATGCAGTCATAAAAAAGAATGAAATCATATTCTTTGCAGAGACATGGATGCAGGAACAGAAAACCAAATACTACATTTTCTCACTTATAAGTAGGAGCTAGACCTATGGACATAAAGATGGGAACAATAGACACTGGGGACTAATATGTTTAAGAGGGTGGGGGCAAGAGCTGAAAACTACCTATTGGGTACTATGCTCACCACCTGGGTGTTGGGATCGTAAGTACCCGAAACTTCAGCATCAGGCAATATACCCATGTAACAAACCTGCACATATTCACCTTGAATCTAAAACAAAAGTTGAATAATAAAAAGTAAAATAAATAAATTAAAATTTGGTAACAAGGTTTACAACTCATCCTCAAATTAACTTTTTATTAGATCACTTTTTATAGTTTATGCATTTCCAAAGTTAGATAAAATGAAACTTGTGGATGGAATATTCAGGAAATAGATCAAATAATAGCATCTGGTTTTCTCTTTGTAAGTATTTAAGTAATGAAATTAACCTCTAATAAAACAATATTTTTATTAGTTAAAAAATAAAGGACATATGTATATACACACATATATATGTTATACATAAATAAATATGAGAAAGACAAAAATTGAGAGACTGAGAGTTTGAGAGTTCAAAAAAAAGCAAATGATATAAATTTACAAGAGTAAATAGAGTAATCATGTGAAGGGCATTATAAGTTCTTTGTTTTATCTTTTAACATTTCTGTAAGTTTAAAATTATTTCAAAATAAAGACCTAAATAGTTTCAAAAAATAAACCATAATAAAACAAATTTTTGAAAATCTAAAAATTTTCAAAAAATAAAACATAAACATAAAAATCATAAATCTGTCTAATACAAATGTAACAGTGTTTGACAGGTACATAAGTACGTGCTTTTCACATATTAAAACATTTAATCTTAACAATATATGATAGACTCTAGTGTTATCATTTTCATTTACAAAGAACTTGAGAGATTTGCCCAAAGTATTACAACTAGTTAGAGATGAAAATAAGAGTTGAAAGTTGTCAATCTTAACTGTAAAGCCTTGTTTTTTACCATTCTGCATATGGTCCCTTCAACATTCCACTCTACTATATATTAATATTTATTAAAAAATAAAAGCACATAAAAGATGAGATAGTTGTGGGAAAATGAACATGAAAATGATTTATTTCTGTTAGTATTTAATATAAAAACACTCTTCTTCAGTTCTTTCAAGTGTTTTCAAATACAATAAAATGTGATAACTTTTTCCAATACATTTTAATCAATATTAGTGGCGTAAAATTTTCACAGAAAATGCACATATTTTAGGCTGGGCACAGTGGCTCATGTCTAAAATCCCAGCACTTTGGGAGGCCAAGGAGAGGGTACCACTTGAGGTCAGAAGTTCAAGATCAGCTTAGCCAACATGATGAAACCCCATCTCTACTAAAAACACAAAAATTGGCTGGGTATGGTAGGGTGCACCTGTAATCCCAGCTATTCAGGAGGCTGAGGCAGGAGAATTGCTTGAATATGAGAGGCGAAGGTTGCAGTAAGCCAAGATAGCACCACTGCACTCCAGCCTGGGCAGCAGAGCCAACAGAGCGAGACTAGGTCTCAAAAAAAAAAAAAAAAAAGGAAAATAAACATATTTTAGGCCTGTAATTTTATGACATTTAATAAATATTACACTTTTGTAATCAACACCCTAGTCAATTCTATCATGCCAGAAATTTCCCTTGTACACTTTTGTGGTTAATCCTCTTAATTCTCCCTCAGAAAACCACCCATCTCTTTTTTTCTCTCTTGAGTATATTTGTTTATCCAGACCTTCACAGAAAGGAAATTATATAATAAACTTATTTTTCCTAATTTTTTCTTCCAATATAATATTTTTTAGATTAATACCTCTTTGTTGCATACAACAATATTTTCTCATTTATTTTTTTTAGTATTCTCTTATACAGATCTACCACAATTTACATATCTACCACAATTTACGTATTGCACTGGTTGAAGGCTACTAAAAATAAAGCACTTGTAAATATTTATAAAACACTTTTAAGTCAGTTAGTGTTAATATCTAAGGGCATAATTGCTAGGACTTACAAGTTAATTGTATTAATTGTGTAAAAAACTGTCTGATTGTTTTTCACTGTGGTGATAATGTTGTACCTTGCTTAAGCTCTTTGCTCCCTGAAGACAGTGGAAGTCATCTGGGAGCACAGACAGAAGACAGTCTGTGCCTTGAGATGACAGTAAAGAAGTTATACCAAAGGCTGGTTTTCCAATATGCTCTCCTCCATCCTTTTGTGTTCTAGAGATGCAACTATTTACAAGGGACAGCCTTATCCATGATATCCTGAAATAAGTGCTTTTTCCACCTTTCCCCAGATGATTTCTTTGTTTACCTGCCTCTACAAATCCCAGGTCATCTTTCTTTTATGAGACATTTCCTCATTAATAAATGTTCTCACTATTGAATTAGCTTCAATAAAACCATCTTTTTAATTGGTGCATTTTGTCTTTGACAATTCGGTGCCATGACTTGGACAGAATTGGATCTAACCCTTAAAGCCCTATTTACTCCATCCAGGTAGCAAGACCTCCAGGTTTCCCTTGTGCTCCAGATGAGGAACTTAGAGGAGAGCTCCTGACCCTGTGTGCCAGACTCCTGTACAACAGCAACACCGGCAGACAATAGCACTCATTGACTTTGATACTTTTGAGTACTCAAAAAGACAGAAAGGATATGACAAGAAATTTAAAAAAAAAAAAATTCTGGTGCCAGCTCATTTCAGTTTTATGGCCTGATCACTTGTTAATCTCTTTAAACAGATGGTTTATAAATAACTTGTCTTTTTGGGTGAAAGACAACACAGAATCTAGTTTTTGTTTGTTTGTTTATTTGTTTGTTTTCTATTTGTCTATTGTAAGCGCAAGTCAATTAACTAGTTTTACTAAATGGGAAAAGAAAAGTCTCTTGATATAAACTATTGAGTTTTGAGTTTTGAGTTTTATATTTCTGTGGGTGTGCTTGGCTCATGGTAGATATTTTATAGTTGAAGCTATCATCTCCTTATCTGTGTCTATGTATGCTTGTGTTTTGAGAGTGTGTAATATTTTTCTATCCCTGAATACTGTTACCAAATTTGACTACAAAATATTCTAAAATGGCTCTGTTCTGTTTGACTTAGAGATAAATGCCAGTTACATAATTTGAATATTCCTAAAATACTTTTAAATTTCCCACACAATAAAGGAATTGTCATGAGACACTGCTAGGAGTAATACTGACAGCAGTCCAACTTTATGTGAGGTACATGGTATGTATCTTTTGTTAAGGAAAAATATAGTAGTTTTGTACCAAAGTAAAAGGGATTGATGGTTCCAAATGAGAAAGAGGAAAATTCAGGACAAAACCTACATGAATAGAAAATTATAGAACTAATGGAAATGGACTTTTTTTCCAAGGCCAAACTGGCTATGGATTGATGGATTTATTTATAAGAATCTCAAACAGGTTTCAGTATCAAATATAGTTACGCCTCTCATACATTTCGGTACACAACATGCCACATATATGACAATGATCTCATAATATTATAATACTGTACTTTTACTGTACCTTTTCTATGAGTAGATATGCTTAGTATACAAATACTTACAATTTTGTTACAATGACCTATAGTATTCAGTACAGTAACACTTTGTACAGGTTTGTAGCCTAGAAACAATAGGCTATACCATATAGCCTGAGTGTATAGTGAGCTATATCATTTATGTTTATGTAAATACACTCCATAAGGTTCAAACAATAACAAAATAAACTGAGGACACATTTCTCAGAATGGGTCCCCATCATTAAGTGATGCATGACTGTATTGTGATAATGTAAAATTTAAATTTGGCTTTCTCTTTCTTAGAAGGACATTTTCTTGAATTATTGGTTTGCTTTTTAAAAAAGATTGTGGAAGATTTTTCTTTACTTTCTGTGTAATCTGAATAGATAACAGAGATTCTGTGTTTTACCAGAAGAACCCTCCATGGTTTATGTTGGTTGCATTATGTCCTTGACTATTCAAAAAAAAAACAAAGGGGTCTTACTTGGGAACAGAGATTTTTTGTTTTACCAGAACAAACTTCTATGGTTTATGTTGATTGTAGTATGCTCTTGACTATTTTAAAAAACAAAGATGTCTTACTTAGGAAGTAGCTAAGGTGCTTTACAACCATATCACTTCAACTGTTTACTTTTAAAAGTATTTTAATTTCACTTTGGATTGAAAGGCAGCCAAGTATTTTTTCTTAAAATTTGTAATCCTATCTTATTTAAGTGTTCATATATTCTAACAACATTTGATATGTCGCCCTCTCAATACTGAATCCTAGTTTTATCTTTTGAAACTAAAGTCGTCTTTAATATTTCTCAGAGAACCCTGGAAAATTACAAATAATGTGTTCGGGCACCTTGCAAAAAGTGCTAGAAATGATAAGGTTTATTTCATATATGATTTTGGATTCATTTCATGAGAAGAGTTCTCCAATCAGAAGAGATACTCACCCTTCTTCAGATTGAATTTGTATGGAAAATGATTTATTAATGTAAATATTTGAGAAGTTTTAGGCATATGGGAAGTTCCTAAAAAAAATCAGCAAGCCCTCACAATTCAAATTTTTATATTTATCAACCCTGGTACTACATTGACTGATATCAGACAAAAACTATACAGTGTCATTAGTTATAATTTCAGAGATTTTGTATGTTAACTTTGTTAAAGTATAGCCCCGACTGACAAACAAAATGGACTCCTCGTGGCTCACTGAGGTGTTTAAAATTAAAACACAATCAGGTAACCATGGCTGGTGAGGGAGTAGCCACTACACTGTGTTCTTGGAAAGATATTGTAAAAGTGTAATGGGACTTCTTTTCTTACAATCAAGTCAAACCAGTTTTTGTTGTCGGTGCTGAGATAAACTGCAGCTGAAAATTCCCCAACTGACCACCAACAGACCACCTAGAACCAGCCAATCAAAGAGATCGGTGATTTGGGACTTAAAGGTCACCTGAACTAGGCTCTGTTCCTCAATCCCTGACTCCGTTGCCTGTCCTGTGGATGTTGCTTTTATAGTCTTTAAATCTCCAATACCCAATCAAGTGAAATTTCCTTTTACACTGAGGCTGCATCTCCTGAATTGTCAGATTGTTGTTTTTTTTGTTTGTTTTTGTTTTTGTTTTTTAAATAGAAAATATAGCTCTTCTTTTTATCTCCATAGAGCTCATGATCTTTTGTAACACTAGGACTCACTTTATTTTTTACATTTGAATCTAACACCTCAGTAAGTGATTTTTATCTGTGGCTTCACACCACTTGTTGATGGAGTTTCTTAATACAGATATTTTGTACCTACTCCAGACCAAATATCTTTACTTAGTATTCTTTTTTAACTGCTATTTTTTATTTTATTGTAGTAAGAACACTTAACATGAGATCAGTCTTCTTAAGAGATTTTTAAGTGTACTACATAATATTGTTAACTATAGGTATAATGTTATATCCTTGGTATATTATGAATATATGCTTGGTATTATATCCATGGTAAATTAGGTCTCAGGATTATGAATTTTATCTGAATATTCTTTTGGTAAAGATCGTGCACCTCTAGTTTTAGATAATAGATATAATATCCACTAATCGTTGAAAATAGGGTGATTATATTAACAGAATTTTTGATTGACTTTTATTTTGTTTTGTGTGTGACTAAAAGAACAAAATTTTTGGTCAGTAATACCACACTTGTTATGAATTCTCATCAATCTTTCACTTTTAAAATTTTTCCGTAGTAAGTTAATCACAGCTACTTTAAATGTTTTGTCATGTACAAAAAGCTTTTGATTTTACTTTGATGTATTCCTGAAAGCATTTACAAAGTACTTCCTCTTCAACAAAGGACTGTCTCAAGATTCTCATGGATAAAGCTCTGTCAGGTAACTTCTGGATAGAGAGATTGAATGGCAGTATTTAAAAAACTTAGATATCATCTGAGTGGACTGAATCAGAATTTCCAAACTTAAGCCAAGAAACAGATGAGTTTATGAGACTGCTAACCCAGGATGAAGCAGGGCAAAAATTGATTACATAGGACATAAACAAATGAAGGATGATCATGATTTTTGTTTGGAATAATGTCAATGTTCTAATGTTATATTTTCAGAGTATAAAACTTTGTCTTTTCTCTTAAATTATTAAAACTCATAGTAATCTGGCAACTTAAACTTTTGGAAATAAAAGCAAAATCTTTTTAAATGATCTATTTTTCTCCCTGCTTAACAACTCCACAATTCAGAAAATCTCATCAAGTTTTGTTATTCCCATGATAATTACCATATTTTCACATGAGTTCAACAAGAATCCATCCTCCTTGTTAATAGACATGGCTCTAAGTGGTAACACACTTGCCTATAAAGTAGGAATGTTTAATTCTGGTGAATATTCTCAAGTGTCCTATGTTTTCTTTTAAGTATGCATTTGTGCATTAACTTTTCGCGTACTTTATTTCTCTATGTCTCCATAGGCAATAACTATAAGTCTCTTAGTTCTTGGAGAGAAAAAAAAAGACACTGTATACTTGTATACTTGACTGATTAACAATAGTATTTACCAAGAAACCCACAGACAGATCAGAGAATCAAAAACCTGTGCAATAAAATAGATTCTTTTCATTTTTCTAAAGGAGAGCTGAAGTATAAAATCTCAGGAATACTTTCCCTATTAGAATGAGATGCCCTGAAGCCGTGATTTCATAAATAGTAAACTCAGGTGGGAAAGTTATCCTGTTATAAACACATGGTGAAGATGGTAGCAAAGAGTATAGACAACTGAGGAGGAGTTGAAAGTGAGGATGCTAGCAGGAGGAATTTATATCTTCTCCATTGTGTCTTTAGCCTTCTTAGACAGAAGCTTAGTTTAGGCCACACATGATACATCATCATGACTACTAAAATAAATCCAAACATTGGACTCAATGAAATCTGAAGTTATTTAAATTATTGTATGAACTAACAATTTCAGTTTGTTTAACCTTGAAGCCTCATTAATGCTACATTAATGATAGTAAATATAATTTTAACATTATTACAAATAATAATATATTAGTGTCACATGATACTTGGGGTGTTGTTTCACCAGATGGAAGCCTCTGGGGCTGGTGGTGCCTTCTGCCTCAGTATTGCTCATGCCCACTGGGCTCATTCCTCCCACTCAGCCCATCAGGGTGCACTTGGCTCACACTACTGACCGAGATCCTGTGTCTACCAAGGGCAAACCAGGCATAGAGTGGTGAGGGGTGTGTGAGCAAGCAAGCATGAGTCCAGCCACTGCACATAACCAGGCACACCAGCTGCTGTGGCAGGGCAGTCAGCTCCAGAAACTGGCACCAGTACCAGCTCTGTGCGAGACTGCAGCCGGACCAGACATACCATAAGCAGCTTCTGCTGTGGGCACCAGTGTCTGGACAAGGGGATCACCGTGGCTCCTGAACACTCAGAGATGCCAAAAACTGAAGACCCCAAGGAGGGTGTTATAGCCCTGGCTCATGAAGTCCCTAGGTCTGAGCTCCCTGAAGGGCTTTGGCTCTTCTCTCCTCATCACCCACAAAGTGGGAAGTGGGGGGATGTGTTTCAGCCCTGTTTGTATTACATCCGTTTCAGTCCTGCCATTCAGTGGGTTGAGAGTTCTTGTCCAGTGTCCAGGAAGAATAAGGTATGGAGAAAACTGGAGGGTGAGCAAAGCAGATAGGAGCTTCATTGAGCAACAGAACAGCTCTCAGGAGACGTGAAGTGAGTACCTCCTTTCCAAAGGCAGATCATCCCTGTAAGTGTTGACCTGTCCGCAGGTAGGAGACCCATAGTGGGTAGCTCCTTTCCACAGGCAGGTCATCCCAACGAGTTCACGAGATCCAAAGTGGGCAGCTCCTTACCACAGCTGGTAGTCCCCATGTCTGTCTGAGACTGGCTGAGTCTGGGGTTTTTATGGGCTCAGAAAGGAGAAAGTGCATGCTGATTGGTCCATGTACAGCCATGGGTGGGCCTGGAAAAAGCACCATCTGATTAGTGGAATTGTCATCAAGGAAGTTCTCACTCTGGGCCACAGATTTTGTCTAGAGCTGGCAACTTGACCCCCAGGCTTCAGGCCTTCTCTGACCTGAATGTGGGCAGGGGCCTGCCCCTTTCCACCCAGAAATGTCTACCTCCCACCATCAACATGCCTCCACAACACCCAGGATGTTTGTACCCACAGGAGCCTGTAGGTCCAAACTTAGCTGCCCTCAGTCACTCGGCCTCCCTCCCATGCTCATTAGTGCCCAAAGTCTGGAGGGGGCCAAGGTGGCAGGGAGGCGTTGCCATGGTTGAGCTTGGCCACAACTTTGCTCCAAAATCGGAGTGACCACTGGGAGCAAGGAGAGGTCAGGCAGCAGGACCAGTCACTTCCAAGCCTGCAGGGGCAGGAGGGGCCTTCCTAGGCCCCCCAGAGCACAGGGATGCTCAGGTTCAGAGCTGCATCTAGGACTAAGGGGCTCCCACACCACCAACTTGGTAGGAGGCAGGGCTCCTGTGTGTTCCTGTCTCCTGTTGGCCCTGCAGAACACACAACCCTGGTTGTGCCTTTCCTACTGCAGCCAGCATCTTCACAGCCTCTGTTCCAGATGGGCCACCACTGCCATTATTAAGGTGACAACCTTTTTGTATTCCACTTAAAAGAGTTTACTGTCTTCAACATTATTTTGACTGTTTCTTATAGAAAATGAAGTTAAGGTAATATAGTACATGAGTTTCTTACATTTACTTTATGTTTTGACAGCTATTGCAAATTGTGTATAATATTAATGGTACTGAAACTGTTTAAATACTATCAACAATCTGTCAAGAGATTGAAGTTAGAGATTATGCAATTAAAATAGATGTTATATCATGTCTAAAATAAAGGCTAATATATTTGCCAAAAAAATGCTTGACTTGTGATCTGTTGTCTAAGTCTCCAAACATGATTTTCAAAATAGCTAGCTGTGCATTTGCTTTGAATTTAGTAAAGCTTAAGATTCAGGCCTGATCATTTGCAAGAATACTTCCTAAGGCCCTGGAATGGTTCTTAAAATAGTTTTCACATGGTCATATATTTTTGTAATATTTGAAAATTCAAATTAATTTTGCAGTCTTAAGCAATCAGGTTTCTAAATAACTCTAGGATTTAGACCACATAAAGCTGGTTTAACCAGAAGTTGGCTGCTTATTTTGTGTTCTTTATAATGTTAAACAACATTGTATCAGAAGAAACAGAAATTGGTTGTCAAAAGGTCATTAGGAAACTCACAGAACATTGGGCAAATGTTCATATGGAAACAAGGGTAGGGAGAAGAGTTTGAGGTAGGCTGAAGCTGCTCTAATAACCCAAATCATGGCATAATATCTGTCTTCCAAGAACTGCTGCCAATAGTGGTGACAAGGGACTACAGAGATTATGAATCTGCCAACGTAATCTCCACTTGCATGTTGCTGCACTGCCACTCTGGCTTACCTCTAGAATGGATTCTCCATAGACCTCCTCCTTGCTCTATAAATTTCTGGTTCCTGAATCAAAGTCAGGGGTAAATTCATCTAATTGGCAAGAACAGAGAAAGAATAAACACTCTCCAGGACCAAAAATGTAGAAATAAGCTTAGACTGGAGAAAAAGAAAAGCTTTTCCATTGATCAGAATAGAAGACATAGAGATAGATAGATAAAAGCAGCTTCAAATTAAACAGCAAACTTCGTTTTTGCAAAGGTCATGCAGCAGCTATAAAATACCGTAATGATACTCTTTTTATGGATTGCTGCTTTCTTATCAATAATATCCCAAGATCTACTTTGCTATTCCCATTGATTCCGGGGGATTCTTAATTGCTAAGTCAACAGTCTCTCTGTCCTCTCTGAGAAAAAGCAACAAACACAGAACTCATCCCTGCTTCTTTCATGCCCTCCTTGGAATCCTTTAATAATAATCCAAACTTCATGAAAGCTCCTTGTTTCCTATTTTTTGAACGGTATTTCTCATTCCTCTAATTACTCTTCCTCTCTGTGAGTCAATAAAGCTGATTTTGCAGGAATACCAGTTTGTCCTGGTAGTCTTCAGCTGACTAGGCTTTAATGTCTTATCAGCCAATGTTTTACCAGAGAGGAGTGGAAAAATGATTTTCTGATGTTACTGTTTCAATTTTTGGTTATGGATTCTACTATCTATAAGTATCCATAGGTGCTGAACACCACCAAAGAAAGTATTAGCAGAACATGTTAAAATAAAAACATCAGCCAAAATAAATTTAAGAGTTTAACTGAGTAAAGCACAATTCACAGATAAGGCAGCCTCTCAAGCTAGAGTAGTCTCAGAGACTTTCATGCAGCCAAATGGTGGAAGAAGATTTATGGACAGAAAAAGGAAAGTGAAATACAGAAAATGGAAGGGAGGTACAGAAACAGCCAGATTGGTTACAGCTCAGTGTTTGCCAAATTTGCCTTATTTGAACAGTTGGCCACCTTTGGCTAAAACTTGGTGATTGGCAGAAGAGTAAGCTATAGTCTGTTTACAATTCCATTTATCTTATAGTTCATGATTAACAAAGAAACCTTTAGATTGAATTTAAAATATGTAAGGAGGGAGACTGACTGAGAAAATGGTGGATAAGAGGCAATACTAACTTGCAGCTCCCACTTGGATGAACAGAGCAGCATGTAGAGACACATCATGATCTTTCGCTCCAAGAACTACCACAGTAACATACCAGGAAAGCTGAGACAATTCGCAGGCCCTTTGAAGGAAGTGGATTGCTGCAGGCTCCAGGAGACAGCCAAAATACTGTGAGTGGCCCAAGTGTGAAAGTGAGAAAAGGAGATTGTCTGTCCCCGAACACACATCCTCACTGGCGGACCTGAAGGTCCAGATAACTGGAGAAGGATTTAACCTTAATTGGAGCTTAGATGAACTTAGATAGCTGAGTGAAATAAAGGGGTAGAGGAAGCAGTGGCAAGAACCCTGTGGGCCCTTGTGGTCCCCAGGAAAGCCATTTCTGACTTTGTCTCAGAGGGATCCATGGGGAGGGCTGCCAGAGGAATTGGGGAAAGACCACAGGGAGAAGGAAACCTCCAGCAGAACTTTGTAACAATTTCTACTGAAAACAAAATTTCCTAGACAGAAACTGGGGGAGAGGGTGAACTGGAAGTGCAGGCACAGCACAGAAGTTGTGATAGGCGGGGAGGTGCAAAACCTGAAATCCTTGCTTGTTTTCCCAGTGGGGAGGCCTTGAGCCTGGGACAAGTCTCTGGCTGCCTTGAAATAAATTTGATGCTGTTAGAGGGGCACAATAGGAGTGCAACCACCCTTTCAGGCTGTGTGGGAGCTGGATGAAGCCTGTAACTGCCAGCTTTCCCCCACTTACCTGACAACCTGCATAACACAGCAAAGGCAGCGATAATCCCTCTGGGAGCACAATTCTATCAGCCTGAGAACCACACGCCCCTCTCCTACAGCAGTCACAGCAAGACCTGCCCAAGGAGAGTCTAAGCTCAAACATACCTAACCCTGCCCCCAGCTTATGGTCTTTCTCTACCCTTATGGTAGCCAAAAACAGAGGACATAATCTCTTGGGAGCTCTATGGCTCTGCCCACCACCTGAAAAACTTATCTAGGAGACACTAGGGCAAGCTTGGATCCTCTCTATACCACTGCACCTGCAAATGCCACTTTCTGGCTGGAGGCCAACAAACACAAAACTAGTTCAATAAATAAAAATATAACCAAGGCCCTTCACAGAATCCACTTCACTCCCATGCTACCCCTGCTGGAGCAGGTGCTGGTATCCAGGGCTGAGATACCTGAAGACAAATCATATCACGGGACTCTTTGTAGACATTCTCCAGTACCAACCTGGAGCTTGGTAGCTCCACTGGATGGCTAGATCCAGAAGAGAAATAACAATCACTGCAGTTGGGCTCTCAGGAAGCAACAACCCTGAGCACTCATATCCAGGGAGCACCCCATGGGATGAAAGAATCTGAACAGCAACTCATGAGCCCCAGATCTTCCCACTGATATTATCTACCCAAATGAGAGGAAATCAGAAAAAATTCTGGTAATATGAAAAAACAAGGTTTTTTAATACCCCCAAAAGATCACACTAACTCACCAGCAGTGAATCCAAACAAAGAAGAAATGTCTGAATTGCCAGGAAAGAAAAAATCGTGTCTATTATTAAGGTAATCAAGGAGGCACCAGAGAAAGATAAATACAAACTCAAATAAATTTTGAAAAGTGACAGGATATGGACCAAAAAAATCCAGAGAAATAGATAGCATAAATAAATAATAATCACAACTTCTGGAAATGAAGGGCACACTTAAAGAAATGTGAAATACACCAGAGAGTGTCAGCAATCAATTTTTTTTAAAGTAGAAGAAATAACTTCAGAGCTCCAAGACATGGCTTTCAAATTAACCCAATCCAAAAAAAAAAAAAAAAAAAACAAAGAAAACATAATTTTAAAAAGTGAATAAAGCCTCCAAGAAGTTTTGGATTATGTTAAATCTTTTAACCTAAGAATAATTGGTGTTCCTGAGGAAGAAGAGAAAACTACAAGTTTGGAAAACATACATGAGGAAACAATAAAAGAAAACTTCCCTGGCTTTGCTAGAGATCTAGACATCCAAATACAACAAGCTTGAAGGATACCTGGGAAATTCATATCACATAAAGATTGATTAGGCACATAATGAAATGGTTATCTAAAGTCAAGACAAAGGAAAGAATCTTAGGAGGTTTGATGCAAAAGCACCAAGTAAACTCTTAAAAAGAAAAATGCTATCAGATTAGCAGCAGATCTCTCACCAGAAACTCAACAGCTAGAAGTGATTGGGGTCCTATCTTTTGCCTCCTTAAACAAAACAAGTATCAGCCAAGAATTTTGTATCCATCAATACTAAGTTTCATAAATGAAGGATTGATACAGTCTTTTTCAGACAAATGATGAGAGAATTTGCCAGCACTACAATAACTTCTAAAAGCAGTTCTAAATCATGAAACAAATTCTCAAAATACACAAAAATCCAACCTCCTTAAAACATACATCTCACAGGATGTATAAAACTATAGCACAATGAACAAAAAAGCAAGGTATTCAGGCCACAAATAGCATAACAGAATAGTATCTCACATCTCAATATTAACTTTCAATGAAAATGGCCTAAATGCTCAACTTAAAAGATACAGAATGGCAGAATGAGTAAGAATTCATCAACCAAGTATCTGCTATCTTCAAGAGATTCACCTAACACATAAGGGACTCACATAAACTTAAAGTAAAGTGGTAGAAAAGATATTACACGCAAATAGATACCAAAGCAAGCAGGAGTGGCTATTCTTATACCAGACAAAACAAACGTTAAAGAAACATCAGTTAAAAATATGCAAAGAGGGACATTATATAATGATAAAAATACTTTTCCATTAGGAAAAGATTATAGTCTTAAATATATATGCACCTAAAACTGGAGCTTCCAAATATATAAAACAACTATGACAAGACCTAAGAAATGAGATAGATAGCAACACAATAATAGTGGGAGACTTCAATACTCTACTGACAGCATTAGACAGGTCATCAAGACAGAAAGTCAACAAAGATACAATAAAATTAAACTCTACCCTACAACAAATGAACTTAACAAGTATTTACAGAACATTCTACCCAACAGCTGCAGAATATTCATTCTATTCATCATCATACAGTCCAAGGTAGACCATATAATAGGCCACAAAACAAATTTCAAAAAATTTAAGAAAACTGAAATTACAGGCTGGGCTCAGTGGCTCATGCCTGTAATCTCAGCATTTTGGGAGGCCAAGATGGATGGATCACAAGGCCAGGAGTTCAAAACCAGTGTGACCAACATAGTGAAACCCTGTCTCTACTAAAAATATAAAATTAGCCGGGCATGGTGGTGCATGCCTGTAGTCCCAGCTACTCAGGAGGCTAAGGCAACAGAATCGCTTGAATCTGGGAGGTGGAGGTTGCAGTAAGCTGAGTTCGCACCACTGTAGTCCAGCCTGGGTAACAGAGTGAGACTCCATCTCACAAAATAAATAAGTAAATAAAATTACATCAAGTACTCTCTCAGGCCACAGTGGAATAAAGTTGAAAATCAACTTCAGAACGAACCCTCAAAACCATCCAAATACATATAAATTAACCTGTTCTTGAATGATTGTTGAGTCAACAATGAAATCAAGACGGAAGTTAAAAATTTCTTTGAACTGAATGATAATAGTGATACAACCTTTGAAAACCTCTGGGATACAGCAAAGGCAGTGTTAAAAGGAAAGGTCACAGCCTTAAATGCCTACATCAGAAAGTCTGAAAGAGCACAAATAGACTCTCTAACGTCACACCTCATGGAACCAGATAAACAAGAACAAACCACATCTAAACCAAGTAGAAGAAAATAAATAACAAAAATCACAGCAGAACTAAATGAAATTGAAACAAAAAAATACAAAACATGAATGAAACAAAAAGCTGGTTCTTTGAAAAGATAAAGAAAAGTAATAGACCATTAGTGATATTAACCAAGAAAAGAGGAAAGAAGAGCCAAATAAACTCAATTAGAAATGAATGGGGGGATATTACAACCGATACCACATAAATACCAAAGATCACTCAAGGATACTATGAAGACTTTTATGCACATAAACTGAAAAACCTCGAGAAGATGGATAAATTCCTGGAAATACACAACCTTCCTAGATTAAGCTAGGAAGAAATAGAAACTGAATAGACCAATAACAAGCGGGAAGATGTAAATGGTAATAAAATTTTGCCAACTAATAAACATTCAGGATCAGATGGATTCACAGCTGAATTTTATCAGATATTCAAAGAAGTGGTTGCAATCGTATTGACACTATCCCACAAGATAGTGAAGGAGGGAATCCCCCCCAAATCATACTGTAAAGCTGGTAGTGCCTTAATACCAAAACCAGGAAAAGACAAAACAAAAAAGAAAACTACAGACCAATATCCTTGATGAACATAAATGCAGAAATTCTCAACAAAATACTAGCTAACCGAATTCCACAGCATATCAGAAACATAATCGAACATTATCAAGTGGGTTTCAAACCAGGGATGCAGGGATGGTTAAACATATGTAAGCAATAAATGTTATACACCACATAAACAGAATTAAAGACAAAAATCACAGTATCATCTCAACAGATGAAGAGAAAAGCATTTGACAAATCCAGCATCCCTTTATGATTAAAACGTCAGCAAAATCAGCATAGAAGAGGCATACCTTAAGATACTAAAAGTCACTTAAAAATCCACAGCCAACATTACAGTGAGTGGGGAAAAGTTGAAAGTATTCCCCTGAGACTTGGAGCAAGACAAGGATGCCCACCTTTACCACTTCTATTCAACATGTACTGGAAGTTCTAGCCAGAACAATCAGACAAGAGAAAGAAATAAAGGAATTCAAATTAGTAAAGAGGAAGTGAAACTGTCATCATTTGCTCTTTGCTGATGATTTGATTGTACACATAGAAAATCTTAAAACTCATCCAAAAACTCCTAGAACTGGTAAATGAATTAAGCAAAGTTTCAAGATATAAAATTAATGTACAAAAATCAGTGTCCCTGCTATACACCAACAGCAACCAAGCTGAGAATCAAATCAAGAACTCAACCCTTTTCAAGATAACTGAAAAAACAAACAAACAAACAAACAAAACTTTAGGAACATACCTAACCAAGGAGGTGCAAGGAGGTCAAACACCTCTACAAGGAAAACTGTAAAATACTGCTGAAAGAAATCACAGATGACACAAACTAGTGGAAACACATCCTATCCTCATAGATGGGTAAAATCAATATTGTCAAAATTACCACACTGCCGAAAGCAACCTACAGATTCAATGCAATCCCCATCAAAATACCACTATCACTCTTCACAGAACTAGAAAAAAACCTCCTAAAATTCATATGGAACCAAAAAAGAGCCTGCATAGCCAAAGCAAGACTAAGCAAAAAGAACAAATCTGGAGGCATCACATTACCTCACTTCAAACTATACTATGAGTCCATAGTCACCAAAACAGCATGGCACTGGTATAAAAGTAGGCACGTAGTCCAATGGAACAGAACAGAGAATCCAGAAATAAAGCCAAGTATTTGCAGCCCACTGATCTTCAGCAAAGCAAACAAAAACACAAAATGGGGAAAGGACACCCTACTCAACAAATCGTGCTGGAATAACTGGCATGCCCCATGTAGAAGAATGGAACTGGATCTTCATCTCTCACCTTATTCAAAAATCAACTCAAGATGGATCAAAGACTTAAATCTAAGACCTGAAGCCATAAGAATTCTAGAAGATGCCATTGGAAAAACCCTCTAGACATTGGCTTGGGCAAATGCTTCATGACCCAAAACAAATGCAACAAAAACAATGATAAATAGATGGGACTTAAATTAAAAAGCTTCTGCACAGCAAAATAAACAATCAATAAACAGACATCCCACAGAATGGGAGAAAATCTTAGCAATCTATACATCTGACAAAAAAACTAATATCCAGAATCTACAAAGAACTCAAACAAATCAGCAAGAAAAAAATGGACAATCCCAACAAAAAGTGGGCTAACAACATGAATAGACAATTCTCAAAAAAAAAAAAAAAAAAGATATACAAACGGCCAAGAAACATGAAAAAGTACTCCAACATCACTAATTATCAGAGAAATGAAAATCAAAACCACAATGAGATACCACCTTACTCCTGCAAGAATTGCCATAATTAAAAAATCAAAAAATAATAGATGTTGGCATGGGTGGGGTAAAAAGGGAACACTTTTACACTGCTAGTGGGAATGTAAACTAGTACAATCACTATGGAAAACAGTGTGGAGATTCCTTAAAGAACTAAAAGTAGATCCACCATTTGATTCAGCAATCCCACTCCTGGGTATCTATCCAGAGGAAAAGAAGTCATTATACAAAAAAGATTCCTGAATGTTTACGGCAGCACAATTCGCAATTGCAAACATATGGAACCAGACCAAATGCCCATCAATCAAAGAGTGGATAAACAAAGTGTGGTGTATATATGCCATGGAATACTACTCAGCCATGAAAAGGAATGAAATAATGACATTTGCAGCAACCTGAATGAAATTGGAATTGGAGTGAAGTAATACAGTAGTGAAAAACCAAACATTGTTTGTCGTCACTCATAACTGGGAGCTAAGCTATGAGGACACAAAGGCATAAGAATAATACAATGAACTTTGGGGACCCAAGGAAAAGGGTAAGATGGGAGTAAGAGATAAAAGGCCATACATTGGGCACAGTGTACACTCCTCAGGTGATAGGTGCACCAATAGCTCAGAAATCACCACTAAAGAACTTATTCATGTAATCAAACACCACCTGTTCCCCAAAAACCTATTGAAATAAATAAATACAATTATATATATATGTATTTATATATGTATTTATATATATTTATTTATATGTGTATTTACTTATATATATGTGTAAGGAGGCAGCTTTAGGCTAAGCTTGATTTAATGAGAGTTATAATTTCAGAGAATAAAAAATAAATGATAAAATTTCAATGCCATTAATCACTGACATCTTAACATCAGTAGCATGCTTTCTTCCCATACTTCCTATAAGATTAAAAAAGAAAAAATACAGTTTTCTAATTCAAGCATTTCTATTTCCAAAATGACTAAAGTTTCCTGAATTTGCTCTACATCCACTGTTTCTCCTTCAGTTCACATTAATTCACACAGTAGACTTTCAAAAAACACTTCAGAAAGGAATACTCCAATATTGAACACCAAATTGAATCTGCCTTAATAACACAACTTCTTAACTGGGTTTTCTGTTTTCTGTCTTGGCCAATTCCAGCAAGCCCCCTATACTAAAGAAGAGCTCACTTTTATAACTACAAACTTAATAATATCACTTTTTTGCTTCCTATATTTTAGAATGAAGTCTCAAATCAAATTTAAGTATGTCCTAAATTCTCACTGTCTTATAAATTTGGCATATGATATCACCTCTGGTGGTAACACCTATTAGTTCTTAAAGATGAACTTATTAATTAAACTCAATTCACTTAATATACTGATAATTTACTAAAAATAAGATTACTTACCCATATACCTTCATTAGAATTGAAATAAGTCATGAAGAATTTTTTAAAAAGCTGAGTGAATAGTCCAACTCTATAGGCTAGAATATTCTTTCTTCAACTCTCAGCAACATCAAAAGAATATCAGATTCTTATTTTTATTTTACATCTTTTTCCAGATAAACATTTTTCCATTAAATTAATTAATAAAATAATCATTGACACATTTTTACTCTTACATTTTCATGACATCATTTTTTCACAATTAAAATATGCTTATGACTAGTTTAAAGGAAGTCAGCCAAACAATGTTTTTTAATTCCTAAAATGTTTTCTAAACACAGAGTAGACTGAGTCATACCATACTGATCTGTACTTGAAATGTACTTTTATAAATTAAACATTTGCATTCCACAGTACTTTTATTCCACATTTGCTTGCTAATAAGGTGGGATACAGCATTACAATATTTTTGACAAATTGTGCAATGT
Source organism: Mandrillus leucophaeus (assembly GCF_000951045.1). Classification (NCBI taxonomy): domain Eukaryota; kingdom Metazoa; phylum Chordata; class Mammalia; order Primates; family Cercopithecidae; genus Mandrillus; species Mandrillus leucophaeus. The sequence continues at coordinate 989,824 of NW_012109774.1, read as the reverse complement.
TGTATCAACCTATGAGGTGAGATTGGAGATGTAATGGGGAGTAAATGAGAGTGAAAATAGAGAAGATTGTTGGTTCTGTGGCAAGAGTTGAGCTGACTAGAAAAGTCTTACTGAGGTCAAAAAAGTAACAGTATAATTAGAGTACAATAGCCTGTGGATCAGAGGAGAAAAATTAAGACTAAATTGCTCTAATTGGGAGAAAAGCTAAAGATAGAGAGGACCTTTTAGTTGATTTAAACTTCCCAGGGGAGGCATTCACTGTGTGGTAAGATTAACGTGACCAAGGTGGTTGCCATAATGTTTCCTTCAACTTGACTACATTTTTGAGATGTATGCAAATTCTTTTAAAAGCCTCTTGCCGGTTTCACAGCCCATTAATATCTTTCCAAGAACTTGGGAACCATCTCTTTGAAATGTAATACATCAAAGATGATGTATCTGTGGAAGGGTAGCAGCCTAATATTAATGGGTGCCAATTAGCAAACACAGATGGCCTATTCACAGACAAAAGCATTTGAAAATTCAGGAATAACTCAGATATGTTCAACACACCTCATTGAAAATTCTCCCCACTAACCCTCTGTACTTTTTCTCTAGCTCACTTCAGCACTTAAAAACTGTTCCACTCTTTTCTTTAGCAGAATTGAGTTCAGACTGAGCCCAGGTCTCCTTTCTTACTACCATTGCCTTGAATAAAGTCTCCTTTGCTTATTGAACATTGCCCAGTGCAATTTTGCTTTGACAAAAGAAAGTTGGAAAAGGATTGCTGCTTTTTGTGAAAATGATCATGGTTGTTGGCAGAGAGGAAAATGTCCATTTTACAGACTAAATGCCAGTGTGCAGGACATAGCATTACGAGTGCCAGAGGCCTCTAACAATGACCTCAGGGATGAAGTTTGGAACGAAAACAGAGTACTATGTAGTGGGAAAATTCTCAGTCATGTGGGCCGGAGAGAAAATGGTAGTTCTCTAAACACCTTGAGGATCTTATTATCTTCCTATTTTTGAGCAAAGAGGTGATTTTGATAGAAAGTATAATTTTAGCAAAGTAAAACTGGAGCTGAGATACAAAGATATAAGAGCTTATAATTATCTTGTGCCCTGAATTCCCCTGCAGGCAGGTGTGGACTGGATAATTATCTTTAACATAATAGAGATTGCCAATAAACTAACTGATGCCTATAAACAGTGCAGGTATTAATAACAATTTGTATTTTAAATTTACTTTTAGAGTACATTTTATGCTGTCTGAAGATTAAAATATATACATGGCTTTGAATAAATTACTTGAGTTTCCAATATCTCTGATTTAAAATCCAGTGATTTAGTTAAATCATAGATATAAAGTAAATGTATGTTTATCATATGAATTCTCTATTTTGTAAAAATTAACCTTATGTCATGGTAGTGTTTTCAATTTAGTAATTGGCAAATTTTAATATTATTCATTTACAGATAAATGCCCACTTATAGACATGTACATTTATAGTCCTTCACAACTGAATTATTCCAGAAAATTATTGATTACATTTGTAGAATTTTTTTTTGAGAAATTCTCAAGGTTTAAATTAAATTTTCCCCATTTCAAAAAACAAAAATAACAGCTCTTTAAACATGAAAAAACACACACACACACACACACACCCCCCACAGGTAACGTACAAGGAAGATTCAAGTCACTGTTTTGAGGAATATCTAGAGTCCTACTCCCGACTCAGAATATCTGACAAACTATCGTACATTTACATGACCATATATCCTTGTTTTCCCAAAATGATGCTAGTTTATGCCAGTTGGCCTGACATAATTATTAACTTTGAACAATTTTATTTTCAAAAGTATTTTAGTTTTGACAGCAAATCGTATGGTCACTTTAAACATAAAAAGCAATTTGTGTTTCCAATTTTCATGCACTGTAAACAAGAAAGTATAAGAAAAATCTTAATTAGCAGAATCGAAAGAGCAAATTGTATATGAAATTGACCTTTTTTTTTTTTTTTTTTTTGTGACGGAGCTTTTTTCTGTTGCCGGGCTGGAGTACTGTGGTCTGATTTCAGCTCAATGCAACCTCGTCTCCTGGGTTCAAGCGATTCCCCTGCCTCAGCCTCCCAAGTAGCTGGGATTACAGGCACGCGCCACCATGCCAGCTAATTTTTTGTATTTTAGTAGAGACAGGGTTTCACCATGTTAGCCAAGTTAGTCTTGATCTCCTGACCTCGTGATCCGCCCACCTCCGCCTACCAAAGTGCTGAGATTACAAGCATGAGCCACTGCGCCCGGCCAAAACTGACCTTTTATAAAACCATAATATTTTACGTAATCATCTAAATTATCATTGGAAACATAGGGATCATTCTCTCATTTCATTCTAAAACCTTGACACAAAACCTGCTTCTTAAGCAATTTGGTTAAGTTTACCAACATTCTTCCCAAGGCCAGTCTTCATTTGAGAGGTCTACTTTCATTCCTTTTTCGAGTCGTATTTATCTTTTCTATGCACAGAGGTCCTTCACTCAACTCTAAATCAACCTCTAAAGTGGACAGAGACACTTTGCAACACTTTTCCAGGAAAGTCCTTATAGTCGTTTCTTGTATATTCTACTTCAGACTGCTTCTAATTAATGCCTTCCTGGAGCTCTCAGTTCAAAACTGGGCCCAAATCCCCATGAAAACACATCTAGTGAAATTTCCACGTTTACAGGGGTCCCTAGAGTTAGCCAGTTAGTGCCTCTGTAACTGTGTCACCCTCCTGATAAATATTAGCACCCCAGTTTTTGTTTTATTAAACACTAGAGAAAATACAAATATCAGTGTACAAGTTTTAAAATAACGTTTGAAAAGTTTTCAAAATATGATTAAAGCAAATAAAGGGCCAATAAATTTTAAAAGAATTTTATTATAATACTAACATAGTAAAATTACAGATGGAAGAAGAGAAGTAATGCTAATTTCTATGCAGTTCTCTCCATGTTTGGAAAACAATATTTCTTGGTGCAAAGAAAAACAATTTAAGATTGGGACTATCCATCCATGTTGACAATTAGACATGAATGGGTTTATTAATTCAACAAATATGTGTTTGTCTCTCTCCTAACTAGGTTTTGGGGGGCTGTACTTAGCATTAGGGAAATCATTCCAATAGATGAGCCATAAGTATGCACTTAGACTCAGAAAAAAATCAAAATCATACCCAAAAATCCATTATTTCTTAGAAATACCTGAAGAATATGCCAAAATATAGGTAAGGGAAAATATGAATGAAATCTTTTAGAATCATAGAACTCAATCTGAATATGTCAGTATTCAGGTATGAATTGCTTAAGCTTCCCTAAACAAAGGTATTTCAAATATTCTCAATAACAAAAATGTATACATATACAAATATGTATTTAATATACATAATATATATATTTAATATATTTTAAAAGGAAATTGGGACTTATTTTACAGCATTCTTCCCTTGTTTCTTTTCTTCTCAGCATTATCACTAAGAAATTCTTTCATCTCAACCTTGATGCTTCAGAATCACCCTCCTCTAAAGACAGGATTTCCTCAGGTTATCAGTGAATTTTGTTTCTCAACACTCTTCTAAGGTGACTCCCAATTTCACTTTATTTGAATACTATATTTAATGCTATAATTCACAAATTTGTATTTCCGGATCACAACTCCTCTGACATGTATTTCCCATGTGTATATATGATATGTAACTTACCACCTCATATCTCCATTTGGATATGTCCCGGATATTTCAAACTGGACATAATTAAAATAAAATTATCTTTGTTTTTTCACAAAATGTGTCCCTTTCCAAACTCCAATCTTCCCCATCTTTCTAAGAGGTTTATTATCCATTCTTTTGCTCAGAAAATGAATTTATTGCAGCCTGAATCTTTCTCTCTCACTCACTAACCAATTTCAAATTCATGACCATATCCTATCAGTTTTTCTTCCTAAATAAGTAAAGTCTATTTCCACTTTAGTTCCAGTCATAGTCCACTTGACCTGACTTTGTGAGCTTACTAAATGTTTTCTCCACATTCCTTCACTGATGTTCTCTTTTACCAGGAATAAATTTCTAACTTTACCATATTCTAGAGTGTATTGCGTTACATCTCTTTCCTACTTTTCCTACAGTCCTTCCTATTTGGCTAACCATGTCCAATAACACTAATATTTAGATCTATGTTCCAAATATGCTAGGGTATTTCATGTAGCAGGACATTTGCAACCTGTAATATTCTTTCTGCCTTCCTTCTGTTTGGTTCCCTTTTCTGTAACTAGTATTTAATAGTTTGAACATGACCTTTCCAGAAAAGGTTTCGGTAAATGCCCTATTTAAATGTAGACTCCCCTCTTCATTCTAACCTAGTACCTAACTTATTGTCCTCATAAATTTTGATACAAATCCAAATTATTTTATTTCCCTCTTTCTCATCTGTCTCCTCTGCAATACTGTAAGTTCTGTGAAGTCATGTAATATATATATATATACGTGAATTAGTTTACAAGTTGTATTTTCCACAAAAAGTCACTTCAGCGGAAGGATTATATTCTTTCCTTATTTTGTTGATCTGTAGTATTTTAAATTTTCCATAGTGAATATATTACTTATTTTAAAGGAAAATAATGTTAACAATCTAGAACTATCTAGAAAATATATAGTGATTATATATACTATCATTATTAAGTTGATTATTCACACACATTGGACTGATAATATGTACTAGCTTTAAGAGTTTCATTGCTATGGAGAATGGCCTGAGACAAAACAAACAAGTAAAAAACAGTTTCAAAGGTATTTTAGAATTAAACAGCTGCATTAGTATAATTCAGGGTCGCTTGGAACATTTTGTTTCCTGGCCACTAAATCCCTTTCTACTAGAGAAAAAAATAACATAGGGCTAATACAAGTAAATGCTTTGAGTAACTAGACACATGCATTACTGAATATGTAGTTTATATTTTATAGTTTACTTAAAAATTAAGATGAAACAAGCTCTTCCTTTAATATGATCATTTGAACTGTAGTACATAAATATAACCAGAAACCCATTTTATTATTTTTACCAACGTATAAAATTTTTACCATTCTAAACACTAGCATTTAACCTTACATTTCATATTATAGAGATATGTTGTTTGCACATAATCTTTAAATAATCATAATTTATATTCTTACTCTTAACAACAGGAGCCACCTGTTCTGAGTGCAGTGACACTGAGTCAAACAACCAGTTTCATACTATAGTCTAAAATAGCATATACCATTATAATCATCTGACTCTACACACTAAGAAGAAAATAAAATTCAATAGCACAAATTAAACAAAAAATATCACATCTGTGAAGTTAGGATTTGAGTGTCATTATGGAGGAAAACTTAAAAGAGAGCACTCTTAGTATATCAAGCTGCTGTTACCAATTTTATCTGCAAATCATACTTGAAAATGTTACATATGTTCAGCTATTATGCAGCACAATACATTTAGATTGGATATTCATTATCAAAGAGATTTACTGTATCTTTTTGAATTTACTGAAATTAAACCAAAATTGTTCTTATCCTTGTCTCAGATTATAAATTGTCAACTGTGGCAAAGAGATAATATTAATATGCATAAAACAAAGCAATGATTTTAAAAAATATGTTCTAGCTATGCTCTTTTAGTGATATTTAATATCATTAATTAGCCTGAATCTTCTTTTTAGTACGTTACAAATTTTAAAGTAAAATTATTGAAACATTACTTAAAAATTAAGATGATTTCAAATGATTTCTAGCAATGCTGTATGAGGGTTAATGTGATATTTAGTAGCAAATGTGATATTTAACAACTTTTCAACAGTCTGCCAATGTCCAACAGGTGGGTATATTCATGTTTAGTCATTGTATTATCATTATTTTTTGAGATATTTCATTGCCATACGTGTTTCAATTCAGGTGAAACTCAAGTCTGCGTTCTTTCCTTTTAAATGTATTCGTATTTAAACATATTCATAATATTTTATAACTTACATTTTACATGCTAAATGAGTCCACAAACCAAAATGAATTTGAAGTACATTTAAAAATTACTACTTACCTTTTTACATCTGAAGAGTTTTCTTTCTTAAATTTCCTAAATTTTACTGCTTTAAATTTTAGGGTGTAGGTGATGTTCTGTTACAAATTCTCTATTTGAAAGTTCTATTGACCAGAATGTCAAACAGGGTGGTGCATAAGATGTGCTCATCTAATAATTTTGCGGAGAGAGTCTCTTAGGAAAGTACATAATAAACACATTGTGAAAATGAATATAAGAAAAGAAACACAATTCACAAGTCATCCAAACATGATCCCCACACCTCTCTTTACATCTACATCATAACAGCAATTTATATTATTTATTCTTGTTTTGCAGTCATTCTTTTCATTCTTTCCATCACCTGGAATTTTAGTTTTGACTATGACCTTTTATTGATGCCCAAGGGGCTTTTTCAAAATTTATGATTATTTCAATATTTATTCTAAGTGACTAATTACAATATACTGTGTGAAATTCTTGAAATAAAGATACCTGTGACATAGTGACTCTCATCAAAATGAGATTGGCACCCTGACAGCATGTGAAAAACTCTGAGATTTCCGCAAATAAAAATAGTCAAGGAGATGGCGTGAACTTTTCATACATCATCAACCATCGAGGTCTCATGTCATTCAGAAATTGATGGATTTGATAACTTTATTACACAATTTAGAGAATTAAAAGGACATCTTTATTGAATATGTATAGCCATCGGCTAAATTCATATATAAATCAATACTCTCAAAGAATGTGCAATGAATATATACATATCAAAGGGAGTAACGTAAGGGCTTCAGGTGGAGGGTGGAAATAATAAGCTACTATATTTGAGTATTTGGTTTTAACTTGTTTTCTTTATTTTTAATGTCATTTATTCTTAGAATGAAAATCATTTTATTATTTTCTTTTCTTGGAGGAGTTCCTAAAAAGAAATTACAGAGAAAATTAAAGATTTGTATTCAACACAGAAGCTAAGCTTCTAAATGTGTATACACTTCTAGCTTAAGTTAGATTTTATTCAACATTTTTTCTTTTTAAAATTTTAAATTAATTTCCTCATATTGTATTTTAGGCACTGTTTTATTTTGTTGTTTTGTTTCTGTTTAACCATTTTTTTCTACTTGTAATAAACTCATTAAAGTACACCTAATTTAAACATTTAAATATTTGAGTTACGCTGTTTTAATTACTTAACACAAAGATTCATTTCTACTTGTCTAGTGAAGCATCTCTCAAAGGCATTTTAGTAAAACTTATTCAAAAGTATGTGTTTGAATAAAGAGTATCTCAAGGATCAAATAGTTTCTCTATTTTAGCACTTCTCTGAGTCTTTCACAAATATTAAATACATCATGAATCTCAAAGGGATGAATATAGCATATAGTATAACCTATAGTTATTTGACCTTCCTATGCATCTTCACTAGAATATCTGGTTAGATTTTAATATACACTAGGAAATGTACATGAAGAAGTCTGAAATGTCATCATTTATTTTACAATTTAAATTGAGAAAATATGGAATACTGTTTGTAAAGGGGAAAAGTTAAACTTTTTTTCATTAGCTTAATTTTGCAGCTACTCTTTAAAATACAGTCAATAAAGATCACTGCTCCTTATTGAAAGAACAATTTGCTTATAAAATATAGCTTTGCTAAATAGGAATTTACTACAAAAATACTAATTTTACTTATAAGAAAAACATTCAAATCCATAAAACCTGTTTATTTCTTACATGTCATTTACTCTGCATGAAGACAATGGTAACAGTGGGAATAAGAATATCTAGTGTTTTTGAGGGCTTATTAGATACCAGACACTGCATCAGCAATTATATTAATATTATATTATTTAATCCTTAAACAGATTCTGACATCATGAGATTCAAATGTGAGGAAATGAACTTTATGACACTCAGGCCATATTGCTAGTGCTAGTGACAATTGCAATGAGCCCAGGTATCGTTGTTGCTAATAATGAGACTGTAAATGAAACAATTGTGTGACCTTAACTGATGTGATTCAACTTTTGATTACAGGATTATCTCAGGTAATCTATAGTTGTTGATAAATTTCTCTAAATGTGTTGTTACAGATGAATAGAGAAAGGTAAGTATAAAATTTCCTTGAAAGAATAATTACCACCATTATCAATTTTTTATATATTTTCTAATTTTATTAGCATAAAATTTACCATACCTGCCATTTTAAGTGTTCAATATAGAAGTGTTATTATAGGCACAGCATTATGCAATAGAGCTTTACAAGTTTTTCATCCCGTAGCACTGAAACTCTATATCCACTGAACAAACCTTCTTTCCCCTCTGCCCCTAGCCCTTTGCAACAAACATTATACTTTCTAAGAGTTTGACTATTTTAGATACCTTCTATAAGTGGATTCATGCAATATTTGCCTTTTTGTGACTGGTTTATTTTGCTTAGCATAATAGCCTTAAGGTTGTAGCATATGACCTTTTTTTTTTTTTTTCCTTTTTAAGGCTGAATAATATTTTGTTATATATATATTTACATTCTCTTTATTCATTCATCTTTAAATGAACATTTAGATTCATTCCATCTCTTAGTTATTGTGAATAATGCTGCCATGAAAATAGGAGTGCAGCTGTATCTTTAAGATTCTGTTTTCAAAATGTTTGAATACATACTAGGAAGAGGGAATGTTAAATTTTATGGTAACTCTTTTTTTTTAGTAACCTCCATGATATTTTCCATACCAGATGCACCATTCTACATTTCCAGCGCTGCATGAGGATGCCAGTTTTTCTACATCCTCACCAACATAGGTAATTTTCTAGTTTTTTTTTTTTTTTTTTTAAATAATGACCATTCTAATGGGTGTGATTTGATACGTCATTTTGGTTTTGATTTGCATTCCCCTGATAATTAGTGATTGATACAGTTTGAATATTTGCCACTCCAAAGCTCATGTTTTAATGTAATCCCCAGTGTTGGAGGTGTGGCCTAATAAGAGGTCTTTGGGTCATTAGGGCAGAACTTTCATTAATGGCTTGGTGCTCCCTCCCAAAGTAAAATATGAGTTTTCACTCTATTAGCTTATGGGAGATCTGTTAAAGAGAGTCTGGCACCTCCTCTTCTATCTCTTGCTTCCTCTTGCCACATAACACACCTACTCCCTCTTCACCTTCTGCCATGAGTAAAAGCTTCGTGAGGACTTACTGGAAGCATATGCTGGTGCCACGTTCTGGTACAACATACAGAACTGTGAGCCAAATAAACCTCTTTTATTTATAAATTACCCAGCCTCAAGTATTCCATTATAGCAATGAGAAACAGACTAATACAGTGAGGTTGAGCATCTTTTTGCATGTTATTTACCCATTCATATATTGTTTGGATAAATGTTTATTAAAATCTTCCTTTGATTTTTAAATTGGATTGTATATATTTTTTTTGTTCCTGAATTGTGGAAGTTATTTATACATTCTTGGCATTAATCTCTTTCGGGTATATCGTTTGCAAATATGTTCTCCTAATCCACGGGTTGCCTTTTCACTCTGTTAATTGTTTTCTTTTTGAGTATAAATTTTTAGTTCAATGTAGTCTCCCTTGTCTATTTTTGTAGTACCATTTCATGTATTTTGTTGCCTGTGCTTTTCATGTCCTATCTAGGAAATTACCTAATTCAGTGTCATAAAGTTTTCCCCCCATTTCTTCAAGGAGTTTTACAGTTTCAGGTTAAACATTTAACTCTTAAATCCATTTGGTTACTATTGTATATGTTGTAAAATAAGACTCCAACATCCTTCTTTGCACATGGATATCCAGTTTTCTCAGCCCCATTTGTTGAAGAGACTATCCTTTTCCCATTGTGAAATCTTGGCACCCTTCTGGCAGATCATTCTGGGCTCTCTATTTTGTTCCATTGGTCTCCCAATATGTTTTATGCAAATATCATACTATTTTGACATCTGTAGATTTGTAACACATTTTAAAATCAGGATGTGTGTGGCCTCCGGCTCTGTTTTTCTTTCTAAAGATTGTTTTTGCAGTTTAGCGTCCTTTGAGATTCCGATAAATTTTAGGAATTTTTTTTTTCTATTCTTGTAAAAAATGCCACTGGGATTTTGATTAAATCTGTAGATCACTTTGGATAGCACAGACATTTTAACAATATTAAATTTTCCAGTCTATGAACATGAGATGCTTTTCCATTTACTTATGTCTTCTTTTAGTTTCTTTCAGCAGTGTCTTGTAGTTTTTTGTTTGTGGTAAAGTTTTTCATTTTCTCAGTTAAGTCTATTTCTAATTTTTTGAGTTTTTTTTGAAGCTATTATAAATCAGATTGTTTTTTGTTATGAATTGTTCATTTTTATTGTATAGATATGCAACTGATTTTTTGTGTATTGATTGTGTATCCTATATCTTAGCTGAATTCGTTTATTAGTTCTGCTTTTATTGTGCAAGTTTTAAACTTTTGTGCATATACGATCGCATCATCTGAGAAGAGAGGTAAACTTACTTCTTCCTTTCCTATTTGGATGTCTTCTATTTGTTTATTTTTTTTGTTGTTGTTATTGACTGATTTTTCTGGCTGAGACTTTCATTACTATATTGAGCAGTATATATGAGTATGGTGAGAGTGGGCATCATTTCTTTGTTCCTGTTCTCCTAGGGGATGCTTCAATTTTTCATTATTATGTGGTTTGATGTGGCTTGGGTTATTTATTATGTCCTTCATTGTCTTCAGGTAAAGTTCTTTTATTTTCAACTGGTTGAACGTTTTTGGCATAAAAGCGTATTAAATTTTATCAAATGCCTTTTCTGCATCAATTTGGTGATGGGTCTCGCTTTCCTTCTTCTGTGAATGTGGCATATTACAATGATTGATATTCATATGTTTAATCTCCCTTGCATTCCAGGAATAAATCACACTTGGTTGTGGTGCATAGTTATTTTAATGTGTGGTTTAAACTGTGTTGCTAGTATTTTGTTGAGGATTATTGCCTTAATATTCACCAGGAATGTTGGTCTTTTTCTTTTCTTACAGTATCTTTGCCTAATTTGAGTATCAGAGTAATGCTGGTCTCATAAAATGACTTGGAAAGGGCTAGGCACCTTCTTCCAATAGGGGCAAGCTGTATTGCTTTCTGTCTTTGATATTACAAGTTCTCTGATGCTGCCAAAAACTGGTGAGTTTTGTTTTATTCACAGCAATCCCCAGGCATCTAAAGTATGCTGATTCCCCAGAAGCAGTGCAAGACAGGTGAGACAGAGAACCCAGTCCTACAAACAGCCCCCTACAAAACCAGATCATAGGCCATTCTCCCTTTCTCTCCCACTTCCCAAGAGACAGGCTGCACATTCAGCTTTTTTTCTTGACTAGGAGCTATCTGCCCTGAGGGAGGAATTGACATGGATGATATGAAATGGCTTTTCTTACTCATTTTAGTGCAACAGTTCTTGGAACTGAACTTTGCCAGAACACTAACATTTCCTAACTGGTTTCTGGTATTCTCATCAAGGCTTTTTGGACCATATATTGTTATTAAGTTGGTGATTCTGGGGCTGCGGGGAGCAAGGTCTAGGGCTTCCTACTCCACTATCTTGCTGAAGTCACTACACTTCCTTTAATTAAAAAAGTAATTGGCCTGGCACAGTGACTCATGCCTACTATCCCAGCACTTCAGGAGGCCGGGGCGGATGGATCACTTGAAGTCAGGAGTTTGAGACCAGCATGGCCAACATGGTGAAACCTCATTTCTACTAAAAATACAAAAAGTAGCGGGGCATGGTGGCAGGTGCCTGTAATCCCAGCTATTCAGGAGACTGAGGCACTAGAATCGCTTGAAGCTGGGAGGCTGAACCTGGAAGGCTGCAATGAGCTGAGATTGCACCACTGCACTCTAGCCTGGGTGGCAGAATGAGACTACACCTAAAAAGAAAAAAATAAAAATAAAAAGTAATTAATATAGAAGCTTTCTTGTGAACTTCGCAATACATATCCTCTTAAAGAAAAACTACAAATATCAAAAACAGACTTTAAGCCTATATATGTCCAGTTTATTGACAATCTAATTTATATACTCATTCATCTATTCAATATGTAGGCTAATCACATGAGTATTGCTGTTTTAGACACTGGAATTGTTGATATACAAAAACATTTCTGCTTCTATCTGGCTAATGTTCCAGAGTGGGAGACAACAGATACAAATAAGTAATAGCTTCTTCCTTACTTACTCTTTATTGGATTGCTTACTCTGGGGTGATTTAAAAGCCATTTTTGTGAGATGCAATCCTCCTATGAAAAACCTCACATGGTGAAGAATAGAGGCCTCCAGCAAAGAACCATGTGAGTAAGCCATCTGGAAACAAATCTTCTAGCCCATCGGAAGCCTTCAGATGAATGTAACCCCTGACAACTTAACTGAAACTACAGGTGAGACTTTGAGCCACAACATCCAGCTAACTTGCTTGCATTCCTGACCTGCACAAACTGTAAGATCACTGATGGTTGTCCTTTTAAGCCATTAATATTAGAATAACTTATGAAATAATAAATAAATGGTATCAATACATATGTCTATAGTCATTTTCATTTTAAGAATTTCTCTTTTTCTCATTCTTGGAAATTTATCTTTATGTTTACTTCAAATTCCCTGTAATTTTCTAACTCCTTTTATTCAGATATTGACACTTGTATTTCTATTATCTATATCACTTACTCTCCTTCAGTACTTTTAAGTGATATACCATGGTTTACTGGATCCCTTGTTTCTTTCATTTGTTTTACTGTTTAGTTTTTATTTTTGTTTTTGTTTTGGAAAAAAAAAAGCTATCAACACTATTGTTGCTTCTTGAAGCTTTTTGTTTGCTCTAATTCTGAATGTTTTAATATGTCTTTTTTGTTTGGTTTCGGTCATTTTATTCTAAAAGTATAGATGTTTTATGTTTATGTTTACATGGCTTGATAAGAGTAATCATTCTGCCTGTATTATCTGCCATAGGTTTTGTAAAAGTCTGAATCCTCTCTTCTTTTTGGTTCCTTTCTATTTTTCACTTGTGATTATATCAAATTTTATACAACATTTGTCTTTTCTCAGGAATCCTAAATTATTTTCTGTATAATATAGCTTTTTGTCATTCTATGCTTGTTGAGGAAATTAACTTCTGTAATAGTCAATTATCATTATTCATATTAGTTATGTTTTATATAATGGTTCCAGGGACTCTGAATTAACGAATACCAAATCATTCCTCCTAGAGAAATACAGGGCTAAATTCCTAGTAACATTTTCATCAGTCAATCAATATATATGCTTGTTTTGTGTGTGTTTCTGCTTAAAGACATCTTTTTAAATATATATTGTTGATTTACCAACACTAAAGTCATGGGTACTAGAACTATAACTTAATGGCTGAATGAAGGGGAACATAAATGTCCTCAATTATCTACATCATAGCATAGCCTTTTATTTTCTTTCCTTTTTTCTTTTTTCTTTTTTCTTTTTTCCTCGAGATGGAGTCTGGCCCTATTGTCCAGGCTGGAGTGCAGTGGCGTGATCTCAGCTCCCTGCAACCTTCGCCTCCTGGGCTCAAACAATCCTCCTGCCTTAGCCACCTGAATAGCTGGGATTACAGGTATTCACTACATGCCCAGCTAATTTTTGTATTTTTAGTAGAGGCAGGGTTTTGCATGTTGGCCAGGCTGGTCTCAAACTCCTGGTCTCAAAATCCTCAAGTAATCTACCCACCTCTACATCTCAAAGTGCTGCGATAACAGGAAGACTAGTCAGCACTTAAGCATTATGCACTGGGGTCAATTCAAATAGTGAAATCAACAACAGAAATTCATAATGAAAAAAATGCCAAACTAAATACATTGAAAAAAGGATGCTTGTTTACATTATGAGAGCTGATACAAGAAGATAGTGTTGTTTTGTTTGACCTCAGCTGGGAATGTATATATGGGCAATTCAGATACCTCACTGCTTTTTATATACACATATCCATGAATGACTGTAAAAGCACCACAAGTATAGAGTTTTTTGGTTACAAATAAATTTTAGTAGGTAGGAAGTTCACAAATACAGAATCCGTGAACAACGAAGATTAACTGTATATTCTAGTGTGATAATATACATTCAGTGTTATCTAATTCATTTTAAACCCATCCATCATGTCTTTATTTCTTTATGTTAGTTCTTTTACTTTTATAATTATTAGCTTTCTGCCATAGGTATTAATATTGCATTTTAATCATATAGTCATATCCAGAATAATAATTTTAAAAAATTTTTGACACATATTACCATTACCTGATTTCCCTTTATTTCTTTTTTTGATATTGTTTCTCTTGTTTTTTGATCATATGATCTTATCCTATCAAATTTTTAATATTTATTTTTATTAACCACATAAATTACAAAAATTTTAGAGATAATTTGAGTCTCTTTGTTACATATGCTTTCACTAGAGAGGATTTCACTCTATTCTAGACCACTAGGTTATATGCATTAATCATACAAGATAGCTTTAGTCCAGTGAGGGTCTGAGAAGGGTCAAAATTAGTCATTAGTTCCTATGAAGGTTGGCTTATTTTTTGTTCATAGTACTGAACAACTTTCGTATCAAACCCAATCCATGGGTCTTACCAATGACTTTCCTCCTTGGTGATCCCCGAAATAAAATGTTTTTTTCCTCAGACCCTTATAACTACTAAAGGTTTTGCTAAGTTTTAATCCTTTAAGTCCTGTTTTCATTGATAAGCACATGCCTTCAATGCCTCACTCACCTCTCCGGCCCATTAGATTTTGGTCCTCCAGTTCCTTTCTACGTTCTAGCTCATTGATACCTTTAGACATACTTAAATGCATTTTGTCTAACTTTTCTAATTATTTTCAATTGGAATTTGGGGCTGTGACATACTGCCTTCCATTGCTGGAAATGGTACTTGATTATATCTCTTTTTTTTTTTTTTTGGCAGGTAGTAGTTTGTAAAGCCAAATTTTGGTTTTTCCATTTTAATTTATGACAAATACCAAGTAACATGCTTAGGAGAATGTTTCTATCTCTCTCTAATATTTTACAATGAGGTTAGCAAATATAATCAGCTCATAAATAATTAGTATTGGTACATTATCCTTCAGAATATAATTAAAATAAATATGTCTTTGACTTTACCTGAGTGAAAATTTTAATTTGACCTTTCAACATAGAATCCATAAAATTTTTATTAAGATATACGTTCACTATGAGTATAAATAACTTAAAAATATTGATATTAAATTACTTTTGCTTATTCTGCAATCAATTTTTGCCCAAGAGATTGAGTGTAACCAAAGGTTACTTAGAACTTGGAATATTTCATATAAATTCATCTCCAAGAATATTAAATGCTCAGCATATTTATTTTCCCTTTCTATAAGAATATATAAATTTATACCTACATTCTATATGTGTTACACACATATATATGATACATATATGTGTACTTTTTAAGTAAAATACTCTTTTAATTTTTTGAGCTATTTATGACAGTTTTAGAAAGTGAAAAATCTATTAACCTAACAATTCAGTGTCACTGGACTTTCTAATCTTACTGCTTAAAATGAGATTATACTTCAGCAAAATATGTAACATTTCCAAATGGTAATAAAATGCATCTAGAATCTGAATATTGTGTGACAACTAATATTATTGGTTAATATTAATATTAGAAAGATTTAGATATGTCTTTAAAGTACATCTCTTTTAAAAAAATTGAAAGGGGAAAAAAGAAATCAACTGGTAATTATGACCCAGAATAAAAGCTTTAGGATGTATTGCATATATTAAGTCCTTTCTGGTAGTCTAAAATAAGTCCAGTGTAATCATTTTGGTAACAAAATTTCTTAGAGCTTTGGCATGAGCAACAAAAGAAAGAAAACTCACTTTTCCTGTTGGTTGCCACATTTGAGATTAAGAACATGTGGTGTTTTTCAGAAAATATTTTTTTTTCTTTATTTGTAAAAAAATTGTAAAAAATATCAGTTCCAAGAGAAATTTATCATGCACCATGTAGAAATGATATTGAAATATCAAGTAGCAAATAAAAGTAGCAAATAAAAAGCATTACATTAACTTCTTTTGTAACACAAAATGTCTAGGTGGTTCACTAAAATTTAAATTGTTATTGTAAAGGATTATGCATATGTGGAAGTACAATTTAAATATCTCATCTGGATGGAAAAGGAAGAACACAAATGCAATATGTGTAGCTAAAGTTCTCTTGAAATATATAATACCATTTATTTTTCTATACGTCTAAAGTAAGTTAAAACAATGAAAAGCTAAGCAAAGCTAAGGTAATATTTTATATTTTTATATTTTCTAGAATCTCAAATAAAATTAGAACAATGAAGTTGATTGGAGGCTAAAGTTTGAATATACAAATGGATGAACTTACAATCATCAAATATTTCACATTTTTATGATTTACAGCTGTGTTTAAATAAATCTAACTAATTATACTGAAGCCTGCCATGTATTCATGGACTAATCCCATTTGCATGCTTAGAAAATGATAACAATGAGCTCCACTGAGCAACAAAGATTTAGATAAACAAATTGAGGAGTTTTGACACTAATCCTTGGTATTTTTTCCCATATTTATTTGGCTCCCTGCTTCCAGCAGATCATGATTTTGACCTTAAACCACAAGTAAGAAAGACAGATAAGTCAATGCTTGACACTTCCCCACAAAGACTAGACCATCTGGATGCTTTATATTTGTAACAGGTGCTTCTGGGACTTAGAGCCTAATTCTGGCCCAGATTCTGTTCTGTATGGGTGACTCTGTTGCTATGTGCAATTGTGCATTGCATTAATTGAAGAGAATAGAAAAGGCCAAGTACAGCAATTAGTCAGTTGGTCATGCAGAAAAGAGTCTAGTGGCTTTGAGCCACAGAATGCTGAATGCACAGATGCACAGTAGCGTCAGTTTTGCTCTCTGTGGTATGCTCCTAGTCTGTGACAGGTAAATGCCTTTGTGACTTGATTCCAGTTTTCTGCCCCTTTTGAAAATAAACTATATTTTTTAACCACAGGAGAAAGAAAAAGCTTGTTTTGGATACCCTAAAAACCAGCTACGTTGGTACGATATGTCTTGAACATACAACAGAACAATGTAACATAGGCACAGCTGTCAGAAAACCTAAAAATTATAAGCAAAAAGACTAATATGTACTTTACTCATGAAATATGTAGATGTCGCATTTATTGGATAAAATCATTATTTTTAATGGTGGTTTTCAAAATTGAAGACGTTTGAAAACTCCTACATAGCCTGTGTCTAAATTTAATTTTGGTTAAGCTTTTTAAAGTATACATAACAGTTTAGCTACCTAAAACCTCAGTTTCCTCATTTATAAATTAAAGTCATTGTCAAGAATCAAATGATATAATGAATGACAAGAACATTAATCATTGACATTTAATTTGGGATCAAACAAATAATAAAATAACTTATAGCCCTAGAATACAGACCTTTTTTTAACCTTTTTTTAACCTTTATGTTTCTATACTAAGTTTTAAAAATTGAATTATCATATTTGTCATACTTTATGGTATTATCATTACATGTTAGTGTTTCCAATATTTTATTCTACATTTTATATACCACTTCTTAGTTCAACTTTTGATAATTTAAATATAAGTTGTTACTGTTACTTTAATAAAATCAGCAAATAGTTTGAATATAAACTATATGTCAGGAACTATTCTAGGTACTCGGCATAAACATTGAACAAAGTAGAAAATTCTTCTACCTCTATGGGACTTAACATTGTGGTACTAGACACATCACATATTTGATACTTATTTGTATATTTGTACAAATATACTATCTATAAAAAATATATAATGGTTGGAGTAAGGAAAACAAATTAAGTAAACTAAGCTGGAAATAATAAAGATGATACTTTAGCTAGTGAGGCCAGGAAAGAAATATTGAAGTAGGCAATATTTACATAAAGACTTATATTACATGAGAAAACACATATTGTAAATCAAAGTGGGGAAGAGCATTATAGACCATAGAATAATCAGAGGGAACAGCAGGGTATACTTATCTACAAATTCATTAAGTTGTATATATTATATATGTACAGCTTTATGTTTGTCAGGCTTTGAAGAGCTAGGGTCATAAAGAGGAAAATAATTGTTGTGGGCATGAAACACCTACTGTTATCCAAGCACCTTACTAAGTATGTGACCTATTTTATCTCTGATTTACTGATAGGCAGAATAATAGAATAAGTCAATACTAAATTCGTAAGGCCAGAGAAAATTATACTCAAATCTATACATGGCCACTTACTAAATGTTTCTCATTTGTAGAATAGAGATTATAATAATAGCAGTAGTATAGAACTATCAAACAGATTATACACAATATAACACCATAAACACAGGTCTTGCAATAAGAGACATATAACACATTGCATAAATATCAGCAATGATCACATGTTATAACAAGTAGGTACTACTTGTTTTGGCACAAATTTTTTTGAAATCTATGCATAGTTTTTTTTTCATAATATGCATTTTCCATGAACTTTGTGAAGACTTCTTGTATATGTGGTCCACTGTTGACTAAAATATCATTATGACGCACAGGACTGTATATGTCTGTATGTATAGGAATTTATTTCAATATAAATTGATATCAATCTTTACACATAACTATATCTATATATAATGAGTAACTTGTACAAGTTAATAAAAGAAAGGTATTAGTAGGATCTGTAAACATTTTTTCATGAAAGAGAGATTTCAATATCAAACAATGCTTATGTCTACTCACCTATTCCAGAGTACAAATTATTGCAATTAATTTAATTGAAAAAAAATAAGTAAATATCTTTGTCAACTATTTGGTAACATAGAACTTTTGAATTCAAGACATTGCTTTAGCTAGATTAACAACTTAAATCAGTTTCCAAGAATTTACATCGCACTGAAAGGGATTATCAATATAAACATTGTAAACAAAGTTATATTCTGCTGATTAACTTACATGGTTTTCCATAAATGGGGCTTAGAGACAGAGTGACACTTGGCAGAAACAGCAACATCTGTCATTAGGTTGGGGCTTTTACTTTTTTTTCACAATGTTGCTCTACTTAAGCAATCTGTCTTTTGGTGAGAAGGTGTTGATTTTCTTTGCTTATGATAAGCTTACTATCGTGCAGCAGGCTGTCACAAAGCGAATGTGGAAATTTATAGGTCATGCTACTCTCCAAATATATAGATAATGCAAATATTACTAAATATACATGATAAGAACAAGAAGTATAAGGGAGGAAAACAAAATCCATGTATGTATAAAAGACCATTATTATGTAGTTTGCTCTACATAATCAAAAAAGTGCAATGACTGAAAGAAAAGCAATTTACAAAGGAAATGAAAACAAACAGACTTAAGAATCTGAGCTATTTTATTGTTCATTTCAGGTAAGGGATGACGTGCTTGCATTCTTTACATGAGCGTTTATGATCATGCAAAGGAACAAATGTGAAGGAATAAATCTTTCCAGAATTTCTTTTAATCTTGATTACCGAAGTGCCTACTATTTTTTTCTGCCTTCTTAATTTTCCTCAAACTGCCTCTTTCATTTGTTTATTCTGTCAAGTTACATTAGTTAAAATGCTGCCTATTTATTCAAGTCCTACCATAACTGCCTTCTTTCCTTGTGTTAGCCTGCAAGCATTATTACAGTGTTTATCAAATTCCAATTTAGTGTCTGAAAATAGCTGTTCAGCACTAATTATGTGCCATGCACTCTCTAAGTGCTTTTTCAGAGTGCTCTCAGTTAATATTCTGTTTCATGTCCTTCCTGTTTGATAATGTGATACCCTCAATTAATTGTTCATAACTTAAAGGCAGGGATCACTTCTAATTTATTTAAGAACATTCAGTCTGCTTCTTATCTAAGTTCAATACAGATTTGTTAAATGAGTTTGAGTTTCTAAAAACAAACAGGTTTTTCCATGTCATAAAGGAAAAAGAAACTGCCCCACATCTCCTGGGACTGTCATTCTCAAGTGTAGTTCTGCTCAAAATTACTACCTCTATTTCTTCTTCATTCTGTCAGAGAAATGCAGAAATGTGTAACTCATCCTAAAGATTATTACAGGAGCTTTAGAAACACAAACAAGTACTATGGGATACAAGAGCCACTACATCACTTAGAGAAAGAAAAGGACCCACAGATTTGATTTCCTTTCTTTCTTTCCTTCCTTCCTTCCTTCCTTCCTTCCTTCCTTCCTTCCTTCCTTCCTT
>NW_012109774.1:966106-967563 GCF_000951045.1 Mandrillus leucophaeus | reverse complement strand
AAAAAAAAAAAAAAAAAAAGTTTGCAATATTTTATCTGAAAAACCTTTATGTCTCTTTTCTCTTTTGATTGAAGACTTTCAGAGAGACCCATTCTGTAGTTTTAGATCTATTAATCCTGTGGGACACAGAATCTGTGGTCTATAGCTAATAAAAGCATGAGATGTGTTAACACTGACAATATGAACTGCAAAAAATACTGTGGGATCTAATTTACATATTTTTAGAAAAAGCTGAATAAATGATGAGAGTTTTCTGTAGTTATGATACCACAAAATTCAGGAAAAAAAAAATCTTTAAAAAGTAAGTATGAATGTTGTCCTTGTGAAAATCGCATAAAGAGTCCAGAAACGAATGGAAAGAGTGTAAGTATGTCATCCCTTACTTGAAAGGGATGTAAAGAAAAAGGAAAATCCATAGGCATTGACACAGTTAAGGACCTAAGAGAGATCTTGAATGACAAAATTACCTAAGCTGTTTTCCTTACTGCCTATGATATTAATTTACTGCTTCTACTCGGGGATAAAATAAAGCCTGTTATCTATTTACGTATTTATTTTTATTCAACTATTAAGTCACGTGGGTTATGGCATGTTTACATACTTATTTTCTGAATTTATTTCATCTCAAGTTCTATATCAGTACTGTTCTCTGGAATACCCTATACGTTCAGATTTTCGAGTCAAATACACAATGGTAAAACATTTTGGAGCTGTCAACTAATTTTCCTTAATGGACAAGTAGAAAAAGTTCTTTCACCATCATACAGTATAGTCTGAAAAAATTCCCCAAAGAATTCTGAGTCTCATATCCATGACATTAAACAAAGAGTCACAGATTTATGGACAAAATCCTGGGGTTCTGTCATTTCCTACTAACCGAGTGACTTGAATAAGACATAAAAATACTTTGTCATTAAATTTTGTAGATAGATGGATTTTTACATTTAAATTTATAATTTTTTATTTGCTCTTATCTTTATGAAGTTGTCATAAGGCTCACATGAATTGATGCATATGAAGACACTTTATCAAACTACAAAGTTTTATAAACATTTACAATATTTCTCCTGCTATTAACATCTTTCCTATGAGGGATTCAAAGTATGCATTACTATAATAATTGTAACTAATTTCATTTATCATTAACTATATATTCTTAACAGTTTTCTTATATTGATTTATTTAAATCTGAAAGTAAACCTATGAGGACATACTATTGCTATTATTATTTACTGATGAATACATATTAAAAGCATCCTCAATAATTGTCTATTTCTTGAGATTTCTTATTGTTTATATCCTTGAATTATAATTTATTTTATTGTAAGTGAATTGAAAATCACTTATTAGGGATAAAACAACCAGAGTGCTAATGAAGAAAAAAACATTCATGTTATTACTTTTACTGCACTGGATAATGAAGATGTGCATAGAACCACAAAACTCTTAAAAATGTA
>NW_012109774.1:965053-966056 GCF_000951045.1 Mandrillus leucophaeus | reverse complement strand
AAAGATTATTACAGGAGCTTTAGAAACACAAACAAGTACTATGGGATACAAGAGCCACTACATCACTTAGAGAAAGAAAAGGACCCACAGATTTGATTTCCTTTCTTTCTTTCCTTCCTTCCTTCCTTCCTTCCTTCCTTCCTTCCTTCCTTCCTTCCTTTCTTTCTTCTCTCTTTCTTTCTCTCTCTCTTTCCTTCCTTCCTTCCTTCCTTCCTTTCTTCCTTCCTTCCTTTCTTCTTTCTTTCTTCTTTTTTTTTTGAGACTGAGTCTCGCTCTATTGCCAGACAGGAGTGCAGTGGCATGATCTCGGCTCATTGCAACCTCCGCTTCCCGGGTTCAAGTGATTCTCCTGCCTCAGCTTCCTGAGTAGCTAGGACTACAGGCGTGCGCCACGAGGCTCAGCTAATTTTTGTATTTTTAGCAGAGATGAGGTTTCACCATGTTTGCCAGGATGGTCTGGATCTCTTGACTTCATGATCCACCTACCTCAGCCTCCCAAAGTGTTGGGATTATAGGTGTGAGCCACTGTGCCTGGCCAAGGACCCATAGATTTTCTAGGTAAATCATGGAAGAATTTTCTTTTTGTGATTCATGTAAAACTAGAAATCAGAGAATGTCTCCTTAGATAACAAAATATAACTCTTATCAGAACTTTTACAATTTGAGAAGAAATAAAATCGTTTTATCACACAAAATAAAGTCATCTATAACACGCTAGAAAGTGTTTAGGCCAAATGCTTTGGATCTGGGGAAGGCTCTGTTGCTATCTAGTTATATAGTCTGAGACAGGATGCTTGGCCTTTTCTCCACATCAGCATCTCCATCTAAAAGAGAGACATTGGATCGAATTCTGATATCTAAATTTCCTTCCAGCTATAGTAGATGCCATAAAAAGGTACTTTCTTATTGTTACTATAAAAACTATTCTTCCTTTTTAAAAATTATACCTCTTTTTCTTCAGTCCTTAATACCTATGCTGCTTTTATAAATGTATTAGTCTTGT
>NW_012109774.1:951004-962848 GCF_000951045.1 Mandrillus leucophaeus | reverse complement strand
AAAGTAAACCTATGAGGACATACTATTGCTATTATTATTTACTGATGAATACATATTAAAAGCATCCTCAATAATTGTCTATTTCTTGAGATTTCTTATTGTTTATATCCTTGAATTATAATTTATTTTATTGTAAGTGAATTGAAAATCACCTATTAGGGATAAAACAACCAGAGTGCTAATGAAGAAAAAAACATTCATGTTATTACTTTTACTGCACTGGATAATGAAGATGTGCATAGAACCACAAAACCCTTAAAAATGTAATATGTGAAGTTATTCACATTCTACTCTCTAAGTTGTAGTGTGAGAACTGCAGAAAAACAGTAAAGAAAATCACCACCAACAAAACCAGACACAGTAAGAATAGCATTTGAAAAGGTTAGGTCACCATAAAATGTCCAAATCACATGATAACCTCACATTCTTACTTCCAAATTATCTTTTCTCAGCAGGATGGAAATAGAGATCCAAACTGCATAACCTTTCATCCAACACCACCACTGCTATGCTACAGAAAAGGCTTAAGTAACTTAATTTTTCTCACAAAACCTGATGTTGATATTTGGCAGCTTCTAATCTGGCTGGGTGCCCTGACATGAATTGCAGATTCTCTGTGCTCCTTTTGAGAGGAGTTTGAGGAGGATAAAAGCAGATGCAGACAAACACAGATGGAGCCCAGAAGCCAAATAACATGAGGCTCCTCACTACAACAGAAGTGAGTTTGGCAGCCTCACACTGTTTTAAGGAAGAAAGGTAATTTTCTATAAAGTAGTCACTTAAACAAACCATTGCTGTAGTTTTATTTTGTTTTCATTAACTTTAGGAAATGTCCTTTGAATGTAAGCTAAAATTAAGTGGTTGTTTTTGGTTGTTGGTGATTTTGATTGTCAATTTTAAAGACAATAATGGAATTTTGGAGTTGAAACTAATATTTAAATTAGAATGTATCTTAATTGAGCTCCACAACTTAGGTCAGTGTTGACCTTTTCAAACAGATATTACAGACTGAAAGACTGTGGTTGCCTGGTCTGGAAAGTTTAAACTTATTTCTAAGTTACTTGATTTTTCTGGCTAGGGCTGCATTGTTTATATTTAACCCCCTACTCTTACAGAACAGGAAACTCTCATACCTGTTCCTGAATGTCATTCCATGAATAGTCAACAGTTTTCCCTAAGAGTAGGTCTCTATTCACTTGCTCTTTCTTGGGGGAAAGAATGGCTTTTTTTTTTTTTTTTTTTTTTCATATTCATTTGGAAGGTTTTCAGTGTACTTTCTGGCCTCTCTACATCATTTTACTCATTCTGCCTTAGGAAGGTAGAGTGGTTTACTTCAAATACATATTGATATGCTCCATTGTTCTTACCTACAGAGAATAGCTACTATTAATTTATTTCCTGAATAGTGTATATTACACAGCATCCTGTCTCTCCCTGGGACATATGCAGTTTTGAGCCATTAATTTCAGAGTCCTTAAACTTTGGTGTGCTTGTTAGATATCCTAAATCAGAAAACAAAAATGATAATATAGGGAAATTATTAAGGCTACTCCTGTGCAGAGGACGTATGGCATTGGGCCTTGGATTTTAGTATGTGGGCAGAGTCTTTTAACTTTAGGAGAGGCTTAGTTTTATCCAGGTGATATTTTTACAGTTGAATATTTGATTTTTATTCCTGAGGATTGGGAAAGATATTTAAACTAGTTCTGTGGTGATTGCAAGGACCTATGCAAAGGCATCACCTTAAGGAAAGATGCCTATAGTTTCAGGAGAAGGGCTAGACATCTCTAGGCTTGGTAGTCTTTTGGGTCTAAGAAAGAACACACAAAGGGACACTTAGGGCATTTCAATGCTCTTCAAGACAGACCTTGTGAGGCTTAACAGCCAGCGGAATCCAACTGAGGACTGATAAACAAAGGCTGGCAGCTAGGGGCTTAGCGAACAAAAATCATGGAAACTGAAACTACTCCCTGAAAAGGTGAAATTACCTATGACTCTGCGGGCTAACATCTGTACGTTTAGTTGGTACAGGTTGCTTCCACATGCATGCTTTCACTGCTTATTTCACAAGTACAGCATTTTCCAAGTAGGCATAGATGAAGTACAAATAATTTTAAGCAAAAGAGCACCTAACTCCAAATTAGAGTTCTTTTAGACATTGATTGCCAGACTATTTGCTGCCTTATATTGTGTAGCAGCTGAATTCTGGGTGTATTTCAGAGCACTAGAGAAGTCTTAGCTTTACATTATTCATGCTAAGCCTATATGAGTAGGGTTACATCAATTCATATCCTTGAATTGTAATTTATTTTATTGTAAGTCAATCGAATATATATAAGGAAATCATAAATAGGATATTCTCTGAGTCTACTGCCTAGTGCAAAGAACTACATGAGCTCATGTTGCTTCTCATGTGGGTTCTGAATTGATTAACTTTAGAAAAAATATCTCCTTAGGAGTTGGATTTCTTAGGCAAAAACTGTTTCATAAGAGGCAGCAGAAGAAACAGCTGCAGTGGTGCAAGACAAAATACTAACAAAGAAACATAAATGCTGGGTGCCTAGATAGTGCACAAAGTGAATAGAGAACTAGGTTTCAGAACCTGTGACTCAAAGGATCAATGGAAATGAGGAGATTATTCAAAATGGTAGTGTAGAAGGGCCAACATCAACTTGTTGATGGCCGATTTCTTCTTATTGAGTCTCGTTTCACAGGTATAATTTTCAGAAGGTAATCAGGGACTAATAAAACTTGTATTAATTTATTAGAGTGATCATAACAACATGATCATGTTGTTATGAGTGATCATAGACTGAGTGGTTTTGTTGTTACGAGTGATCATAGACTGAGTGTTTTAAACAACAGAAACATATTTTCTCACAGTTCCGGAGTCTAGATTTCTGCGATCAAGATATTAACAGGGTTGATTTCTTCTGAGGCCTCTCTTCTTGGCTTGTAGACAACCATCCTCACCCTACATTTTCACATAGGCTTCCTTATGTTCTCAGCTGTATCCAAATTTCCCATTTTTAAAAGGACACCAGTCATATTGGATTAGGATCCACTCATATTACCTCATTTAACATTAATAACTACTTTAAAGATCTCATCTCCAAATACACATTCTACATTATTTCTGCATTATTGGAAGGTAGGAGTGAAGCATATAAACACTAGGGATCACAATGGAGCCCATAACCATGCTGTTTGGGAATGGTTCCTCAAATCCAATGAGACGATATTTATCACACTCAATTCTTGCTGCTCCTTCGTTCCCTTGGACTGGTTTCTCAATCTTGGGAGCTCACACAACTTGTGGAACAAAAGATTTAAAAACAACCTGACTTGGCCGGGCACGGTGGCTCAGGCCTGTAATCCCAGCACTTTGGGAGGCCGAGACGGGAGGATCACGAGGTCAGGAGATCGAGACCATCCTGGCTAACACGGTGAAACCCCGTCTCTACTAAAAATACAAAAAACTAGCCGGGCGAGGTGGCAGGTGCCTGTAGTCCCAGCTACTCGGGAGGCTGAGGCAGGAGAATGGCGTAAACCCAGGAGGCGGGGCTTGCAGTGAGCTGAGATCCGGCCACTGCACTCCAAACTGGGCGACAGAGCCAGACTCCATCTCCAAAACAACAACAACAACAACAACAAGAAAAACAACAAAAAACACCTGACTTAATTCATGAATGGGTTAATCTATTCATAAGGGCAGAGTCCTTCATGACCCAGTTACCTCATAAAGGCCCCACCTCTCAAAACTGCCACATTGAGGATTAAGTTCCAACATAAGATTCGGAAAGGACATAGCAGTGGTATTGGTCGTTTGCTTTTGGTTTTTAACGATGAAAATTTGGTGATTTTTGTTTTAACAAATACTTTTTCTGAATCTACTGAAATGAGTTTTCTCATCTTGTCATGAGATGAAAGTTTTCTCCTTTGTTATATTAATGTGAAAAATGACAGTAGTTGATTTCCTGGTATTAGTTGTATCATGAATTAAAATAATTGAACCCAGTTTGGTGATGACATATAATATTTATTTTATGTATCATTAAACTTGTTGTGCTAATTTTTTGTTGTTGTTGCTGTTTTAGGATTTTTGCGTCTGTGTTCATGAGATACTTTAAACAATCGTTTTTCTTTTGTGACATCTTTTTTATGTCAAGGTAATATAATTTTAAGAAAAAGTTCATTTATTTTCTATGACCTGAAGGAATTCATGAAAATGTTTGATATGTTAATAACTTGACTTAACCATTCCACATTGGAATGATTTCGAAAAAATGCCCAGATGATGTTGTGCTGCTGTTCCAGGGACCTACTTTGAAAAACATTGCCATATAGTATAGTTTTAACATGAGAGCATGGTCAAGTGAGGAGTGAAAATTTCTTAAGTATTTGATTATCATTGTTCCTTCCTCAAAAGATGTGGAAGAAGCCTACAGGCAGGTGAATGACCAACTTTAATGTTCTAAGAATTTATGGATAGCCACTCTATTTCTTACACATCAATTTTGATACACTACTGTTACAGAAAAGGGTCATTGCTCTGAAAATTCCCTGCTGTAACTTTTAGAAGAAATAAATCAATTTACTCTTCAGTGGTGAGGTCAGAAAGCAGTGCCTTAGGAGTTGGTATAGTTATCAATAACTCCTCTCAATAAGAAAGTTGTCATTACTGCCTCATAGAGCGCCAGGGACTCAGGGAAAACTGAAAGTATAGGATATAAAGGATCAGAATTTTGATCTCCTCTTTGAATTCAAATGTTAAGCTTAGGAACAGCATTACTACAAAAACGATGGCACATTCTAGAAGTGATAAATTGTATAATTCAGAAACAGGGTTAAAACAACTTACATAGATATAATTCATTATGAAGTCTATGTTATTTCACCCTTGCAAACTTACAGAAATATTCTACTAAAATCTTTTTTACCACCATATTTAAGAAATACTATATAGAGAACCACATTTTACATTCCATATAATAAGTTGAATATATTTGTCTATATTAAAAAGTGTTCATATGTACTGCTAAATATATACTGATATTACTGAAATATTGCATGAAAAAATTATTTTGAATGTAATAATGGGATTTGGTGTTCATAATACAAGAACTTAACTGTATACCAACTTTGTTTCTTTGTTTTCTATTTCTAGAGATTTATTAAGTGACTATCAACAGTTTAGAGAGCTAGGTTTCTAGACACACAAAATTCTGAAGTAAAAGGGATGTCCGTAGTAGCTGTTCAACATTTCTCACCAAATCTATATCTATCTATCTATCTATCTATCTATCTATCTATCTATCTATCTATACACACACACATATATACACACATACATATCTATGTGTGTGTGTGTGTGTATATATATATTATATGTAAGTCTATATTTGTAGTCTGGAACTAGGTAAATGAGGAAGGGATGGATAGGGAAAATAAAATACCAGGCAAAGTCAGGAGAATATTATTGAATGTGCTACAGGATTGACCAATGTTAGGAGAAAAAATATTATAAACTTAAAAAAATGTGTTGGAGACATTCTTGGGTACTCCCCAGTAACATGTAAAAGCATTTGAATTTATTTCCATGAACAAATTGGTACAAATTAAAAGACGTCTAAATAATAAGATAGCTTTATATAACTTAAGCAATATTACTAAAGAAAAATATATTATCAGAACTTCTCCAGAACTTTGATTTTCATATCAATTCATTCACTTAAATGCGACTACTCGTTTATGACCTTTTATATGTCAGATGTTGGCTGGTTCCTGATTCAGTGGGGATCAAAGGAGAAAAATCTTCCCTTATGGTTTCCAGAAAAGATGGTCACCCGAAAGTCCTCTAAATGCTGAGTGCTCCTGTTGGATTGTCCTTCCTCTAGGCCCCCAAACAATCATTAATTATAGGAATGAATAGTTCTATGTACGCTACAAATATCATATCAGATATGACAGATTGTTTGTCTTTCAGAGGTCATCAGGTCTAACCCATTTACTACGTTCCACTTATTTAAGGCCAGAAGTCCCAGGCTCCCAGATCCATCCTTCTTCACTTTCATTTGTACTCAATTATTCTCTATATATTCTCTAATTTTCCCCAATTCCACATCTTTCTCTATATTCCTGAAAGATTATATTAAACCCTCTACATCTTCAAAGTCTTTTCCTAAAGTTCCTTTTTGTCTTCTTATGCTGGGTATGCCTCAGATATATTGTTCCCTTTAGTATGTCTCTTAGCTGAAGGCTTTTAGACAGCCGCAAAAACAGAGTTAGTGTAGACTCCTCCATTCATTACTGCATTTTCAAAACTTTCATCCTGGTTTTTTTTTCTACAAAAGATTCCATTTCACTGGAGCACATGATATTAGACTATACCACCTTCTATCTTACGCGCTATCCCAGCTTCTTGTTGTCTCTCATTTAGACTATAAAACCCTGGGAATCTGGACCATAATATTCCTCTTTACCTCTGTTGCTTTTACACCTCATTATAATTTCAAACCACCCATGGATGATTAGTCCAGAAATGGATCATTCAGCAAATTTGATCTTCTTATCTCCAAAAACCGTTTCCTCCTAGCACCTCAGCCTTCATCTTCACGTTCATACCTCAAAACCTTTATGCTTGGCAATTGCAATGGCTCAGAAATCTGAACTGTCTCATTTTAAAAGCATGCGCCCTATACTTTTGTCTCATTTCCTTACTTGGCCAACTCATATAGAAATTCAACTTGGTAGCTCTGCCAGCACAATTTCATTACTATCATCCCTTATATTTTTATTTGTCTCATTATTCAGATTAGATTCTGGTTCACTGTAATACCCTTGAAATTGTTCCTTATGTTTTTTATTCGTCCTTCATTGTATTGACCTGAAAAAATGTCCAACGCTGATTCTCTGTAACAATGCACTTTTCCTCACCTATACCAGAACAGCTGAACATGGCCAGTGGTATTGCTATTATTAACACAGATAGCAGTATATGTTAGAGCTATCTAAACATGTACTTATATGAACTCACTCCATCTCTACACAGAACCCAAGCACTGCTAGTGTTTTCATTTTACAGCTGATAAAAGAGAAACAAAAGAACATTTAACTTTCCCCAAATCACAAAGATTTTTTTTTTTTCAAACATGGGATCTAAACTCATGTGGTCTGACTCGGGACTCTTTCCCCTCAGTCTACCATTATTCTGCCTCTACACAAAATATTGGGTAATGTCACTATACAATTATCCAAAGTGTAGATAGAGACTCAAACTTTCCAGCAATCCTACATTTTCCTGATTTCCAACATAACTAGCTTTTAACTTCTCCTTGCTCTGCTACCTACAATTGCCCTCACATCTCTTACTACTAGAAGAAAAATCTTTATAGATCTCCAAGAAAATATATATTTTCAAGAGCCCTGACATTATCACCTTATCACAAATATAATCGCACCTAGTCTTTGTACAAAATGCCTGCCTTCTTTCCTGTTAAAAAATATGTTTATGAAAGTTTAAATTATCCGTATCTGCTCAGAATTTCATCCTGTCTTTTCCTATTAAGGAATTTATTCTGATCTGCATTCTCTAAGCTGTAACACTTTCAAAAATGAGAGTCCACCTTTTAATTTTAGCTGTTCTAGTGGGTGTAAAGTGGTATCTTGCTATTGTTTGAGTCGATGTTTCCCTGATGACAAATGATACTTAGTATATTTTACATGCGTATTGGTCATTAACATAGCTTTCCTTGCAAAATATCTGTGAATTGTATTGCTCGTTTTTTACTGGAAGCTTGTCTTATTGTTGTTTATTTAGTTTTTAAAATTTTTAAAATATATTCTGGATATAGGCCCTTTAGTAGTTATGTGTTTTGCAAATATTCTCTCCAATTTGCAGCCTAACTTTTCATTTCCCAGCAGTGAGATGTGAAGAACAGAAGGTTTTGAATATACTGTCAATATATCCATTTTAAATTTAATGGCATGTTATATTTATGTCTACTGTTTTATTAGCAAATGTATTCTTATTTTAAATCATGTTTTTTTTTAAATTCAGGAAATATTAATTCATAGTAACAGCATTCAACCTGTCTAAAATCAAGTCAAATTTTCATTGGTATTTGTGTAAACTGTGTGACAAGAAACAAATCATTTATCTTTACTTAGCAGTTTTATCAACATTATGTTAGGAATATTAATAACTAACATCTATTGAGCTAAACTTCTGATAAGAGTTTTATAAACATATTTTTATTTAACCCAAAAATTATATGCTAGAATTAGGTACAATTACAATTCACATTTTTTAAGAAATGAAATCAAATAATTAATGTAGATAAATTGACCAAATGTAGCAGAAAATATTACCAAGCAGCAAATAAGAGATTTGAATGTAAGTAGCAACAGCATTGCTCCTGGTTACTTCACACAGATTTATTGGAGTGGTTATATATGATATTGTGTGACAGTGCTTTGAATTTTCTGAAGTTTTATATTTTTTTCACTTGTTTCATAACTATGCTTTAGAGTTCATCATATTTTCGTACCATTTAAATTACAATTTCAGGGTTTTTTTTTTCCCTTTAAGTTCTGGGATACATGTGCAGAATGTGCAGGAATGTTACATAGGTATACATGTGCCATGGTGGTTTGCTGCACCCATCAACCCATCATCCAGGTTTTAAGCCCCACATGCATTAGGTATTTGTCCTAATCCTCCCCCTCTCCTTCCCCAACATCCACTGACAGGCCCTGGTGTGTGATGTCTCCCCCCCGTGTCCATGTGTTCTCATTGATCAACTCCCACATATGAGTGAGAACATGTGGTGTTTGATTTTCTGTTCCTGTGATAGTTTGCTGAGAATGGAAGCTTCCAGCTTAGCTTCATCCATGTCCCTGCAAAGGACATGAACTCATTTTTTTATGGCTGCATAGCATTCCATGGTGTATATGTGCCACATTTTCTTTATCCAGTCTATCATTGATGGGCATTTGAGTTGGTTCCAAGTCTTTGCTATTGTAAATAGTGCTTCCATAAACATACATGTACATGTGTCTTTACAGTAGAATGATTTATAATCCTTCGGGTGTATACCCAGTACTGGGATTGCTGGGGCAAATGGTATTTCTGGTTCTAGATCCTTCAGGAATCACCATACTGTCTTCCACAATGGTTGAACTAATTTACACTCTCACCATGAGTGTAAAACCATTCTTATTTCTCCACAGCCTTTCCAGCATCTGTTTCCTGAATTTTTAATAACCACCATTCTAACTGGCATGAGATGGTATCTCATTGTGGTCTTGATTTTCATTTCTCTAATGACAGTAATGATTACCATTTTTTCATATGCTTGTTGGCCTAATAAATGTCTCTCTCTCTTTTTTTTTTTTTTTTTTTTAGACGGAGTCTTGCTCTGTTGCCCAGGCTGGAGTGTTGGAGGGCAGTGGCACGATCTTGGCTCACTGCAAGCTCCTCCTCCTGGGTTCACGCCATTCGCCTGCCTCAGCCTCCTGAGTAGCTGGGACTGCAGGTGCCTGCCACTACTCCCGGCTAATTTTTTATATTTTTTAGTAGAGACAGGGTTTCACTGTGTTAGCCAGGATCGTCTCGATCTCTTGACCTCATGATCTGCCCACCTCGGCCTCCCAGAGTGCTGGAATTACAGGCGTGAGCCACCGCGTCTGGCCCTCATAAATGTCTCTTTTGAGAAGTGTCTGTTCATATCCCTTGCCCACTTTTTGATGGGGTTATTTGTTTCATTCCTGTAAATTTGTTTAAGTTCTTTGTAAATTCTGGATATCAGACCTTTGTCAGACAGATAGATTGCAAAAATTTTTCCCATTCTGTAGGTTGCCTCTTCACTCTGATGATAGTTTCTTTTACTGTGCAGAAACTCTTTAGTTTGATTAAATCCCATTTGTCAATTTTGGCTTTAGTCGTGAAGTCTTTGCCCATTCTTATGTCCTGAATGGTATTGCCTAGGTTTTCTTCTAGGATTTTTATGGTTTTGGGTTTTACATTTAAGTCTTTAATCCATCTTGAGTTAATTTTTTGTGTAAAGTGTAAAGAAGGGGTCTAATTTCTGTTTTGTGCATATGGCTAGTCAGTTTTCCCAACATCATTTATTAAATAGGGAATCCTTTCCCCCTTTCTTGTTTTTGTCAGGTTTCCTGAATATTAGATGGCTGTTGATAGGTGGTGTTATTTCTGAGGCCTCTGTTTCATTCCATTGGTCTATATATCTGTTTTGGTACCAGTACCATGCTGTTTTGCTTACCATAGTCTTGTAGTGTAGTTTGAAGTCGGGTAGTGTGATGCCTCCAACTTTGTTCTTTTTGCTTAGGATTGTCTTGGCTATATAGGCTCTTTTTTGGTTCTATATGAAATGTAGTTTTTTATTTATTTATTTATTTATTTATTTTTTTTCAAATTCTGCAAATAAAGTCACCAGTAGCTTGATGGGAATAGCATTGAATCTATAAATTACTTAGGGAAGTATGGCCATTTTCACAATATTGATTCTTCCTTTCCATGAGCATGGAATGTTTTTCCATTTGTTTGTTTCCTGTCTTATTTCCTTGAGCAGTGGTTTGTAGTTCTCCCTGTAGAAGTTCTTCACGTCCCTTGTAAGTTGCATTTGTAGGTATTTTAATCCCTTTTTAGCCAATAAAATTTAACTTTTTGAAATGAATAAAACTCTTTATTTTTCTTTTTACTAGACATAACTGCCTGATGCTTAATAATGTGTCTTTCACACAAGAGACCACAAAATTATGGTCAGTTATTTTAAGAGCCAACCTTTGAACCAGAAATGTTGACTATTCTATTTTCTCTTGGAAATCATCAGAAATTTCATAATATTTTAATGTTACTGTTTTGAATTACAATTATTAAATTACTATTAGTTAATACTGAAAAATGATTGTTGAGTCCCCAACTGTTCCATAACTTACCTACTACCATAATTATCTTGGTAGTGTAGAGTAGGATTTGCCTTTAGGGGATGTCAAAGTCTACTTACATTTTATCTCATATAATATAAATGAAAATATATCTTTATTAATGGACAAACAACCAATGAACATGATTTTATGGACAACAAATTCTGGATATTCCAGAGGTAGCCTTCTAGAGCTGACTAAATGTTGTACCGTTTTGACAGGATGATAAGTTGTCCAGCTCCCTGTAGTCCATACATCGCACTTAGTCCTGGCCCCAAATGCCCAAAGAAATTTATTTTTTCTTAGCAAAACCTGTACGCATTTCCTTTGCCAGAGAATATACCATATCAATAACTTTATGACTGGAAGAAAATGAGATGAGATAATCAAGGATTCAGTAGAATGCAGGAACCTGCTCACAGAGCCTACACACAATCAATTTAACACTTATGATATCATGTTGGCAGCTTGAACTTTGTTTCCTTCAAATTAGGACTTTGTTTTTCAGATCTGGTTGTTAAACATTTACCAGCCTACTTCAAATCAAAGTACAGTACTTGAAAACTGCATGAAGAAAATAATATAATCTACATGTTTTACTGTTTTATAGTCCATGAATATTATCTAATAAATTTCAGATATTTATAGCATCAAGTGTTTTCTTATTAGACGGAGTTTAACTCTTGTTGCCTAGGCTGGAGTATAATGGCATGATCTCGGTTCACTGCAACCTCCTTCTCCAAGTTCCAGCAATTCTCCTGCCTCAGCCTCCTGAGAAGCTGGGACTACAGGCATGTGTCACCACGCCTGGCTAATTTTTTTTTATTTTTAGTAGAGACGGGGTTTCACCATGTTGGTCAGGTTGGTCTCGAACTCCTGATCTCAGGTGATCCACCC
>NW_012109774.1:940516-950519 GCF_000951045.1 Mandrillus leucophaeus | reverse complement strand
TACACACACATTACTTAAGAAACAAATAATATTTTACTGTCCTTGTTCCAAAATAGAATTAGTATATGATTTTCTGTGTGGGGAATGAAAGCATGAAAATAAGTGAAAAATAACAAACTCAAAAAGAAATTGAGAATCACAGACTGTTAGTTATTTTAGGTTCTGGTTACTGTATCTTATGTTCAGTGACCCTAACAGGCCAGAGAGGAATCCTGAGAAAATAGCCTGAAGAAACTGTGATAAACTAAATTCTGATTAAAAAGCCAAAAATGTATTCAATTAGATGAATTAAAAAAGTGTTTCTGGTTGTTACTTTTGCTAAATGAAAATAATAATCATCATTATTATTCATACATAATTTTGATGCACATATTATCTCTGAATAAATTATCAAAGAAATAAGAGGTTTACTCAACCATCTGAAAGTGAATTGTATGATATCCCCCATTATTCTGCTTTAACCTTTAATTTTTGAATTCTAACATCTCAGGGTATATTTTTGAGTCAGTGAAGTTCCATCTACTTAGATGTATTCTGTACCTCTTAAAAATATTTAGCACCATTTTGTTTAGAGAAATTATCATCATCACCTAGAGAAAAATGTGAATACTAGTGATCAAATTTATTTAAACCTTTCTAATTTAGACTGATTACAATATAAAGCTAGAGGTAAAATTTGAATCACTGCAACACGTAATGCCATAATAAACGAGACCTACAGAACCTCTGTAAACCTTTTCCATAAGCATAAGGGATTCAACTTCTCAAGTTGGATAGTTTGAAGAAATAATTTTACTTTATCACCATTACTTATCTTCACTGCAGTTGCTCTCCTACACTGAACCTTGGCTAAATCACAGTGCTTGCTTTGACCAAATGGATGTGGGCTATTGACTCAAGCAGAACCTCAAAAAATCAGTTGTCTATTTCCACTTTCTCACTACTACCTTTACCAATGCCTCAGGGCATTCTTCTGTTAGCTTACTATAGGTGGGAGATATGTTATGCAGGTTCAATTTCTACCAGTCATCCCATTGGAGGCCAACAGCCATCTGATGACAGATGCATGCATGAGCACAGTGTAGACCAGATCAACAAAGAAAAAACAACTGTAAATCACCAACCAACAGTCCTGTATGACTAATAAATGCTTATCAATTTTTTTCATTAATGCAGAGTTAGGTACAAAATATGATTGCTGCAATAAAGACAATAAACATCTGATAAAACAAGTTACTTATCTTCCTTCTCTGTCATTATGTTACATTTGTTTAAAAAGTCTAGAATATTTTTAAAAATTAGGAAAGGCATTTTCACTTAATGAAATATGTTTTGTTTTGTACATGTAGAGCTTTAATAAAATGAATCTACTTATAGATATACATTACACAAATACATTTTATTAAATTATTTTTAAAATATGATTAAGAACTTTCATTATAATTCTGTTTAAAACATTATTAATAAGCTTAGTTTTATGTGAAAACAATCATGTAAACATAATCATGCTATTACTAAATAATGAAATTTTAGTATAGGTATATTAATTACATTAGATTGAAGACAAGATGATATCTATTTTTAATTGCTTGCATATGACAGGAATGAAATGAAACTAAATTATAGCCAAAGTAAAAAAATAAAATTACATCTGAATCATACTGCTAATTTGTACCAAACCAAGGAAAAATTCTGACTAATATAATCTGAAAGATGATCTTCAAGCTCATTTAGCAGAAACCAGACAATTAAAAGGAGTCAGTGTAATTATAGAAAACTGAATTATTATAGACCAGCTTCATTTTTCTCTAGTAAAGGCAATAAATTATTAGTATAACAGTGGTAATACATTTCT
Organism: Mandrillus leucophaeus; assembly: GCF_000951045.1. Taxonomy (NCBI): domain Eukaryota; kingdom Metazoa; phylum Chordata; class Mammalia; order Primates; family Cercopithecidae; genus Mandrillus; species Mandrillus leucophaeus. The sequence goes on along the minus strand of NW_012109774.1, from coordinate 948,664 downwards.
CTTTGGCTGTCTTCGTGTTTTGCTGCTTTCTTCTACAATATCATGTAGTCATGGGCTCCACAGTTCTTAAACCAATCCTGACCAAGGTAGCCATTACCCTTGTTTGACATACTTGCAAATTAGGTTAAAACCCACATATTTCAGATCTTAGCATTAACCACAATCTTTGCATTTCCAAGTCCACTTCACTGATCACATGTCCAAAAATTTGGTTTTCAAGTACCAAACCTACATAGTTTCCTATGCAGTGCAGAATAGAGTTCAGGTTTTCACTCAGACACATATGGGATTTCATTAATGATGTTTCATTTCAATATATTAGAAAAAAAAAGGAATTAGTCATTTAGTGATATTCACATTGGGTTATTATCTGAGATAAAGTTGAGTGTGTTCTCTATTTTTCCTCATTACTACCACCAAAACACAACATATTTTTACAGGGTATGTGTATTATTTTCAGATCTATATATACACCCAAATGTATCAGTTTTCTAGAGATGTTACAACAAAGGAACAAAAACTAGATGGCTTAAATAACAGTTTATTCCCTCACAGTTCTGAAGGCTAGAAATCCAAGATCGAATTGTCAACAGGGTTGGCTTCTTCTGAAGCTTCCAACCTTGGCTGGTAGATGGTCATCTTCTATGTCTTCACATAGCCTTCCCTTTGTGTACTCTCTGTGTCCTAATATTCTCTCATAAGGAAAACAGTCATATTGACTCAGGGCCTACAAACATCCATTTATTATATTTCGAACACTCCCTAACCCCCTTTAAAGGCCCTTTCTCCAAGGACTCCAGAATGTAGTCACATTTTGAGGTACTGGTGGTCAGAACCTCAACCTATGAATTTTGGGGAGATATGATTCATCAGATAACACCATAATAAGACACAGATATTTCCCAGAATGTATGAGGTCAATCATAATATCACAAATTAAAGTTATGCCATCATAATGAACAAAAAAACCTAGAATCTATAGAAAAATAGTAGACATTTTTATCTTAAAAAAAGAGAAAAAAACTCTGCATGGCACAATTTAGCAAAGTGGACAACACATGAAGATTCAGATAGACAATTGCAGTACACATACCTTAAAATAGATTAATAATTACTCCTCTTTAAAGCTTTTAAGATTAAGATGAAGAAAACAAAGATTCTTGTACAAAGAATCTGATGGAGATGGAATAGAGAAGAAACAAACAAGGAAAATAAACATACTCGAGTAATCCCATTCTTGACAAGTCCTGCCTGCTGGAACTTGGCTTATCTCTTAGATACTGTATCTAATGTTATCAAGAGTCTCTACCTTAAGCTTAGCTTCTCTAGTCTGGTTAGATTTTTTTCACCAACAACATTTCATTCTGTAGAGAGAGATGAGATTCTGACTTCCTTTTTCCATCTTGTCCTGAGGGTTCAAACTTCTATAGCTTTTCTCCTGCCATCTTCAAAGTGACTGATAGTACAATCAGAGGAGGAAAGGCCCAGTTGGCAGGAGGTTACTCTACCTCATTTCTGGGAGATGGGATCTCGCTACCTGTTGCCATTACTCTTTCCCTCTCAGTTGTCTGTAATAGTAGTGTCACTGGCTTGTGTGAATATACCAAGAAGAGAGCAAAGGGAGTATTCAAGTTCCCAACTTACTCCAAGATACCTGCACCTCTCTAGGATATAGGCAGTCCTGTGAGGAGTGTGTCACCCAAACAGCTGTGAGCTGTCATGTTTTTACCAATTTGGAGACACTGACTTATAATTTTGTTGAGGCACACTCATATATCCACTGTCACAATGTCGAAAGATGGAACTGAGTTACTTTGCTAATGAATGCCTTACAGTCCCTTTACATGCATTTTCTCCATCACTTTATCCTTCTTAATGATGTAAATACTTTTAATTTTCACAAAACCCTATGAGCTGGAAAAATGATTATATTCTTGTTTTGGCATATGCAAAATCTCAGGTTCTGTCACTCAACATGAATAAGAACTGGGTCGCTACTCTGCAACATGTAATTATGCCCCTATAAAGATGTTGTCCTAATTGTTCTATGCCCCACCTATACTGATAGATCATATTAACCTAAGAACTGTTGATATGCCTTTTAGGACTTGATTTTAGAGAATTTTCACTCTGCCTAAGTTTAGGATTTACATATTAACATCCAACAACATCCTTAAAGTTTTTTGTTTGTTTGTTTCAAATTTCTTATTTGAGAGATATCCCAAATTCAAGATTATCTTTAATTATAGTCAATTTTCTTCATAAATGCTGCATTATTCTATTTATTCTTTAGTCTTTGTCACAATATTAAATATTTAATATGATCCTTCTGTGGACCATACAAATACTACAACATTAACACAATTTTACAGAGAACACACATTGTTCTAATTTTTATGATAAAAGACACATTTGTTATCAAGAAAAGAATAATCAAATATAAAAGACAGATGAATTTTGCTTAAAAATATTAACAATTAAATTAAAAGATGAGATAGAAAATACATTTTTTGGATGTCATTTCGGGGTTACAACAGAAATACTAAAAGTAGAAGACTATTGGTAGAATTCCAGCAAGAATGGTTTAATTCCAAGTCCATCATCACAGTTACGACTCAGGCAGAAAAACTTTTAATTTTTTAAATCTATTTTGTGCAAATTGTTAGCAAACATATTAGTTAATGACCTGAAGGCAAATCCCTGACAATGTGATTTTGTGCTAATTGTGTGGAAAAACATTTCTAGCTTTTAAAAACGCTACAGTCTGGGATGCTGTAGGGAATTCATCTTCCCTGTTTGAGCTATTCTATTCAACCTTCCTCAAGGGCACTGAATCATATTGAGTGAGTCATCCAACATTCACATCGTATCTGAAATCAAGGAAAACTCTCAAGAGGCAATGCTAGGGATTAAACGCTCTCATTCTGTTTACATTCAGTTGGCATTAAAATGAAAATAAGTTATAAAATTAATTGGATTAATACTATGGATATCTTAATATCACATTTTCATAATGCCTTATATTAAGATGCTGAAGTTTTAGATATAACAATCATGTTTTTGCCTTTATTTTAGAAAAAGCTCCTCATTTTAAATTTATCTTCTTTAAAATAGTTTTCTTGACTATTAATTAAATGAAAAAAATGCTAGGCATATTAGTAAAATAAATGTATGGTTCATCAGTATGCTTATTAAAGGGAAACCAGTGCCTTAACAGTCTTAGGCTAAAAAATACTAAATTAAGGTGTGTTAAAGCATGAAGCTGTAAAATATATATATGTAAATTTCAAATGGTTGCAGGCACATCTGCTGTTGACTTTAGTATTATAGTAGCTTATTTTGAAAATACCGAATCTTTCCATTTTTAGCAGAAAATAGATGAAAGAAATTAATATATTAAATGTATGCATAATTTTATTTTTGATTAACAAAATATTAATGTTCCAAAAATACAAAAAGATACGTTTGTAAGTTAATATTTCTTGCATTTTCAACTTCTCTATTATTTTTGCTGCATTTTTTTCACATGAGGTTAATTTCTACTCTCCCCCACCCACAAAACCGATGGCAGTTTCTCTAGCGTACCCAATGCATACCTTCAGTGCATCTAAATTAGGTTGATTTAGGTATAACTGTATCTTTTAAAAATTATATATATTTGATTTAAGTATCAGTTTTCATTTTCATAAACAGAATTGTCCTATAAATTGTATTGTTCTTATTTTTACATTGGAGTTTTTAGATATACCATGTTCTTATAGTAAATATAACTCATCATATTAGATGCATGTCATTTATCACATATGTATGATAAATGTCATATATCATATATATGTGAAATATATGTTATCATATATATGTGTGTGTGCATGTGTACTTTTGTGTGTGTGTGTGTGTGTATACACACCACATTTATAAATCTATTCCTCCAGTGACAGACTTGTAGATTGCCTATACCTCTTGGCTACCAAGGATTACAACCCGTGATGAATGTCTTCACCAATATCTCCTTGCAGACTTGTGGGAAAGGTTTGCTGAGGATTTATATTTTGCTGTGCGAATGATGACTGGATATGGGAGATTTGCATGTATGTTTTTACCAGATATTAATAAATAACTTCAATGTCTGCACATTTACATTCTCACTGGCAAAACTGAAGTTTTCAATTTCTCTATATTCTTATATTTCATAGCGTACTGCCTTTACATTTTTGTCAATCTGCTACTTGCAAAAGGGTATGCTTTTTTTGTATTAATATGCATTTTCATTATCACTGAGACTGTTCTTGCAAACTTTAGCTATATATATATTTCCTCAAAGACAGTACATCAAAGGAGTAAAGAACACTGATTCTGGACAGAAACAGTTTAGGGGAAAATCTCGCTTCCAAATTACTTAAAAAAAATTAACAAATTTGTGTACCTTATTTAACTCTCTGTGCCTCAGTCTATTCATCTATAAAATAAACATAATAATGTCTACTTCATAGACTCTATTAGTGTTAACCCGTACATGGGTTAATATGTATACAAAGTTCAACAGTGTTCAGTAACAGTATATGTATGTATACATGTACACAGATGTGTATACATACACATATATTTGCTCTTCATTTTAAGAATTATAACAGATTTACTTACTTAATTTTATTCTATTATAAAAATTATAGTGTAGGCTTAATTTGCCAAAAGTGTCTCTTAGCTCTCTATTGGAATTTTATTGAGTGTATATACATTTTTGCAGAGTTGATATATTAAAAATTAAGTTTCCTGGCCAGGTGTGGTGGCTCAGGCCTATAACCACAGCACGTTGGGAACCCGAGGTGGGCAGATCACAAGGTCAACAGATCGGACCATCCTGGCCAACATGGTGAAATCCTGTCTCTACTGAAAATACAAAAATTATCTGGGTGTGGTGGTGTTTGCTTGTAGTCCCAGCTATTCCGAAGGGTGAGGTAAGAAAATCCCTTGAACCTGGGAGGTGGAGGTTGCCGTGAGCTGAGATCACACCATTGCACTCCAGTCTGGCTATAGAGTGAGACTCCCCCCCCCCAAAAAAAAAGAAAAGAAAGAAAGAAAGATTTAAGTTTCCCATCCATGAATCTATTAACTTTTGCCATTTAAGTCTTCTAAGTTTTGATGTAAAATAAAGAGTCAACGTTCCAAGTTAAATTCATACTAGAGATTTTCTTTGCAGCAAATTTTCTAATAATTTAAAGAATCTAGCTAGTTTCAAAGCACAGATAAAACATGGATATGCCTGATAATTTTTCAGCGTCCCAGTTTCTTTCTTCATGTGCCAGAATAAACTATGTTTCCCATTATGCATGTGAGATTTCAAATGATTCATGCAGAACAAATTTGCAAAAAGGCAGTTATTTCTATTATAAAATGTCTTCCTTTTTAATCCCCTAGGATTTTATATATTCTAGGAAGCCAAGTCCTGTAATTCATAGAGTACAGGTTTATTTACAATAAACGAACTAAAATATAAGGTAAATGCTGCTCATCTATCACATACTTTGTCTGCATTATTTTTGTACCAATAACAACAGGAAATGTGGCTAGGATGTTTAACAAGAAATAATAGTATAATTTTCTCCCAATTGCTAACTCTATCCTTTACACTTACTGATAAATTAACAGTTTGAACAATAAGGCCAATGCATTCTTTGTTAGGGTAATTCTTGAACAATATTTTTATCATTTTTCCCATGATACATTTAAATATACTAATGCTTTGCTATTGTCAGTATAAATAAGTACTGCTCTTTTCATAAGTTCATTCATTTCATATACGACAACTTTGTTGAACTTTTGTATTAGTTCTAATTACTGTATATTGCCTCCATGTTAAATATCATACTATTTTTTTATATATATATACTTTAAGTTCTAGGGTACATGTGCACAATCTACAGGTTTGTTGCTTAAGTATACATATGCCATGTTGGTGTGCTGCACCCACTAACTCATCATTTACATTAGGTATATCTGCTAATGCTATCCCTCCCCCTTCCTCCACATCATGACAGTTCCCAGTGTGTGATGTTCCCCGTTCTGTGTCCAAGTGTTCTCATTGTTCAATTTCCACCTATGAGTGGGAACATGTGGTGTTTGGTTTTCTGTCCTTGCGATAGTTTGCTGAGAATGATGGTTTCCAACTTTATCCATGTTCCTACAAAGGACATGAATTCATACTTTTTAATGGCTGCATAGTATTCCACGGTGTATATGTGCCACTTTATCTTAATCCAGTCTATCATTGATGAACATTTGGGTTGGTTCCAAGTCTTTGCTATTGTGAATGGTGCTGCGATAAACATACATGTATATGTGTCTTTAGAGCAGCATGATTTATAATCCTTTGGGTATATACCCAGTAATGGGATGGCTGGGTCAAATGGTATTTTTAGTTCTAGATCCTTGAGAAATCACCACACTGTCTTCCACATTGGTTGAACTAGTTTACAGTTCCACCAACAGTGTAAAAGTTTTCCTATTTCTCCACATCCTCTCCAGCACCTGTTGTTTCCTGACTTTTTAATGAGCGCCATTTTAACTGATGTGAGATGGTATCTCACTGTGGCTTTGATTTGCATTTCTCTGATGGCCAGTGATGATGAGCATTTTTCATGTGTCTGTTGGCTGCATAAATGTCTTCTTTTCAGAAGTGTCTGTTCATATTCTTCTTCCACTGTTTGATGGGGTTGTTTGATTTTTTCTTGTAAATTTGTTTAACTTCTTTGTAGATTCTGGATATTTGCCCTTTGTCAGAAGGGTAGATTGCAAAAATTTTCTCCCATTCTGTAGATTGTCTGTTCACTCTGATGGTAGTTTCTTTTGCTGTGCAGAAGCTCTTTAGTTTAACTAGATTCCCTTTCTGACTGTTGGCTTTTGTTGCCATTGCTTTTGGTTTTTTAGTCATGAAGTTCTTGCCCATGACTATGTCCTGAATGTTATTGCCTAGGTTTTCTTCTAGGGTTTTTATGGTTTGAGGTCTGACATTTAAGTCTTTAATTCATTTTGAATTAATTTTTGTATAAGGTGTAAGGAAGGGATCCAGTTTCAGCTTTCTACATATGCCTAGCCAGTTTTCCCAGCACTGTTTATAAATAGGAATTCCTTTCCCCATTTCTTGTTTTTGGCAGGTTTGTCAAAGATCAGATGGTTGTAGACATGTGGTATTATTTCTGAGGGCTCTGTTCTGTTCCATTGGTCTATATCTCTGCTTTGGTAGCAGTACCATGCTGTTTTGGTTGCTGTAGCCTTGTAGTATAGTTTGAAGTCAGGTAATGTGATGCCTCCAGCTTTGTTCTTTTGGCTTAGGATATCTTGGCAATGTGGGTTCTTTTTTGGTTCCATATGAACTTTAAGGTAACTTTTTCCAATTTTGTGAAGAAACTCATTGGTAGCTTGATGGGGATGGCATTGAATCTATAAATTACCTTGGGCAGTATGACCATTTTAACGATACTGATTCTTCCTGTCCATGAGCACGGAATATTCTTCCATTCATTTGTGTCCTCTTTTATTTCATTGAGCAGTGGTTTGTAATTCTCCTTGAAGAGGTCTTCCACATCCCTTGTAAGTTGGATTCCTAGGTATTTTATTCCCGTTGAAGCAATTGTGAATGGGAGTTCACTCATGATTTGGCTCTCTGTTTGCGTGTTATTGTTATATAAGAATGCTTGTGATTTTTGCATATTGATTTTGTAGTCTGAGACTTTGCTGAAGTTGCTTATCAGTTTAAGGAGATTTGGGGCTGAGACAATGGTGTTTTCTAAATACACAATCATGTCATCTGCAAACAGGGACAATTTGACTTCCTCTTTTCCTCATTGGATACCCTTTATTTCTTTCTCCTGTCTGATTGCCCTGACCCTTCCAACAGTATGTTGAATAGGAGTGGTGAGAGAGGGCATCCCTGTCTTGTGCCACTTTTCACAGGGAATTCTTCCAGTTTTTGCCCATTCAGTATGATATGGGCTGTGGGTTTGTCATAAATAGTTCTTATTATTTTGTGATATGTCCCATCAATACCCAATTTATTGAGAGTTTTTAGCATAAAGGGCTGTTGAATTTTGTCAAAGGCCTTTTCTGCATCTATTGAGATAATCATGTGGTTTTTGTCTTTGGTTCTGTTTA
>NW_012109774.1:924031-940076 GCF_000951045.1 Mandrillus leucophaeus | reverse complement strand
GAATCCGTCTGGTCCTGGACTTTTTTTGGTTGGTAGGCTCTTAATTATTGCCTCAATTTCAGAGCCTGTTATTGATCTATTCAGGGATTCAACTTCTTCCTGGTTTACTCTTGGTAGGGTATATGTTTCCAGGAATTTATCCATTTCTTCTAGATTTTCTAATTTATTACTGTAGAGGTGTGTTTATAGTGTTCTCTGATGGTAGTTGGTATCTCTGTGGCATGGGTGGTGATATCCCCTTTATCATTTTTTTAATTAAGTCTATTTGATTCATCTCTCTTTCTTCTTTACTAGTCTTGCTAGTGGTCTATCAATTTTGTTGATCTTTTCAAAAAAACAGCTACTGGATTCATTGATTTTTTGAAGGGATTTTTGTGTTTCTATCTCCTTCAGTTCTGCTCTGATCTTAGTTATTTCTTGCCTTCTGCTAGCTTTTGAATGTGTTTGCTCTTACTTCTCTAGTTCTTTCAATTGTGATATTAGGGTGTCAATTTTAGATCTTTCCTGCTTTCTCTTGTGGGCATTTAGTGCTATAAATTTCCCTCTACACACTCCTTTAAATGTGTCACAGAGATTCTGCTATGTTGTGTCTTTGTTCTCATTGGTTTCAAAGAACATATTTATTTCTGCCTTCATTTTGTTATGTACCCAGTAGTCATTCAGGAGCAGGTTGTTCAATTTGCCTGTAATTGTGTGGTTTTGAGTGAGTTTCTTAATCTTGAGTTCTAGTTTGATTGCACTGTGCTCTGAGAGATAGTATGCTATAATTTCTGTTCTTTTACATTTGCTGAGGAGTTCTATACTTCCAACTATGTGGTCAATTTTGGAATAAGTGATGTGGTGCTAAGAAGAATGTATATTCTGTTGATTTGGGATGGAGAGTTCTGTAGATGTCCATTAGGTCCACTTGGTGCAGAGCTGAGTTCAATTCCTGGATATCCTTGTTAACTTTCTGTCTTGTGGATCTGTCTAATGTTGACAGTGGGGTGTTAAAGTCTCCCATTATTATTGTGTGGGAGTCTAAGTCTCTTTGTAGGTCTCTAAGGACTTACTTTATGAATCTGGGTGCTCCTGTATTGGGTACATATATATTTAGGATAGTTAGTTCTTCTTGTTGATTTGACCTCTTACCATTATGTAATGGCCTTCTTTGTCTCTTCTGATCTTTATTGGTTTAAAGTCTGTTTTATCAGAGACTAGGATTGCAACCTCTGATTTTTCTTTGTTTGTTTGCTTTCCATTTGCTTGGTAGATCTTCCTCTATCCCTTTATTTTGAACCTATGTGTGTCTCTGCATGTGAGGTGGGTCTCCTGAATACAACACACTGATAGTTCTTGACTCTTTATCCAATTTGTCAGTCTGTGTCTTTTAATTGGGGCATTTAGTCCATTTACATTTAAGGTTAATATTGTTATGTGTGAATTTGATCCTGTCATTATGATTTTAGCTGGTTATTTTGCTCGTTAGTTGATGCAATTTCTTCCTAGCATTGATGGTCTTTACAATTTAGCATTCTTTTGCAGTGACTGGTACTGGTTTTTCCTTTCCATGTTTAGTGCTCCCTTCAGGAGCTCTCATGAGGCAGGCCTGGTGGTGACAAAATCTCTCAGCATTTTCTTGTCTGTAAAGAATTTTATTTCTCCTTCACTTATGAAGCTTAGTTTGGCTGGATATGAAATTCTGGATTGAATATTCTTTTCCTTAAGAATGTTGAATATTGGCCCCTACTCTCTTCTGGCTGGTAGAGTTTCTGCCAAGAGGTCCACTGTTAGTCTGATGGGATTCCCTTTGTGTGTAACCCGACCTTTCTCTCTGGCTTCCCTTAATATTTTTTCCTTCATTTCAACCTTGGTGAATCTGACAATTATGTGTCTTGGATTTGCTCTTCTCAAGGAGTATCTTTGTGGCATTCTCTGTATTTCCTGAATTTGAATGTTGACATGCCTTGCTAGGTTGGGGAAATTCTCCTGGATAATATCCTGAAGAGTGTTTTCCATCTTGATTCCATTCTCCCCATCACTTTCAGGTACACCAAACAGATGTAGATTTGGTCTTTTCACATAATCCCATATTTCTTGGAGGTTTCATTCATTTCTTTTTACTCTTTTTTTCTCTGAGATTCTCTTCTCACTTTATGTCATTCATTTGATCTTCAATCACTAACACCCTTTCTTCCAGTTGATTGAATCGGCTACTGAAGCTTGTGCATGCATCACATAGTTCTCGTGTCATGGTTTTCAGTTCCATCAGGTCATTTAAGGTCTTCTCTACACTGTTTATTCTAATTAGCCTTTCGTCTCATCCTTTATCAAGGTTTTTAGCTTCTTCAATAGGTTCAAAACATCCTTCTTTAGCTCAGAGAAGTTTGTTATTACCGATCGGCTGAAGCCTTCTTCTCTCAACTCGTCAAAGTTATCTTCCAGCAAGCTTTGTTCCATTGCTGGGGAGGAGCTGTTTTCCTTTGGAGGAGAAGAAGTGCTCTGATTTTTAGAAATTTCAGCTTTTCTCCCCATCTTTGTGGTTTTATCTACCTTTGGCCTTTGATAATGGTGATGCATAGATGGGGTTTTGGTGTGGATGTCCTTCCTGTTTGTTAGTTTTCCTTCTAACAGTCAGGATCCTCAGCTACAGGTCTGTTGGAATTTGCTGGAGGTCCACTCCAGACTCTGTTTCCTGGGTATCACCAGAGGAGGCTGCAGAACCGCAAATATTGCAGAACGGCAAATGTTGCTGCCTGATCGTTCCTCTGGAAACTTCATCTCAGAGGGGCATCCGGCCCTATCAGGTGTCAGTTGGCCCCTACTGGGAGATGCCTCCCAGTTTGGCTACTCGGAGATCAGGGACCCACTTGAGGAGGCAGTCTCTCCATTCTCAGATCTCAAACTCCAGGCTGGGAGAACCACTACTCTCTTCAAAGCTGTCAGACAGGGACATTTAAGTCTGCAGAAGTTTCTGCTGCCTTTTGTTCAGCTATGCCCTGCTCCATAGGTGGAGTCTACAGAGGCAGACAAGCCTCCTTGAGCTGCAGTGGGCTCCACCCAGTTGGAACTTTCAGGCTGCTTTGTCTACCTACTCAAGCCTCAGCAATGGCAGGTGTCCCTCCCCCAGCCTCACTGTCACTTTGCAGTTTCATCTCAGACTGCTGTGCTAGCAGTGAGCAAGTCTTGGTGGGCGTGGGACCCTTCAAGTCGGGCTTGGGATATAATCTCCTGGTGTGCCATTTGCTAAGACGATTGGAAAAGTGCAGTATCAGGGTGGGAGTGACCCGATTTTCCAGGTGCCATATGCCATGGCTTCCCTTGGCTAGGAAAGGGAATTCCCCAACCCCTTGCACTTCCCAGGTGCGGCGTTGCCTCTCCCTGCTTTGGCTCACGGACTGTGGGCTGCACCCACTGTCTGACAAGCCCCAGTGAGATAAACCCGGTACCTCAGTTGGAAAAAAAATAACCCCTCTTCTGTGTCACTCATGCTGGGAGCTGTACACTGGAGCTGTTCTGATTTGACCATCTTGGAACCTCCCCCAGTTATGATACTATTTCTACATTAGGCCAATTTTGTCTTCTCTTCCTTCCAATTTTTATACTTCTTATTTAATTTTCATGTCACATGTTTTGGCCTGGACTTCAGGAAAATAGAAACAGTATTTATGACAGAAAATATTTTTATCTTCTCCCTGATTATAATGACATAGCATCTAGATTTTTTCCACTAAAAATTATGTGAAAATAGATTTTTTAAGCATTGTTTATTTAGTTATAAAAACAACTTGTGGACCTACTTTTCTGAGTTTTAAATATAATAAAATGTCAAATAAAAATTTTTAAAAGCCTTTCACTTGGTTAACTAACAAAAAGGAGAGAAGATACAAATTACTGTTATCAGAAATGCAAGAGGGAATGTTACTACAGATCCCTTGGCTATTAAAGGGCTAATGAAATAGTATCATGAGAAATTATATGCCCAGATATCTGTTAATCTAAAAGAAATGGATCTATTCCTGGAAAGTCAAAATTTGCCAAAACTCACATGTAAAGAAATATAAAATGTGAATAGGCTTATATCCATTAAATAAATTGACTTAATAATTAATATGTTTTTCAAACATGAAGCATCAGACCCAGCCTGAGCTCAGTGGCTTATACCTGTAATCCTAGAACTTTAGGAAACCAAGACAGGAGGATTACTTGAGGCAAGGAGTTTGAGACCAATCTGATCAACAAAGAGAGACCCTGTCTCCACAAAAATTAAAAAAACAGTCAGTCATGGTGGTGCATGCCTGCAGTCCTAGCTAATAAAGAAGCTGAGCACTTGGGCTCAGGAATTCAGGGCTGCAGTATGCCATGATCATGCCACTGCACTCCAGAGTGGGTGAGAGAGCAATATTCTGTCTCAGAAAAATACAGAAAGAAAGAAAGAAAGAAAGAAAGAAAGAAAGAAAGAGCACTAGACCAAGATGGGTTCACTGAGAAAATTTACCGAACACTTAAAAAATGTCTCTATAATCTCTTCCAAAATATAAGAGCTGAGAGAATACTTTCTTATTCAATCTATGAAGCCAGCTTTACCTGAGTACCAAAACCAGACAAAGATAATATAAGAAAATTATAGACCTATATCTCTCATGTAAGTAGATGCAGAAATCCTCAGCAAAATATTAGCAAATTTAATCCAATCTCATATAAAAATAATTATGTACTACAACTAAGTAGAATTTATCCCATGCATGCAAGGCTGGTTCAACATTAAAAAAATAATTAATGTGATCCATCCATCACATCAAAAGGCTAATGATCATAAGAGCTACAGAAAAGGCATTTGACAAAATTCAAAGTCTTTGCATGATAAAAACTCTCAATAAACATGGAATAGAGAGGAACATCTTCAACTTGATAATGAATATCTATAAAAATCTACAGGTAACATTATACTTAATTATGCTGAACAAGATGCTGTCCTGCTAAAATTAGGAAAAATAGAAGGATATCCCTACTTACCATTACTTTTCCACATTCCCCTGGAAGTCCTAGACAATACAATAAAGAAATAAAGGAAATTATATATATATACATATATATATATGTACAGATTGGGGAGAAAGAAATAAAACTATCATTTTTCACAGATGACATCTTTATCATCATAAAAAATCCAAAAAAAACTTAACTAAAAAAAGTCCTGAATTGAATACAAGATTACAGCAAGGTTGCAAGATAAAAGGTTAATACACAAAAGTCAATTGCTTTCCTATAAACCATTAGTAGGCAAGTTGAATTTGAAACTAAAAATGCAAAATCATTTATGCTAGCACCCCCCAAAAATGAGACACTTAGGTATAAATAGTAAAAATATGTATAATGTTGATATGAGAAGAGCTGCTATACTACACCCAGAAATAAACAATAAATAATAAAATAAATGATAAATATACCTAACTCATATTTGAAAAGAGAAGAAAAGCAATACAATATAGAAAATATAGTCTATTCAACCAGTAGTGCAGGGCAAGGCCAACTGGACAGTCACATACAAATAAATGAATCTCGACACAGACTTTTACATTCTTCACAAAAATTAACTCAAAATGTATCATAGAATTAAATGTAAAGTAAAAAACTAAAAAAACTCCTAGAAGACAACATAGGAGGAAATCTAGGCAACCCTGTGTGTAATTATTACTTTTTTAGACACAGTACCTAATGCATGATCCATGAAAAATATGGTAAATTGGACTTCATTAAAATTCAAAATTTCTGCTTTGCAAAAGATGGTATCAAGGGAAAGAATAGATGAATCACAAAATTAGAGAAGATATTTGCAAAAGGCATAATTGATAAAAGGCTGTCATCCAAAATATACTAAATAAATAAAAAGACCCTCTTAAAAGTCAACATAAGAAAATGAACAACCTAATTTTTTCTTAAATAGGCAACAATTCTGAACAGATACCTCACTGATGAAGACGAGCACAGATGGCAAATAAGCATATTAAAAGATGCTCAGCATTATATCTCACTAAGAAACTACAGTTTTAAAATAAATGAGATACCAATATGCAACTATTTGAATGTCCAAAACTCAAAGCACTGGCAATACCAGAAGTAAGTAGCATGTAAGACAACAAAAACTCTCATTTATTGCTGGGAGGAATGTAAAATGTCACAATGACTTTGGAAGACAATTTGGGAGTTTCTTACAAAACTGATTCTACTCTTACATACAATCCAGCAATCCCACTCCTTGGCATTTACCCAAATGAGTTGAAAACAGGTCCACACAAAGCACTACAGCATGGATAATTATAGCAGCTTTATTCAAAACTGTTGAAACTGAGATGCGACTAAGATGTTGTTCAGTTGGTTAATGGATAAATAAATCATCATCCATCCAGACAATAAGATATTATTATTCAGTGCTATAAAGGAATGTGTTATAAAACCATAAAAAGACATGGAGAAAACTTATAAGCATGCTACTGATTTTAAAAAGCTAATTTGGGCTGGGCATGGTAATTCATGCCTGTAATTCCAACACTTTGGATGTGGGAGGATCACTTGAGGTCAGGAGTTTGATACCAGCCTGACCAACATGGGGAATACCCGTCTCTACTAAAAAAAAGACAAAAATTAGCCAGGCATGGTGGTGGGTGCCTTTAATCCCAGCTACTTGGGAGGCTGAGGCACAAGAATCACTTGAACCTGGGAGATGGAGGTTGTAGTGAGACAAGATCACACTACTGCACCCCAGGATGGGCAACAGAGTGAGACTCCATTTCAAAAAAAAATAAAAATTAAAAAAGCCAATTTAAAAATGCTGTATACCATGTGATTCCAACTGCATGACAGTATATAGAAAACAAAACTATGGAAAGACAAAAAAAAAAAAAAAAAAAAGTTTAGTGGTTGCCAGGGTTTATGGGAGGGAAATGGATAAATAATCAGAGCAGGGGGGATTTCTAGGGCAGTGAAATTATTCTGTATGATACGATAATGGTGGATATGTGTCATTATACATTTGTGTAAACCCATAGAAGATACTACACCAAGAGTGAACCCTAATGTAAACCATGTGCTTTTGTTACAGAGATTTGTCAATGTAGGTTAATCAGTTAAGGCAAATGTACCTCCGGTGCGCGATTGTGAGAGTGGAGTGGCTGTGCATATGTTGAGAAGAGGATATATAGGAAATCTCTGTACCTTCCACTAAAGTTTACTGTGAACCTAAAACTTTTTTTAAAAAAATAAAGCTTACAAAGTCCTAATTAGATAGGGGGAATAGTTTATTTTTTATTTTTTATTTTTTGGTTGGAGCTATATTATACAGCATGATGCATATAGTAAATGATATTATACAGCATGGTAAATATAGCAAATATGTTAATTAGCTTGATTTACTTATTCCATATTGTATGTATAAATCATAACATCACTTCATGCCCCATAAATATATATAACTGTAATTTATCAATTTATAATTTAAAATATTCAGTGAACCTAAAATTAATTCTACATAAAAATAATAATGAAGTGTTTATTTTTTTTTAAAGAAATTACACTGTAAGATAAGTGTTAACTTGTCCACATTGATCCATTGCATGTTGGCCTCTGAAAAAATGCTTTTCTCCCCTGGAAGGATGGGAAACCAGCCTGTATTAGTCCATTCTCACACTGCTAATAAAGACATACGTGAGACTGGGTAATTTCTAAAGGAAAGAGGTTTAACTGACTCACAGTTCAGCATGGCTGGGGAGGCTTTAGGAAACTTACAATCATGGCAGAAGGGGAAGCAAATGCATCCTTCTTCATACAACTGTAGGAGAGAGAAGAATGAGAACCAAGGAAATGGGAAGCCCCCTTATAAAACCATCAGATCTCATGATAACTTACTCACTATCACTAGAATAGCATGGGGGAAATCACCTCCATGATTCAATTACTTCCCACCAGGTCCCTCCCATGATACGTGTGGCCTATAGGAACTACAATTCAAGATGAGATTTAGGTGGGGACACAGCCGAAATATATCACAACCTAATAGTCCCATAGACAGTTTTTTTTTTTCTATAAACACAGAAATTGGCCCTTCTTGTTTTAAAGCTTAAAGCTTATATTTGTTTTATCTGAGTTCCTTCCTCAAGAAGGGACCTTTAAGCCTCTCAAAAAGTATCAAAAAACCGAAACTCAGTAGATCACCACATCCAGACACTGAGACTCCAGTTCCCTCATTCATCATGACTACTTCCTTACCCCTCCTGATTTCCTGTTTTCTCACACACAGTTACATGTCTTCCCTGCTATATAAACCCCAAATTTTAGTTGGTCAGGGAGATGGATTTAAGAATGATCTCTCGGCCGGGAGCGGTGGCTCAAGCCTGTAATCTCAGCACTTTGGGAGGCCGAGACGGGTGGATCACGAGGTCAGGAGATCGAGACCATCCTGGCTAACCTGGTGAAACCCCGTCTCTACTAAAAAAAATACAAAAAAACTAGCCGGGCGCGGTGGCGGGCGCCTGTAGTCCCAGCTACTCCGGAGGCTGAGGCAGGAGAATGGCGTGAACCCGGGAGGCGGAGCTTGCAGTGAGCCGAGATCGCGCCACTGCACTCCAGCCTGGGCGACAGAGCGAGACTCCGTCTCAAAAAAAAAAAAAAAAAAAAAAAAAAAAAAGATCTCTCATGTCCTCAGCTACAACATTTGATTTAAAGCCTTCTTCCTTGGCAATAATCATTGCCTCAGTGATTGACTTTATGTGCAGTGAGTAGCAGGACCTAGACTGAATCCCTGATATTCCAGTAACAGATTTTGGTTCCCTAAACTGTAATGTGAGTTGTTCCTGGCTTGGCTATTTTGGGCAAGGAATCTCAGAAGTCCTCCTAAGCAGCTGCCCACCCAATTTTGGCTGGAGGTGAGTTTCCATATCTCTCTGGGCCTGCCACAGTCAGCCCCAACTGCATTCCTGATTGCCTTGGAAAAACAGCCTTTGAAATGCGGCCTCTACATCTGGATTGGTGAGTGTCCTTTGTGGGTCCAGACATCAGGGTCTGCTTCTCTCAATTTGAGAAATTTTTGAAGAAATTTTTCACCTGCAGGTTGAGAAATTTTTAATGTGTGAGTTGAACAAGCCCAACTGACCTTGAGAGGAAAGCACTCTGCTTCAATTTGGACACTCTTGGGGGCTTGCATGTAATTGTGTGTTTTGTGTTGCATCAGGGCAGATGAGTGTCTTCGTGGATATCAGACAGTGAGATAAGCTCCTCTTAATTTGAGAATTTCCTAAAGAATTTTTTTTGCGGTTGATCAAGCTGAACTAATGGAGAGAAGCAGCACCTGACTGACTGTTTCAGTTTGGACACTCTTGGGGCTTGTTGGTTGCTTCAGCAGTTGGATTTTGGTTTTGGAAATTGTGTGTGTATCATGGGAAATTCAAATTCCATAAAGTGATATTCTTTTATGATATTACTTGGCCCCAACATTGTCTGGAATCTGGAGTTTGCTGTTGAATGGGAAAGTGGGATGGAGTTCCATGAACCCAGGCTATTGTGATGCTCTTCTAAACAGGGTCAGGTCTAGTTAGTATGTGATATTATTTGGTGTTGTTTGGCCCTAGTATTCGTTGGAGTCTGGGGAGGTTTGGCCTTTAAACATCAAACTGACATGAAAACTGCTTTACCCAAAATTTTGGTTCACAACATTCATTGGATTAGCTATGGGGACAAATCAATTCTAGCCATGTAAACCAGTGAGTCTGTGTTGCTATCTTGTGGCTAGAGTTCTGAGTTAAAGCTACTGGATCTTTGTTTATGTGTGTGTGCATGTCTAGATGTGTTCATGTCTATGTACATTTATTATGTTTTATTTTACATCTCCCAAATTGTCTTATAAATAAACAAGCACTCATAAATGAAGTAAGTCAGTCCAAAGTATTTTTCAAGTTTCATGTGACTTAAGTAAATCTTTCATAAGCTGGCTTAAAAGTTATCAGTGAAATAGAAATAGAAATGTCTTCAGCATTATCAGCATACATTTTTGTCTGGGCTTTATATTTGCCTCTGCTAGATATTTTGAGATGTCAGGGATTGGGACAGATTGTAAAACTATAAACCCAGTCAAACAAAAAGATTTTTCGTTGTGTAATTTTTTTTTTATAAGTAAGACTAATATTGTTGGTTTAATTAAAATAACTAAATCTTTTGAGTTATTGGTGAAAATGCACATGTAGTTAACTTTAAGGTTCTTATTTTGGTTAACACCTGAAATCCACAGATTACAAAGTTGTTAACAAGAAGGTAAGTAACGCATAAACAATCTAGTTAAACTGCCTCTCTCTGTATATATGTATATGTATATAAATGGGTAAGCATCATAGGTGAATTTTTGTAATTTAAATCTTAAAAAAAATTTTCATACTCATTGACTATCTGAATCATTTCCAATTAAGAAAGGTTATGATACGGAAAAATATGTGTCTATAAATTGTGGAATTGTTCTCATCTATAAAATGCTAATATCTGATACTTCAGAATTTCTTGCTTTCTAAGGTTTCACTAAAATTGAAGGTTAGTAAAGATAAGAATTATAGTTAATATATAATTGTGTATATAAAATGTGCTAAAAACGTCATATTTCTAGTTAGAAGAATAATTTTGTCACTGGGTGCAGTTGTTCACACCTGTAATCCCAGCACTTTGGGAGGCGAAGGCGGACAGATCACGAGATCAGGAGTTCACTACCAGTCTGACCAACTAAAAATACAAAAATTACCCTAGTATGGTGGCACATGGATGTAATCCCAGCTACTCAGGAAGTTGAGGCAGGAGAATCACTTGAAACTGGGAGGTGGAGGTTTCAGTGAGCCAAGATCATGCCCCTGCACTCCAGCCTGGATGACAGAGCAAGACACTGTCTCAAAATAATAATAATAATAATAATTTTTTTTCTAATTCAGAAGTTATCTAAAAGTTTAAAAAATAATGACTTGAAAAGATTATTTATGAAACAATATAGAGAGGAACCAGTAAGTAGGAGAGAGAGATGTGAAAACAGTTATGAATATGAAGATATACTTTTGGTAAGGAAGGCTATAATGAAAAGAGAATAATTTTATATGAGAAAGGATCTTGTATGGTGAATTTTTGTCCTAAAATAAAATAACTGGTTATTTAAAAAGAAAAGCAAATTTAGGACTAAACAGAAAGTCTAAGCATATCATAGATGGTCTGTGAAAGTTATATGTGTTTTTTTCCTGGTTCTCTGTGTGTCTGTCTTTATGCACATACAAAGAAAATAGAAAGCTGAAAAAATGTAGATAGTAAAATATTCTTTAAAATCTGATAGAAACTTGGAGAAATTTGTCTAATTCACATTGGTCATAGTTAAAGCTCTTAGTCTCAATGAAGGTAAATTAAGAAATATTATAATGAAATACATTGGGTAATTGGCAATTCATTTTATAACATAGTTAAGCAGAAAGCCAGATTTAACATGGAGCCAAATTTCACATAAATGCTTGCATTGCTTTGTTTCACAACGTGTTTGCTCTTCTGCATAGATAATACTAGCACTGTAGTACTTACTGGTCATGCAGCCTAAAGTGAGTTTCTTAATTGCATGAAATGTATAGTGGTATTGATAAACTTAAAAACATTAATTTTTGTGCCAGGAATGAAATATTCATCATCTTTTTTAAGGCTCTGGGTAACATGTTAGCCTCCAAGATTAACTGAGTAGGAGAAAAAATTTGAGTTGGCTTCCTGTTTATTTGTTTTTGTCTTTATTTTTTTATTTATTTGCTGTTTGTTCTCCTTTGGTGTCTATGTACATATACATATATACATACACACACACACACACACACACATATTATATATATAGAACCATTGATATTTTCTGATTTCCAGTAGAAGTCTTTTATTTGGTTCTGTAAATAGCCACATTGTTTCCCATGCATTTCTAACAAGCCATCATTTGTTCTCTTTTTCTAGAATTCCTAAACTACCTTTGTCAAACCTGCAAAAAAATGATAGCACACATCAGTCATTTAAAATTTGGTTGGTTTTGCTTACCTTTGTTTATCAAGAGAGATACAAGAGCTTTAAGGATCCTGGCAAAAATAAATAAATAAATAAATAACTTATTTATGCAAGTTTTGAGCAGAAATAATGAACTATTTATTTTGTTACTTGGAAAATGAGGTGAGAATAAAAATCTTTAAAATGCATTTATTTCCAAGGTAATTAGGTAATTCAGTTCAATCAATAATATAGGGTTGCTTTAGATTTTTTTTTTTAGGTAATGAAAAATTGCAATGTGGGTGCAAAATTTTAATGTTCAGGAAAGATTAGCCTTGTCCTTAAGTAATTGGTATTTCTCTCAAACTAATTCAGTTGTGTTTATCTTTATTAAAATTAAGTGATATTCACTTGGATTAAGCAGTAATAAAAATTGTGAGAGTTTCTAGTGATCTTTGATCCAAGCCATTAATCAGTAATGGGCCTTCATGTATGTACTTGAAAACAAAATATGTATAAGTTTTGCACTAGTATGACTATTTTAGTGGTGGAAGTTACATCATCAGTTGTCAGTACTGTATCTAGAAACTAATCTTGGAAATACGTGATAATGCTCCTTTAAACTAGCTAAAAAGAAATAACTGTGTACTCGTTATTACTTTTTCCTTCTTTTGTTGTATAAAATTTACTGATATTTACATTTACTTTGAAAAAATGATGGACAGAAAAGTTAATTGTCTTACTTTGACAAATTTGCCATGGGACCCAAATCATCACACTTTTGATGCCTTTGGTCACAGTTCTGTCACTAGAATGCTAGCAACTAGAAACATGCAGTGAGTAACCTAACCACTGAAATGCAATGATTTGAAGTGCCTCAGGCAGGCAGTAACTCTTATAAACCAAACCACAGTGTTGTCATTTGTGACATGTTAGAGAGAATGACAGGAATTTGTGTAGTATGCATAATCTATTAACTAATCCTTGTGCTGTTAAGTTACTGGCCTTTGACTCCTGCGTCTAAAAAAGGCACCAATCCCTGATAACTCTTGAGTAATGACACAAGTTGAAGCCTTGTCTTCAGACCTGGGAGAAGGTAACAATCAAAATGAACTGTTTTTGTGAGACATGGGACCGGAAATTAAAACTGGCAATCCCTATAGCCTCAGGGACTAATTGCAGAAGAGGTGGGCATGTGAGATTGTAAGGGATGATTTTGAGGGATAAGATAAGTTCAGAGTTTTTCTATAAATTAAATATCAATATCCGAAACACAATCATGCAAGGCCAGTATCTGGGCCTATGTGTCAGAATAACAGAATTTTCCTGGAACATTGATCTGCTCTTTAATAGAAAACTGGAAGGGGTTATAAAAAGTTTATGGGAATCTTACTTTATGGTGAAACTGATTAAAATTTGAAAGATTTGTTTATAAGATTTTACTAAAATTAGCTTTCATGTCAATCATATACAAGACAAAGGTAAAATACGTTTTTTTTTCTTTTGAACAATATTTTCATGTACAGGATAATAAGATATTTTTGTCTACATTTTGAGTAATACTACAGAAGAAAAAAAATAGAGGGAAGGAGAGACAGACAGAGTTGGCCTCATGCTGTTTTTATTAGGTCTTATTGTTTAGGAAACTGGCCTCTTCTCTACCAAAGAGTAAACACTTTGAATTATATTTTTTCCTAGATGAATGACTATTTTATAGTAATTCGTGTTCCTATTTTGTGATATTGAGTGTCTTAGACCTTTGGTATTTTACAAACTTTCTAATAACAAAATTTCAAGTTCTGAATTCAGTCTCTATGACCTTAAACCAACATTTTTGGATATTAAGTTCCCTGAAGTCCAAGAAAGATATATTAGCCTTATTAGGTTTATTTGTTATGTTAGAATTATACAGGGAGAATTGTCAAATGTGAAGTGGTATTTAGTTTTCTGAGGGTTATATTTATATAGGTATGTTGTTAATATGTGTTCCAAGCTTATATGACATTCCTGAAATTCTGATATGTCTTAATATATGTTCTCAGTAATAATTATAATTATTGTATTAAATTATGTTATGCTATAGAAAGTGTGCTAAATTGTACGTCCTTGTCAACTGTGTCTTTTATTATGGCTGTTCTAAGACTTGTGTCATTTAAAATTGTTGTTTTGCTTGGATTCTCCTCAAAAGGTGACTTATAATCAGCTACAATTCAGAGCTTGCTTCTTTGGGAGAGTTCATGGAAATAACTTTTAAATGAAGGTTTCTGATCACTTTGGAGATTGTGCCACTGTATTACATAAAACCTCCAGGACTCTAATTAAAAGGCTGATGTGTTCATAACAATTGCCTTCCCAATATGAAGCAGAGCAAGTATTGATTGAAGGGACTGAACTAATGGAGGTCTGAGATAATTTTCATGACTATTTTTGTTCAAAGTATTGCTGATTCTTTTGTTTTTCAGAGTTTGGAGAAATTTTTTTCATTTCAGCTATTTATAGCCTTGAAATATATTTTAAGTATATAGAGTATACTTTTATAAATAGAATTTGGGGCATATTTATCTCTCTGCCTAATTTCTCCAGAACAAACTATTTGTGAATATTCTTAATTCATAGCAATGTGTTTGTTTGCATACATTTAATAAGAGCTCCTTTTCTTTTATAATGGAAACAAATTGGAGGAACTGGTAATTTTCCCAGAGCTTTGACTGAAATGGCTTTGTAAGAGGTTCCAGCAAAGCCAGTTTAGGAGAGCCTATGTGGACAATAATTCTTGCTGCACTATATGTGGGTAATCAGGGCAAGTATAAGAGACTGAAGCTTATTTCACAGGTAGGTTGGTCCTGCTGTAATTTGTCTTTGGTGGAAGTGGGGCAATAGAGAGAGAAAGATTATATTTTACAATAAATCTACAATATTAGATTAATCTTTGATTCCTGGGTGGCCACATGGTCACCTATGGAATGGAGCTGTCCGTGATGCCCCTCCTCAGCATGAAGCAATCAGAAATCTCAATGGCCAGATTCCTCAAATAATAAAAAAAACTCTTGGACTGGTTTCAGTACCCCCTTTCTATTTATCAATAAAAATAAAAAAAATCAATATTGATTGATAAATAGAAAGGGAGGACTTAAATTGGCCCAAGAGTCCCATAGATAGTTTTTTTTTTTTTTTTTTTTTTTTTTTTTTTTTAAATAAGCATAGAAATTGGCCCTTTTTGTCTTAGAGCTTGAAGCTTACATTTGTTTTTTCTGAGTTCCTTCCTCAGGGAGAGACCCCTAGCCCGCTCAAAAAGTATCAAAGAACTGAGTTTCACCAGATTATCACATCCAGACATTGAGACCCCAGGCCCTTCTTTCCTCATGACTGACTACTTCCTTACCTCTCCTGAGTTCCTGTTTTCTCACACATAGTTACGTTTCTACTCTGCTATATAATCCCATAATTTTAGTTGATCAGGAAGATGGATTTTAGATTGATCTCTCATCTCCTCCTTCAACACCTGATTAAAGCCTTCTTCTTTGGCAATAATTGTTGTCTTGGTGATTGGCTTTTTGTGCAGTGAGCAGCAAGACTTATATTGCATGATGGTGTTTTGGTAACAAATGCAGTAGGATAGCTACAATCCAGTGCATAAAGCAATAAGTTTGGGTTTGGTTTATCCTTGTCACCTATGCATCTTAAGGACCTTATAATGCAAGCACTGGGATCTCCTTCCTATAATCTTATATCCAGCCCCCTAGGCATTCTGTTCTACTGTGGAAGCAATGGACAAAGGCAAACCATGCAACTGCCACTACTGCAGTTTTTATAATCTTTTAGTAGCATGTGAAATGAAATATAAAAAAGTGAAATTATTAAATGCTGCTCAAACAAGTACAGTCTATGTACTATTTGGCCATTTGCTCTTGTTTGCATGATGTATTACAATTTGTATTAAAATATGTAAACAACCCCATCAAAAAGTGGGCAAAGGATATGAATAGACATTTCTCAAAAGAGGACATTCATACAGCCAACAGACGCATGAAAAAATGCTCAT
>NW_012109774.1:903186-923536 GCF_000951045.1 Mandrillus leucophaeus | reverse complement strand
CGAGTTGATGGGTGCAGCACAGCAACATGGCACAAGTATACATATGTAACAAACCTGCACGTTATGCACATGTACCCTAGAACCTAAAGTATAATTTAAAAAAAAAAATGGTAATACAGTAATTTTGCAATTCTGGGATAAATTTTACCTGATCAGAGCTAATTGATTTTAATTTCTCATTAGATCAACAAATGTGTTACATTAAGATATTGTGCATCTGTATCAATATGTGAGATTGGCATATAATTCCCTTTTCTTGGTTTGCCTTTACCTCATTTTTGTAAAATGTTTTGCCAAGTTTTCCTCTTTTCCTGTATTACAGAGAACTTCTCTAAAAGAGTGATTTTCTGTTAATTGAAAGTATAATAGAAAATCCTCAATAAAATTCTAGCAAGCCAATTCAACAACACATTAAAAAGAAAATTTACCATGATTATGTGGGATTCACCCCTGGGATGCAAGGATGATTCAACATACTCAAATCTGTAAGTGTGAAATACAAGTTTAGCAGAATGAAAGACAAAAATAAAATGATAATCTCAATAGATGCAAAAAAAAAAAAAAACTGACTAAACTGAACATCTTTTCAAGATAAAAGCTGTTAACAAATAACATATAGAAAGCATATACCACAACACAATAAAGGCCAGATATTACAAGGCCAGAATGAACATTATACTCAATGGGGAAAACTGAAAACTTTTCTTCTAATATCCAAAGCAAAATAAAGATGCCCACTCTTACCATTTCTATTAAACATAGCACTGGAAGCTCTAGGCAGAGCAATTAAACTTAAAAAAAAAAACATAAAAGGCATTAAAATTGGAATTGAAGAAGTTAAATTGTATCTCTCTGTAGATAACATGATCTCATACAGAGAAGATTGAAACTCCACCAAAAATTATTAGAACTAATAAATAAATTCAGAAAGATTTAGGATACAAAATCAATGCATAAAAATTATTAATATTTTTTAAACATGAATAGTGAACTATTGGAAAACAAATCTGGAAAAGTTTCATTTTTCAATAACTACAAAAAATAAAAATTTAGGAATAAATATAACCAAGAGGTGAAAGTTCTGTACACCAACTAGAAAATACTGGTGAATAAAATTGAAGAAAACGCAAATAAATTGAAACATCTTATGTCCATGGAATGGAATAATTAATATATTTTTTAAATTCCCTACTACTCATAGTAATCTACAGATTCAATGCAAACTCTATGAAAATCCCAGTAACATTTTTTTCACAGAAATAAAATAAATCATAAAATTGTTATGCATCCACAAAAGACCCTAAATAGTCAAAGCTATGTTTAGCTAACAGAACAAGCTGAAAACATCACATTATCTGTCTTCAAAATATACTGCAAAGCTCTAGTAACCAAAACAGTGTGGTACCGGCCTAAAAATAAGCACTGGTCTAAAAATAAAACACTGGCCTAAAAATTAAGAAGACCCATGGAACAGAAGAATACAGAGCCCAGAAATAAATCCATGCATTTATAGCCAACTGATTTTTAACTGTATTGCTGGGATAACTGGATCTCTATGGGCAGAAGAATATAATTAGACCCTTATCTTATACCATATAAAAAAATCAATATATTTTTTAAAAAAGTAAATAAATAAAATAAATATAAAAATGGATTAAAGATGTAAATATAAGACCTGAAACTATTAAACCGTTAGAAGAAAATTAGGTGGAAAGATTTGTGAGATTAACCTGGGCAATATTTTTTTTGGATAAGACTTCAAAAACACAGGCAACAAAAGCAAAAATAGATAAATGCGATTACATCAAACTAAAAAGCTTCTGCAGAGCCAATGAAACAAAGCAACAGAGCAAAATGACAACCTAAAAAACATACATCAGATAAGGGGTTGATATTAAAAATACATAAGGAGCTCAGTCTGGCGCCCTGGTGCACGCCTGTAATCCCAGCACTTTGAGAGGCCAAGGTGGGTGGATCGCCTGAGGTCAGGATTTTGTGACCAGCCTAACATGGTGAAACCCTGTCTCTACTAAATACAAAGAAAAATTAGCCGGGCATGGTGGCACATACCTGTAATCCGAGCTATTTGAGAGGTTGAGACAGGAGAATCGCTTGTACCTGGGAGATTAGAGGCAGTGAGTGAAGATAGCATCATAGGTGTGTGTGTATATATACACACACACACAAACACGTATATAAGTATATACATATATACACATATATATGTATATACATACACATATATAAGTATATACATATATACACATATATATGTATATACATACACATATATAAGTATATACAAATATACACATATATGTATATACATACACATATATAAGTATATACATATATACACATATATGTATATACATACACATATATAAGTATATACATAGATACACATATATATGTATATACATACACATATATAAGTATATCTGTCTCTTATACACATCTAGATGTGATAAGTATATACATATATACACATATATATGTATATACATACACATATATAAGTATATACATAGACGTGTGTGTGTGTGTGTGTGTGTGTGTGTATGGAGCTCAAACAAGTCAATAAAAAGAAAACAGATAATCCAACTTAAAAATAGGTGAAGACCTGAATAGACGTTTCGTAAATGAAGACATACAACTGGCCAATAGGTATATGAAAAAATGTTCAACAATACTAATCATCAGGGAAATGCACATTAAAGCTACAATGAGATGTTACCTTATACCTGTTGGAATTGCTATTGTGAAAAAGACAAATAAGTGTTGGGACAATTTGGATAAAAAGGAACACTTGCACTCTGTTGATATAAATTAGTATAGTCATTATGCAGAAAGTAAACGAATTTCTCAAAATATTAAAAGCAGAATTACAATATAATTCATCAATCCCACTTCTTGGCATATATCCAAAAGAAATGAAGGTGGTCTTTTCAAGAGATGTCTGCACTTCCTTTTTTATTGCAGCATTATTCGCAATAGCCAAGTTGCTGTATAGCCACAAATATCCATTAATGGATGAATAGATAAAGAAAATGTGGTACATATATACTATGGAATATATTCAGCCATAAAAAATTGATTTTTTAAAATTTTAGACAACATGAATGAACCTAGAGAACATTATGTTAAGAGAAATAAACCGGTCACAGCAAGACAAATAATACCACATGATCTCAGTCACGTACGGAATCTAAAATATTGATATCGTAGAAGTAGAGGATAGAATGGTTGTTACTAGGCGCTGGGTCAGTAGTGGGAAAGAGGTTGAAAAAATGTTGGAAAAAGGTTACAAAGTTTCAGTTAGATAGGAGTAATAAGTTCAAGAGATCTGTTGTACAACATGGGTGACTATAGTTAAAAAGAATATATTGTATTCCCGAAACATGCTAACAGACTAGATTTTAAATATTCTCACCATAAAAATGGCAAACATATGAGGTAATAGATATTTAAATTTGCTTGATTTGGCTATTCTACAATGTATATATATTATAAAACATCATGTTGTACACCAAAAACATATACAATTTTACCTGTGAATTTTTTAAAAAATAAAAATTAAGAAGAAGAAACTATAGTAGAACTCACCTGTAAAAGACTATAGGGCTGAATTTTTTGTGCGTGGTGGAGGGGTGAAGTACAGAATTATTTTTCTCTAACATTTTTAATTTATATAATGATAATCTTTCTTTCAAGGTTTCTATTTCTTCTGACAATTTTAGCATCATATAGGTGAAGAAATGCATCTATTTTAATATGTTTTCACATTTATGAACACAAGTTTAATAATATTTAATATCTCTTTTAAAAATCTCAGCAGTTACTTGTACCATAAAACACTTGGATCTGAGTTCACCAGAGGCTGTAACGACATTTTACCTTTTTGTAGAGAGATGTTTCAAGCTAAAGTCACATGTTTATGCTACTGAGAGGAGTAAAAAAACTGTAGTTTAACACATTGACTTATAACACTTGAAGGTAGTGTGACTGCAGCTGTGTATAAATGACTAGAAAATCAAAGTGTGTATTTTAGTAAAAACTTCTGGTATGTCATGTGAAAAGTATTTTTTACAGTATATTATAATAAATTACAGTACAGTACAGTAAATTACAGAATAAAATTAGGGCATATATTATATCTAAAGGAACTATTGTAAAAAATGGCAGCTGATGGAAAGAAACAAGTGGCACCATGTATAATGACAAGAACTGTGTAGAAAATTATAAAGTAAAGGACATAGAATAATGGAATTGCAGATAAAATTTATCTTGTGTCTCTATGTAAAATGCTATATATATCACATTTTATTTAAAAAATTAATAGACATTCAGAGTCTCCCTAGATTAGAGTTTATGCTTTTTTAAAAAATAATTCAAATTTTTTAATTGGCAAAGAACATTTGTACATATTTATGGGACAAAATGTGATGTTTTGATACATGAACACACACATACACTGTAGAAAAATGAAATCAAGCTAATTAACATATCTATTTCTTTACCTATTTTCTTGATTCCATTTTACAGTGCTTTTACTTCTAGACCTTAGTGTTAGAAGAGCCTTTCTTGTCGACATTGCTGTTTCATAACGTTATTGATGTTGTATGCTCCCTTAACTGTCTTGAATAGAAAATGGTAAAGGAAAAGAAAAGTAGATCTCTGGGAAGGAACAGTAGACAGTGGGAAATATAAAAATAGTCTCCCATAAGTCCAACTATTTTTTTATCTGGTATCATTGCCAAACCCACTTATCTTCTATTTTCTTGAGCTTTAGCTGCCTGAGGCTTGAAAGTCACTTCTCGGAGTCTCCATAGCCCCCAGCCTAGCAGAAAAAAATACTGGAATCTTACACTTCCTGGAAGATGTTTGGCCTCAAAGTGTCATACGCTAAGTCACTTGTCACTGCTGCCAAATCACTCTTTTGTGCATGATGCTACAACTGAACAAAAAATAAGTGTTCATTTTCTACCTTTTGGCATGGTTTTGGAATTTATATTACCAGGTTAATTTATAGTTCCTGAATCACCTTGAAAACCTTGAAGTTAACACATATATTGTAAAAATAGAAACTGCATAAATAATGAGATTGTTAGAGAATACCTTAAGTAGTTGGCATTTTTTAGAGGGTATATACCAATGACAGGTTGGCCCAGAGAATCCACATGGGTCATGATGAACACCTCCAACAAACTAGAATTACTTTCTAATTTAAGCGAATATGTTTCTTTACATAAAATAGTATTATTTTGTACCTCATAGCAAATATTAATTTTATATTGTGTTATTATGTTGAAGATTTCTTTTTGTTTGGTTTGTGTATCGTATTCCAACAAGTTATGCCACCAGTTTATTTAATTTTCTCCTATTTTGATTATTGATGTGATTATTTCTTCAAAAAGAAATTAGAGAAACTATAATAATAACATCTTTATTTTACTTTTGTTTAAAAATCAAAGAGGTCGGCCGGGCGCGGTGGCTCAAGCCTGTAATCCCAGCACTTTGGGAGGCCGAGACGGGCGGATCACGAGGTCAGGAGATCGAGACCATCCTGGCTAACACAATGAAACCCCGTCTCTACTAAAAATACAAAAAAATTAGCCGGGCGTGGTGGTGGCGCCTGTAGTCCCAGCTACTTGGGAGGCTGAGGCAGGAGAATGGCGGGAACCCGGGAGGCGGAGCTTGCAGTGAGCCGAGATCGCGCCACTGCACTCCAGCCTGGGCGACAGAGCGAGACTCTGCCTCAAAAAAAAAAAAAAAAAAAAAAAAAATCAAAGAGGGCTACATGATGGCAACATAGCTACATAGACTGTATTTATATCCAATATCCTGCTGGTTGTCAAGTTTCTCTATAGAGGATATAGTTTCAACATATATCAAGGTGTGGTGCGTGATTTATAAGTCTATCCAGAAAAATGTGTCATTTCTAATTTTTGTATATTAAACTGGTAATTCTAAATGTAGATTTCTGTAATTTTATATATGATCATTAGCTAACATTAGTAAATGAATATTAACTATGAAATTACCAATATACTTTAATTTGACATATAATACTGGCCTTTTAAATTCACTTCTAAAATAAATCACACTTAATAAAATAATTGAAAAATAAAATACAGTGATGCACTAAATAGAAAAATCCAATATATTTTGAACAATTAGTATAAGTACCATTCAGGTTTTTTTACTTTAAAACTTTTCACTTTGGGGTATTTGAAGATAAGAGGAACATGCTAGCTAGCCTGTGTATAGCTACCATTGTTTTATGTAAATTGATCTTATATGCTATCTTAATGATCTGTCATGGAGTGTATTTTTACTCTAAAGAAAGTAGGTAGAAAATCAATATTATTATCCTTAAAAACACAAAAAGAGCATCCTTTTTATTTCTTTAGGTTGCTTTTGTTTTAGATAATTTTTTCCTACATTTATACAATATGATTATTCTCGTTTTGGGTCTTCATGTTGCTGTAGGAAGAGATCATTTATTTAAAAGGTAAAAGAATATTCTGCATAAATAGCATTAGCAGAATCTTTTTTTGTGTGTGCTGATTCTCAATATTGAAGCAAGGTGTCAGAACACAAGGAGGTTTGGGTTTATTGCTTAGTTTTCCCATGTTCACCTTCAAATATCTGCATGTCTGTAGAGTTCATAAGAATTAAAGTTGTTAGGAGCATTAAATCAGTTTTTACCTCTTTATCTAGCTGTATTTAAATTAGTAAAGAATTAGATATCCAAAAGCTTGAAATATGATATGAAGAGTTACAATGCCATTCATTTGTCTTTTAGAGTGTTAGAATCACCTTTACCACCTTCAATATATTTTTAAGTGCATAAACAAAAAAAATGACATCATGTCCACTTTCCCGTGTCTATTTGAAACAATGCACACGCCATCCCACTTTCTTTTGCTCATTCCTGAAATGCAACATAAATATACATACATACACCCACTCCTAGCAAAGCAGCCAAATGTACCAGGCAACAGATGGGAAACTGAGAGCCCATGTGTTCACATTCCTATTATGCCAATAACTTGCTGGGTGATCTTGGGCAAACTACATATCTTCAGCTAATTAGCTTCTCTCTAAAAGAACAGAGCCATAGGGCCTGGATATTAGCTCTCAGAAGCCAAATAATGAATTAGCCCCATCATCTTCCTTAATATGGAAAACATATTCAAATAATAAAGAGCTGAAATAGATCTTATTATTATTGCATAATCTCACTAGGTTTTCCCTGCTGTTCTGAAGGCTACAACCAAATGCTTTGCAATACCCATTTAAAAAAAAAAAAGAAAAGAAATTTTTCTACTACTACAACAATAAGAATTTTTTAAAAAGATGAATTCTCTAATGCTGACATAGTAACAAAGGAAAAACAATAGATACATCTAACTTCTCCAAAGAAGATGCAAAACTAGACAATAAATGTACGAAATAATTTTCAACATAATTAGTCATTAGGGAAATGAAAATCAAAACTAATCTACTAAGAGGGCTAAAATACAAAATACAGAAAATAGCGAGAATTGGTATGGTTTGGAAAAATTGGAACTCCACATAGATTGCTAATGGGATTGTGAAATGTTGCAGTGACTCTGGAAAATAGTTTGAATGTTCTTCAAATTGTTAAACATAAAATTAGCAGATATTTCTCTAGTAGTTATGTATCCAAGAGCATTGAAAACATATGTCCACCCACAAACACATACACAAATGTTCACAGCAGCATTATTTATCGTGATTCCAAAATGGAAACAACCCAAATGTTCATCAACTGACAAACAGGTAAACAAAATGTGATAGATTTATACAATGGAATATTATTCCATCATAGGAATGAAGTACTGAAGTATGCTACAATATAGATAAACCTTATAAACAGTACGTTAAGTGAAAGAAGTCAGTCATAAAATACTCCATATTATATAATCCTATTTATATAAAATGTTCAGAAAAGGCAAATCCATAGAGATAGAAAGTTGACTAACAGCAAAACTGATTCAATGCTATTTGGTGTCACCTCAGTCTATCCTCATAGACTTCAATAACTGAATTACAGGAATATGTTAAGGAGTCCTAAGCTGGTTTTTCCAGAAAGAAGATCTTGAAAAAAAGATCTTTTTTGTGCAGGTTGTTAATTTGATAAAAGTGAAACAAGTATGTACTGACAATTAATGCAAGATTACATTATGGATCAGGTAAAAGTGTAGACAACTATCCCCCAGTCCTGGTGGGAGCACACACCCCTCCCTGCCTTACATAAAGATCTATGTAAACTATAATTCTAAACTGTCTGATTGTGAGAGGAAAAGGGATAATTTATCTGCCATTACCTATTGCTCATTGACCAAAGGTGAACCCATTGCATGTTAACATCTTCACATGTTCAGTTACTACATACACGAGCAGCTAGCAATTCTCATAGTATCTCAGGTTGAGGCATCAGAAAGCAAGGGATATGGGCAACAGCTGAGGTTAGGTACAATCACATTACACTTAATTGTAACACTATGCAGCAGTACCTAAAGAAAAGATAGTTGAGAGACCATAATGCTGAACATAAGTAGTATAAAATACAGTCTCTAGCCCTTTATTTCCAATTATGTCTAGTAGTGTTCTGAAGCTGTTCTTACCAGCTCATAAAAGTGGATCATATGCCTGCATCTCTTGCCAACTCTGAGTCTAGTAACATCCTGTTAGTAGCTGGAGATTGGCCATGGTGGGAGTACTTACACAACGGAAATGGGCAACCACTAAAAATTAGCTTTTTAATAAATCTGTATATCAGAGCATTAAACATTTATTAGCACATCTCCTATATATCATTCTTTGTAGTTTTTGCTAACTAGACACTAGACTAGGGAAACTATGTGTTTACTGATACCTAGACATAAAATACAACCTCTGACCTCCTTCTTTGACTTATTGAGACAGAAATTTGGTGAATATGAGGGGAAACAGACGGTATTAGTTAGGGTTCTCTTAGAGGAACAGAACTATATTTTATTTATATATATATATATATATATATGGAGATTTTATTAACTGTAAACTTACATGATCACAATGTCCTACAATAGACTGTAAGCTGAGGAGCAAGGACAGCCACTCTGAGTCCCAAAACTGAAGAACATGGAGTCCGATGTTCAAGGGCAGGAAGCATTCAGCACGGGAGAAAGATTTAGGCTGGGAGGATAGGCCAGAATAGTTTTTTTCACATTTTTCTGCCTGTTTTATATTCACTGGTGGCTGATTAGATGGTGGCAACCCAGATTAAGGTTGGGTGTGCTTTCCCCAGCCCACTGACTCAAATGTTAATCTCTTTCGGCAACACCCTCAGACACACCCAGGATCAATATTGCATCGTTAATTCAATCAAGTTAACTCCCAGTATAAACCATCACAAGTCCAACCCTTGTCAACTTGATCCCATAAACATCTCTTGAGATCATACATAATCTTCAAATAAAGAATAATAAGGTTGGCAGGGAGCAGTGACTCACACCTGTAATCCCAGTACTTTAGGAGGCCGAGGCAGGCAGATCACGAGGTCAGAAGATCGACATCATCTTTGCTAACACAGTGAAACCCCATCTCTACTAAAAATACAAAAAAATTAGCCAAGTGTGGTGGCACACACCTGTAGTCCCAGTTACTTGGGAGGCTGAGGCAGGAGAATTGCTTGAACCTGGGAGATGGAGATTGCAGTGAGCTGAGACATGCCACTGCACTCCAGCCTGGGTGACAGAGTGAGACTCCATCTCCAAAAAAAAAAAAAAAAAAAAAAAAAAGTGTAATAAGGTCACAATTATGCCTAACATAATACAATTATTCTTTGTACAACCAGAAATGCAACACTTTCCAACCCACATACTATTATATAAAGTTAGCAATACTTAACCTGAGCTTATAGGAAGTTAATAAATTTTATGTCACGTACTAAAGGAAAAGAAAAGAAAATGAAGATATTTTCTTAGTATAAGTGTATACATTCACGAACATGTTATTAACAAAAAAAGGAGAAAATACTCATGACAATTACAGTCCTCATTGCTGCAGCTGGTCACGTGTTTGTAGCTGGTATTGATAACCACCTTCTAGTACCCATTCTGTATTCCCTTTGCCTTCAGCAAGAAACTCAACAGGTCATGTTTTTTTCCTGGTGAAGTGACCCAAACTTTCATTCCTGAAAGGTCTGGGCCATTTGTAGTCCTGCCTGAATTAGGCTGTTATAGTTTCACATTGACCTTAATCACAGGGTATGGTAATACTAAGAGATGCACTAATGGATCTCCTGTATTCCATGCATACTGTTCCTTACCTCCATTGTGGAGCAGTAGACTGAATTCATCTTGATAGCCTAGGTCAATTATCCCAGCCCACACTGTAACTCCCTTCTTAGCTTGTTGACTTAAAGATAGGAGGAGCCCAAAGTGTCCAGGTGGCAATCTTAACTTCCAGTTTAATAGAATTGGTGTTGTGTCTCCTAGTGGCAGCATTCTTCCCTCTGGAACTAAGACCTCTAGGCCAGCAGAACGTAATGTCGTGGGAACAGGAAGCAACAATTTTGCTAGTGGATCACTAGGGATGCTGGTGAGTGGTGCCACTTTCACTTCCACACCTTGATTCCTGGCCCCATGAATCCTGGCGATGGGAGAAACAGTACCGTATATTGAACACTGATTCAGAGCATGCACGGCCTTCTGAAGAACTTCACCCCAGAACTGCAAAGAATTGTCACCTAGTTGACATTGTAATTGTGACTTCAAAAGGCCATTCTACTATTATATCGATCCAGGTCTTTAGGATGATGGGGAACAAAGTAAGACCAGTGAATTCCATGAGCATGAGTTCACTGCTACAGTTCTTTAGCTGTAAAGTGAGTGCCTTGGTCAGAGACAATGCTGTGTGGAATACCATGACAGTGGATAAGGCATTCCATGAGTCCAAAGATGGTAGTCCTGGCAGAAGCATTGCATGCAGGATAGGCAAATGCATATCTGGAGTGTCTTTTCCAGTGAGGACAAAACTCTGCACTTTCCATGATGGAAGAGATCCAATAAAATCAACCTGCCACCAGGTAGCTGGCTGATTATCCTGAGGAATGATGCCATATCGAGGACTCAGTGTTGGTCTCTGCTACTGGAAAGTTGGGCACTCAGCAGTGGCAGTAGCCAGGTCAGCCTTGGTGTGTGGGAGTCCCTGTTGCTGAGCCCATGCATAACCTCCATCCCTCCCACCATGGCCACTTTGTTCATGGGTCGAATGGGCGATGAAAGGGGTGGCTGGGGAAAGAGGCTGAGTGGTGTCCATAGAACAGGTCTTCCTATCCACTTGATTATTAAACTCCTCCTCTGAGGTCACCTGTTGGTGAGCACTCACATGAGATGCAAATATCTTCACAGTATTTGACCACTCAGGTTCATCTACATACCTCTTCCCCAAATTTCTTTGTCACCAATTTTCCAAGCAAGCTTCTTCCAAGTTCTTGACCATCTAGCCAAGCCATTGTCTACAGCACAAAAATCAGTATATAATAGCACATCGGGCTGTTTCTCTTTCCATGCAAAGTTCTCAACCAGGTAAACTACTCGAAGTTCTGCCCACTGGATAGGTTTCCCTTCACTGCTGTTCTTCAAGGCTGTCCTAGAAGGGGCTGTAGTGCCACAGCTGTCCACTTTCTGGTGGTGCCTGAATATCATGCAGAACCATCTGTGAACTAGGCCCTAGTCTTCTCTTCCTCTGTCAACTGATCATAGGGAACTCCAGGAGACAATCGGTGCAGGCTGGGGAAGAGAAGGCAGGGTGGCAGGAGTGGAGACCATGGGCATTTCAGCCACTTTCTCATGTAACTTACTTGTGCCTTCAGGACCTGCTTAAGCCTGATCACATATATACCACTTCCATTTGATGATGGAATGCAACTGTGCATGACCCACTTTACTGCTAGATGTGTCAGAAAGCACCCAGTTTATGACAGGCAATTCGGGTGGTGTGGTGACTTGATGACGGATAGTCAAAATGTTCAGTTTCTACCAAAGCCCAGTAACAGGCCAAGAGCTGTCTCTCAAAAGGAGAGTATTTATCTGCAGAAGATGGCAGGGCCTTGCTCCAAAATTCTAGAGGCCTCCACTGTAATTCACCTATGGGAGCCTGCCAAAGGTTCCAAACAGCACCCCTATCTGCCACTGACATCTCAAACACCATTGGATCTGCTGGGTCTTATGGCCCAAGTTGCAAGCAGGTTGCACAGTAGCCCAGACCTGTTGAAAAGCCTTCTCCTGTTCTGGACACCACTCAAAACTGGCAGCCTTTTGGGTTACTTGATAAATGGGCTGGAGTAACACACCCAAATGGAGAATCTGTTGCCTCCAAAATCCAAATAGGCCCACTACGTGTTGTGCCCCTTTCTTCATTGTAGGAGGGGCCAAATGCAGCAATTTATCCTTTACCTTAGAAGGAATATCTTGACAGAAGGAATATCCCACACCACTGGACCCCTAGAAATTTTACTGAGGTAGAAATTCCTTGAATTTTGGTTGGATTTATTTTCATCCTCTGGCAGGCAAATGTTTCACTAACAAGTTGATATATCCCTGAGTAGGACAGTGAAGGTGTATTGCTGGTCTCACCAGCTGATGGCAAATTGCTTCTGGTGGGCCTTATGGACAGGAATGGAGAAAAGGGCATTTGCCAAGTCAATGGCTACATACCAGGTACCAGGAGATGTGTTAATTTGCTCAAACAATGAAACCACATCTGGTACAGCAGCTGCAATTGGAGTCACCACTTGGTTAAGCTTATGATAATTCACTGTCATTCTCTAAGATCCATCTGTCTTCTCCACAGACCAAATGGGCGAGTTGAATGGGGATGTGGTGGGAATCACCACCCTTGCATCTTTCAATTCCTTCATGGTGGCACTAATCTCCACAATCCCTCAAATCATGTGATATTGTTTTTACTATTTTTCTAGGTAGAGACAGCTCTAATGGCTTCCACTTCCCTTTTCCACCATGATAGGCCTCACCCTACTAGTCAGGTAGCCAACTAGTGAGGTTCTGCCGGCTGCTAAGTAGGTCTATGCCAATTATGCATTCTGATACTGGGGAAATGACCAAGGATGAGTCCGGGGACTCACTGGACCTACTGTAACTCAGACCTGATCTAAAACTCCATGAATTACCTGACCTCCATAAGTCCCTACTTTAACTGAAGGACCACAATGACATTTTAGGGTCCCTGGAATCAGCGTCAGCTCAGAGCCAGTGTCCAACAGTCCCCGAAATGTCTGATAATTTCCCTTTCGTCAATGCAGTTACCCTGGTAAAAGACCAGATGTCTTCTTGGGGAAGGATGACAGAAAGATTAACTGCATAAATTGTCGGTAATGTAGTGGAGTCTTTCCTCAAGGGAGCCTAGTCTCCCCTTCATTCAGGGGGTTCTGGTTCTGTAAACTGACTCAAGTCTGGAAATTCATTGAGGGGCCATGACTCTCTGTTTTTATAATTCAAATTAGTCTTTTGTCCATTTGACCTAGAAGTTTTCTGTTTCTATCATTTAAGTAGGAATGCAGTAGGTTTCCTATCGATTTCATTTCTAGAAACACCAAAATTAATTAGTCAGTGCCAGAGCTCTACCCGAGGCAGATTATTCTGATTGCCGCTTTGCCCCTGCTGTCCATTACGGTAGCTACGCCCACCTTGAGTGACTGCAGTTCCCACTATTAGATCTCACATAAAGAGAAGAGCAACTACAGGACCCTTCAAAGACAGAGGTGCTCTCCTCATAAATCAGTTTCACAAAGTATTGGCCAAGGGTTTATCTTCTGGATCCTCCCAGCTGGGATGAATAGGCCTAAAATGACTAATCCACTTCACCATCCCAATCTCTCTAAGCCTTTGGATCCCTTCCTCTACAGTAAACCAAGGGAGATCAGGCATTTCTAGCTCACTCACAGTGGGCCATCTTTTAATCCATATTTCAGTTAACCAACCAAAAGAACTATCAGAACCTCTTTTAACTCAACGAGCTGCAACATTGAAGGCAGAATCCCTACTTGGTGGGCCCAAATTCAAAATTATTCACAGACACAAAATCATTGATTTTTCTACTGTAGCACATTTATATTATCAAAATAAAATAATTTTTAAAATATTTTAAAATTATTTTTAACATAATTTTAAAAAGTTTTCATCTTTTGTTAGATGATCATATAGAGCTCTGTCTCCTTCTCCTCTTTTTCTTGGTATATAATGAATTCCATTGAAAAGCTCACTAATATCAATTACACTGGTATGTATAAATTATATTTTGGCCTGTAAGAATAAATTTATAAGAGAGTAAGGTGGTTACTTTTTTTTCTCTTTCTTCATAAAGAAGAACACACATTGCAAACTCAAACTTTTTTGTTGTTCTTACTGTATCATTGCCCAGAATATTCTGCCTGTCTTTAGAGTCTAATACATTGATTAGTGAATTACAATGGACAGAACTGTGATGCATTAAAGAGATGCTAATATTTTCACTGCTCTTCAATTTCCCTGTTTCCAGGTTTGTTGTCCCAAAATAGTGACCATTTTATACGTATATATATTTTTGCCCTGCTGTATCTTAGCCATTTCTCCTCTGCCATCATTTCCCCACATTAGTACTATGCACAGCTATTGCCAAGCTCTGAGCTAAAATACTAGGCTCAGGGGTCAGAGATCAGGCTTTTTAAGACAATGTGCCTCTCTAAGTGAGGGCAAATATGTCTTTCTTCCTGTATACTTGAATACTGAAGATGTACACAAGATCAGCCTTTTCATTTATTACAGTGATATCAATATGTTTTTAGTTTGGGGAGCTAAAAATGCAACGATTCAATGAATGAAAATGAGTTTTCCCAATGGCTAATGGCCAACTCATTTAATGCAGAAAAGTTCTGAAATTGAATGAGGAAAGGGAGCAAAGGAAAAGTGGACCAAAGGTTTTCAAAGACCTTAAAAATCATGTTTTGTTTGATTTGGTTTGGTTCCTTTCATCTGAATCACTTATATATTATGGGTCAATTCGGAGTCAAATGAGTATATTTGCAAGACAAAGCATTTTGGATCAAAATTTTTTGAGCAGAGTCTGAACAACTTGATGTGACAAAAGTAATTTTACAAACAAGTCTGTGCTATTGAGAAAAATAATTTTATTCCAGTAAGGCTCATCTCAGAAGAGGTAAATATAAGCAGGTCCTGTGACTTTAGTAAAGAGGATTGTTTTTGCTATTTCTGTTTTTATTTTTCTCACTCAGGTTTGCAAAACGAGACCTTAAAATGAAAATAGCCTGGGTGTGGTGACTCACACCTGTAATCCCAGCACTTTGGGAGGCCTAAGTGGGTAGATCACTTGAGGTTAGGCGTTCAAGACCAGCCTGGCCAACATGACAAAATCCTGAATCTACTAAAAATACAAAAATTAGTCAGTTGTGGTGGTGCACATCTGTAATTCCAGCTACTCTGGAGACTGAGGAACGAGAATCACTTGAACCCAGGTGGTGGAGGTTGCAGTGAGCCAAGATTGCACCACTGCACTCCAGCCTGGGCAATAGAGGAAAGCTCTGGCCAGAACAAACAAACAAACAAACCAAAAACCACAAAATAATTTTTTTTTTTTTTTTTTAATCAGAGTACTAGTACATGACTTTGGGCATATATAAAGTTTAACACACTGATCAGTAGCACCATGGAGCTTGGCCCACTCCACATTGTTTTCCTCTGTATCTTGTTTGAACAGCATTCAAGGCCAGGAAGAAACAGTTGAAAAAGTGACTGCTTCCATTATCATGGCATTGCCAGAATCTCCTGTAGTCATTCTCCCAGCCTATGTTTTCAAACTGACTCTGACATTCACCCAGATTATAATTGTGGATTTCAGAAACTGACAGTTTGTGGGTAAATCAACATCACAGTAGGGCTGATCTGTTCAGTGAACAGATAATATGGACTAGAGATTTCATAGCATGAGATTGATTTTATCATACAACTAGGCTGAGACAGAGAGAAAAAAACATTGTAATTATTATAAACCCAAGGGCAAAGTGATAAATTAAAAATAGTTTTCTTATATCATTTTGTCAGTTGAACTTAAGATTGCACAGAGACAGGGTAAAGAATGAAAGAGTTTAAAAAGCAGTTTTTCATTTTTTTTAGTCAGAACTGAAACTGTGTTAAGAATGAAAGAAAAGCAAAAAATGGCATGTTGATTTAGCTAGAGAAGAAAAGAGATTTGCTTAGGAAAAGTGAAGGTCTTAAATAGAAATCTACAAAATAGGAAGGAAGAAAGATAACATGCCCATACATAACTATTTTTAAAGTCAAACTAGCAAAGTTGAAGCTCTTTCCTTTTTTGATTAGGATTCAAAAAGATTTCTCATAGCAAGAGAAAGTCAAGATGTTAGCAAAATAAAATAAAAATAAAATTTGGAAGCCTTCCATAGGAAGCCTGTGAGACAGAAAAGTATATGGAATTATATACTCTAACAGTGTTCTTTATTCAAAAAGTTGTGTTATTCATTAGGTAAGATTTAGAAATATTTTAGAAAGAAAGGTTTGAGAATATTAGTATGAAATTCAAATATTTGTTGATTTTCTTGATTAAAAAATAACATGAAGTGGAAAAGTAGGTCATTCTTGTGCTAGAAGAGAACATCAGATGCCAAGCGGGGACTCGCAAGATGAGATGCTGAAGTTAAAGCGTGAAACAATAAATTATACCCAGCTGTTTGGAATTCGGAACCGGTAGTTGATTACATTTTAGCAGAATTACCCAAACTTTGCCTTAGTGGTAGGCAAGGTATGTTTTGAAAAAACTGAATGTTTTTTCATACTCAGCATTCAAAAACTGTATCTCTCACTTCCAGAGACCTATAAGACAGAATCAGCTGGAATACATCAGTAAAACAAACATCTGGACCCAAACAAAGGTAAAGTTGGTAGAAAGGTAATCCATCAATAGAAAATAGTATTTTTCCTGCATCAGGCAGAGGAAGAATGGAACTAGAGTTAAAAATAAATTCTATCTTCTTTTTGCTTTTTTTTCCTTTTTGTCTTGGCCTACTTGAAAGGCATAGCAGTCTAATAGAAAGTGTGAACCCAAAATAGATGAGACAGGTCTCAATCAATTTAGAAAGTTTATTTTGCCAAGGTTAAGGATGTGCCTGTAATACAGCCTCAGGAGGTCCTATCACATGTACCCAAGTTGCTCAGAGCACAGCTTGGTTTTATACATTTCAGGGAGACATGAGACATCAATTAATATGCATACGATGTATATCGGAAGGCGAGATAACTTGAAATGTGAACGGGGCTTCCAGGTAGATAAGAGATAGGTAGATAAGAGACAAATGGTTGCATTATTTTGAGTTTCTGTTTAGCCTTTCACTGAATATACAATTTACATGTGAGAGGAGGGTAGAGGAATAGTCAGGTATACCTTAGTCTGGCTTAGTGAAACAATAGGGCAGAAGAAGCAATCAAATATATATTTGTCTCATGTGAGCAGAGAATTTGAGTCCTGTCTGTCTTTGTCCACAAGCTAATATGATTTGGCTCTGTGTCCCCACGCAAATCTCATCTTGAATTGTACTCCCGTAAGTGGGAGAAACCCAGTGGGAGATAATTGGAGTCACGGGGGCGGTTTCCTCCATAATGTTCTCTTGGTAGTGAAAAAGTCCCACGAGATCTGGTAGTTTTATTGGGTTTCTGCTTTTGCCTTTTCCTCATTTTACCTTGCCACCACCAAGAAACAAGTGCCTCTCAACTTCCACCACGATTCTGAGGCTTCCCAAGCCATGTGGAACTGTAAGTCCAATTAAACCTCTTTTTCTTCCCACTCTTGGGTATGTCTTTATCAGTAGCATGAAAATGGACTAAAACAGTGCTTTGGTACCAGTAGAGTGGGGCGTTGCTGAAAAGGTACCCAAAAACATGGAAGCGACTTTCGAACTGGTTATCAGGCAGAGGTTGGAACAGTTTGGAAGGCTCAGAAAAAGACAGAAAAATGTGGGAAAGTTTGGAACCACCTAAAGACTTGTTGAATGGCTTTGATAAAAATGCGATAGTGATATGAACAATAAGGTCCAGGCTGAGGTGGTCTCAGATGGAGATGAGGAATTTGTTGGGAACTCTTGTTATGTTTTAACAAAGAGACTGGTGGCATTTTGCCCCTGCCCTAGAGATCTGTGGAACTTTGAACGTGAGAGAGATGATTGAGAGTATCTGACAGAAGAAATTTCTAAGCAGAAAGCACTCAAAACGTGACTTGGGTGCTGTTAAAAGCATTCCGTTTTAAAAGGGAAACAGAGCATAAAAGTTCAGAAAATATGCAGCCTGATGATGCAGTAGAAAAGAAAAATCCATTTCTTAAGAAGAAATTCAAGCTGGCTGCAGAAATTTGCATAAGTAATAAGGAGCTGAATGTTAATCACCAAGAAAATGGGAAATATGTCTCCTGGGCATGTCGTAGGTCTTTATGGTAGCCCTTCCCATCACAGACCCTGAAGCCTAGGAGGAAAAAATGGCTTTGTGGGCCGGGCCCATGGTCCCCATGCTGTGCGCAGCCAAGGGACTTGGTGCCCTGCATGCCAGCCACTCCAGCCATTGCTAAAGGGAACTAAGGTACAGCTTGACCCATGGTTTTGGGGGGTGCAAGCTACAAAGTTCGGTAGCTTCCACCTGGTGTTGAGCCTGCAGGTGCACACAAGTCAATAACTGAGGTTTGGGAACCTCCACACAAATTTCAGAAGATGTATGTAAGCACCTGGATGCCCAGGCAAAAGTTTGTGTGGTGGCAGGGCCCTCATGGAGAACCTCTGCTAAGGCAGTGCAGAAGGGAAACGTGGGGTCAGAGCCCCCACACAGAGTCCCTACTGGGGCACCACCTAGTGGAGCTGTGAGAAGAGGGCCACCGTCCTCCGGACCCCAGAATGGTAGATCCACTGACAGCTTGCACAGTGTGCCTGGAAAAGCTGCAGATACTAAATGTCAGTCTATGAAAGCAACCAGCAGGGGGCGAGACCCTGCAAAGCTACTGGGGTGGAGCTGCCCAAGGCTATGAGAACCTACCTCTTGCCTCAGTGTGACCTGGATCTGAGACATGGAGTCAAAAATGATCATTTTGGAGCCACAGAATTCGATTGCCCCACTGGATTTCGACTTGCATGGGCCCTGTAACCCGTTCGTTTTGTTCGATTTCTCCCATTTAGAATGGGTGTATTTACCTAATACCTGTATCCCTATTGTACCCAGGAAGTAACTAGCTTGCTCCTGATTTTACAGGCTCATAGGTGGAAGGCAGTAGCTTTGTCTCAGATGAGACTTTGGACTGTGGACTTTTGGGTTAATGCTGACATGAGTTAAGACTTTGGGGACTGTTGAGAAGGCATGATTGGTTTGAAATGTGAGGACGTGAGATTTGGAGGAGCCAGGGGCGGAATGACATGGTTCAGCTCTGTGTCCCCACCAAAATCTCATCTTGAATTGTACTCCCATGATTCCCACGTGTTGTGGGAGGGACCTGGTGGAATATAATTTGAGTCATGGGGGCGGTTTCCCCCATACTGTTCTCATTGTAGTGGATACCTCTCACGAGATCTTAGGCTTTATCAAGGGTTTCTCCTTTCGCATTTTCCTCATTTTCTCTTGCCGCCATCATATAAGAAGTGCTTTCGCCTCCTGACATAATTCTGAGGCCTCCCAGTCATGTGGAACTGTAAGTCCAATTAAACTTCTTTTTTTTCCCAATCTCGGGTATGTCTTTGTCAGCAGCATGAAAATGGACTAATACACAAGGAATTTCTTTATGGGAAAATTATGAGGGAATTATATAGCTTTTTTTAATCTTTGTAGCTATCTTATTTAGGGATAAAATGGGAGACAGATTTGTTCCACTCTTGACTTCCATTTGGCTTCCTGATTTTGGGGTCCCAGAATTTATTTTCCTTTCACAAAATGCATAATGCACACAAAGCAACAGTTTACAGGTGTATTGGCTTCCTCCGACCACTGTAACAAAGTAACAAAACCCAGAGGCTCAAACAACAGATATTTACCTTCTCACAATTCTGGATGATAGAAGTCAAAATTAAGGCGTCAGCAGGATCAGTTTCTTCTGAGACCTGTAAGGAAGAATCTGTTTCATGCGTTTCTCATAGCC
This sequence comes from Mandrillus leucophaeus, assembly GCF_000951045.1. Lineage (NCBI taxonomy): Eukaryota > Metazoa > Chordata > Mammalia > Primates > Cercopithecidae > Mandrillus > Mandrillus leucophaeus. The sequence continues at coordinate 903,325 of NW_012109774.1, read as the reverse complement.
CTGGTAGTCTCAGACATTCCTTGGCTAGTGTGTTACTGGTGGTAAATACATAGGGGTCTGTAGCCAACCTCAATTCTTGCTTCCTCAGAAGAAAGAATTCAACTGAGTGGCATAAGGCAGAAGAGACTGAGGCAAGTTT
>NW_012109774.1:901530-903136 GCF_000951045.1 Mandrillus leucophaeus | reverse complement strand
TCTGTTGCCCAGGCTGGAGTGCAGTGGCCGGATCTCAGCTCACTGCAAGCCCCGCCTCCTGGGTTCACGCCATTCTCCTGCCTCAGCCTCCCGAGGTTTGTTCCACTCTTGACTTCCATTTGGCTTCCTGATTTTGGGGTCCCAGAATTTATTTTCTTTTCACAAAATGTTTAATACACGCAAAGCAACAGTTTACAGGTGTATTGGCTTCCTCCGACCACTGTAACAAAGTAACAAAACCCAGAGGCTCAAACAACAGGTATTTACCTTCTCACAATTCTGGATGATAGAAGTCAAAATTAATGCGTCAGCAGGATCAGTTTCTTCTGAGGCCTGTAAGGAAGAATCTGTTTCATGCGTTTCTCATAGCCCTGGTAGTCTCAGATATTCCTTGGCTAGTGTGTTACTGGTGGTGAATACATAGGGGTCTGTAGCCAACCTCAATTCTTGCTTCCTCAGAAGAAAGAATTCAACTGAGTGGCATAAGGCAGAAGAGACTGAGGCAAGTTTTAGAGCAGAAGTGAAAGTTTATTAACAACCTTTAGGACAGGAATGAAAAGACAGTAAAGTACACTTGGTAGAGGACCAGATGGGCTTTTTGAAAGACAAGTGCACGGTTTGATCTTTTGACTTGGGGTTTCATATGTTGGCCTGCTTTTAGGATCTTGAGTTACATCTCTCTTGATTCTTTGCTTGGGGTGGGCTGTAGCAAGACAGTAGTTTGCTAGCACTTGGGTGGTGAGCATGCGCGGTGTGGTTTACTGGAATTGTACACATGCTCACTTGAGTCATTTTTCCCTTACCAGTCAAATGTCCCTCGGAGGTCATATACCAGTTAAACTCTGCCATTTTGCCTCTTAGTGCACATCTGTGAGCCCACTCACCAAACTCCTGAGATCTTACAGGGAAGCTACTGATCACCAGTTTCAGGTTTTCCCTATCCATAGGGAGACTGCCTTGTGCTGGCTGAAACCAACTATTATTTTAGAGAGACAGTTACCAGCCACCTGATCATTACCTGATGGTCACCTGACATTCCTGGTTGTGGGGGATGGGGATGGGCCCTCTCTTACCATGTTCATGTCTGACTCGCTACCTACTGTTAAGAAGTGGATGACATTTTTCCTGGGTCTATCCATCATCTTCCCCCTATGCATGTCTGGCTCCGTGTCCAAATGTTTCTTTATATTAGGACACCAGTAATATTGGATTTGATTCTATACTAATGGCCTAATCTTAGCTTCATTATTTGCAAATACCCAAGTTCCAAATGAGGCCACATTCACAGGTACTGGAGGTTAGGGTTTCATCTTTTTTCAGGGCATAGGGGAGACAATTCAAATCAGAAGCATTAGATAAACAATAAAGAATGTAGTAGATAACAATGATTCTGGCCAGGCGCGGTGGCTCACACTTATAATCCGAGCACTTTGGGAGGCCCAGGCAGGCGGATTATGAGGTCAGGAGATCGAGACCATCCTGGCTAACACAGTGAAACCCCATCTCTGAAATACAAAAATAAATAAATAAATTAATTAATTCCAAAAATGCAAAAAATACAAAAACAAACAAACAAACACAAAAATACAAAAAAAAAAAAAAAAGC
>NW_012109774.1:867377-900412 GCF_000951045.1 Mandrillus leucophaeus | reverse complement strand
TTAAAAACAGTCTGTTTCCCTACAGAATTCTCAGAGTTATTTCACCTGTGCAGGGCTTTGAATTCAAGGTCTAAAGAAATATTTAGAGTTAAAGGTGTGTAAATATATGGGGTGAAAATCAAAGGAATGCAGGAACCTCGGGAAGGAACAAGAGATAAGAATTGTCACCCTGCAGAAATCTACATCTGTGCAAAAGATGAGACCATTTCAATCCTGAAAGAGGAAGCAGGGAAGCATGACTTTTTAACGCATGATGCCACAACTAACATTTTGATAGGTGATTTTTCACAAATGGCTTGTAAATTTGGAACAACTTGTACTGACTGGCATCTTGTGAAAGCTGTATGATGTTCTATTCTTGCATCTATCTGCACGTCTTTTGAAAAACAATAAATTATCACTTTTTTTTTGGAAACAGTATTACGGAAGTCACATCAAGGTTAATTTTTTGTATAATAAAACTGTTCCTTCAGAATTGGTGAAATGTGAGAGAGACATGAGGAACTTGAAGATGGTTTAATTCAGCTTTTGAAGTGTTATTCTTAGAAAGACAACTGCAGAGGAAAGTATGCAGACATCTCTCAGGCACCCAAATAAGATCTTTGTGACTGGTTAAGAAGCAAGTTTTCATTAAGCTATGTACCTTTATAATAACGATTAGATGTATTAGTCAACTGCTGTTACAACAAAGTTTCATAATGAATTATCACAGATAATTATCACAAAGCTCAGTGACCTCCAATAAGCATTTATTTTCCTTGCTCAAGAGTCTGCATTTCAATTGGTACAGTTCTATGTCAGGCAACAGATCAGCTGTATTTGGCTCTAATCTTTGGGTTAGATTCATGTCTACTCTTCATGTCTCCCCACTCTTGCTCCAGCTGCTATCTGGCAAATTTTCTTTTGGCAACCTTTGTGAACACCAGAGAACAATATAAACCAAATAAGCATGTTTAAGCCTCAGCTCTCAATACATCTGCTCACCTCCACTGGCTGAAACTATTTATATGATCAAGCTTAAATTCAGTGAAGCAGAGGTATAAACTTTCTGCAAATGTCACTATCACAACATCATGGAACTCCACCTTAACAAAAAGTTTTATTTGTGCCTAACATCATTCTCTTGATGATTCTCAAAACAATAATCTCAGGCCTATTTCTCATAATTCCATATGTTTCTATACATATTATTTGTTATTTAAAATTATGTATTTAATAATCAATCGAGAGCATCTGTTCTTTCTTGACTTTTTAATGATTGCCATTCTGATTGGCATGAGATAGTATCTCATTGTGGTTTTGATTTGCATTTCTCTAATGATCAGTAATGTTGATTTTTTTTTCATATGTACATTGGCCACATAAATGTCTTCTTTTGAGAAGTGTCTGTTCATGTTCTTTGCCCACTTTTTAATGATTTTTTTTCTTGTAAATTTTTAAAGTTACTTTTAGATTCTGGATATTAGACCATTGTCAGGTGGATTGCAAAAAATTTCCTCCCATTCTGCAAATTGCCTGTTCACTCTGATGATAATTACTTATGCTGTGCTGAAGCTCTTTAATTAAATCCCATTTGCCAATATTTGCTTTTGTTGCAATTGTTTTCGGTGATTCCAACATGAAATCTTTGCCATGCCTATACACTGAATGGACTTGCCTAGATTTTCTTCTAGAGTTTTCACAATTTTGGGTTTTACATTTAAGTCTTTAATCCATCTTGAGTTAAATTTTTGTATAAAGTGTAAGCAAGGGGACCAGTTTCAATTTTCTGCATATGGCTAGACAGTTCTCCTAGAACCATTTATAAATAAGTAAATCCTTTCCGCATTGCTTGTTTTTGTAAGGTTTGCCAAAGATCAGATGGTTATAGATGTGGAATATAAGTCAGTTCAACCATTGTGGGAGATGATGTGGTGATTCCTCAAAGATCTAGAACTAGAAATACCATTTGACTCAGCAATCCCATTTCTGGGTGTATACTCAAAGGAATATAAATCATTCTATTACAAAGATACATGCATGTGTATGTTCATTGCAGAACCATTCAAAATAGCAAATACATGGAATCAACACAAATGCCCATAAATGATAGATTGGATAAAGAAAATGTGATACATACACACCATGGAATATATACAGCCATAAAAAAGAAAGAGATCATATCCTTTTTAGGGACATGGATGGAGTCGGAAGCCATTATCCTCAGCAAACTAGCACAGGAACAGAAAACCAAACACCGTATGTTCTCACTTTTAATTGGGAGCTGAACAATGAGAACACATAGACACAGGGAGGGGAACAGCACACACTGGGGCCTGGAAGGAGGTGGCTGGCAGGAGGGAGAGCATTACGAAGAATAGCTAATACATGTTGGGCTTATCACCTAGGTGATGGGTTCATAGGTGCAGCAAACCACCATGGCACACATTTACCTGTGTACCAAACCTGCACATCCTGCACATATACCCTGGAACTTGAAATAAAAATAAAATAAAATAAAAGTTAAAGGTCAAAAAGGAACTACAAAGTTAACACAGAAGCAGCAAATGCAAGAAGCAGCTATTACACCTAAGGCAAAGGTAAGAGGTTTTAAGTAAAAATTTAGATCCCTGGAGCAAGGACCTTGTGGAGCTGAAACCCCTGCGTTTGAAAAGCTGGTATTACTTGGCTGTATTTATGCCTCTGAGATGTGGGAAAGGTTTTAAGGAGTTGGGAACAAAACTCTGAATAAAGGTCCTGACTACCTGGTGCTGATGCCTCTACAAACAGTTACTATAAGACCCAGTTATGTGAGAAGTGGAAAAACCTCAAAGTGTAACAGACTTCTGGTATTCAGGTGAAAAAGCAAAACTAGTAACACTAACAAGAATAGGAAGCAAAAGCAGAAATAATTATCCAGAAGAAACCTATCCACCTTTCCTCTTTCAATCTTCTGTCTTGTTTATCACATATGCTCTTGAGACAGCCAAACAGGAAACAAGGTAGTAAAGGAGAAAAATAGTTTGCAAAGTCGTAAACCCTGACACTCAAAGCCAACTCTAGAATGGACATTTGCAGTTGAAGGGTCATTTTTTTCCCACCTGTAGAAATATTCAAACATGAAGAAAAGTGTGTTTTTTCTGATATAACAAATATTTTTTAGAAAACAGTTTTCATCACTGCAAATGTTTCTAAGCTCAACTATCAACATTAATAAAATTATTTATTAACATTGTTATTAACCAGTATAATAATTTGCTTAGATTCAGGGTTTGTTTGTCAATATGTCAAGAAGTTGTAGAATCTGTTGAGCTATGAATCCTCCAGGTTTTCTTGGTTTTCTAAAAAGATGTAAATATAAACATATCACATTTATATTCAAAATTGTGTATCGTATTGTTTTTAACTATAATAAAGAAGAACTAGTACAAAAAATTAGAAACATTAATAGAAAGCTATATGTGTCATATTGGACTTAGACCCAGTTGGTCACCACTAAATAACCATGTCCTAACAACGTGCGTTAAGCATAAGGAATGTATGTCAGGTGGCGTGCAGAAAACCTCTACCAAATAAATAATATAAAAATTTCATATAATTGATGATAAACCTGAGGGGAAACTTTAGAAGGTAAATGCAAAATTTTTCCAGAGGGAAATCCCTCTTTAACTCAAGTTGTCATGAATAGAATTTCATTTAAAAAGATTGAATATTAAATCATTATAATATACTAGGGAAATGATTCATCATGAATGAAAGCCACAAGACAGAGACAAAAGTAGCTTTAGACCTTCCAAGGCATCATGTCATCTAATTACTGCATAGAATTTCTAAAACAAATATGTATAAAATTAAAGATATAAAATAACTAAAAGATATAAAAGAATTAAAAGAAAACAATACATTATAAACAAAGACAAATTTTTAAAATGAAACAAATAAAAGGATGATGTTGAGAAAAATGCACATGAACTCAGAAACTTATAAGGAGCACATGTGACTTCACTTTCAGATCTACGTCAGCTCTCTAATAATGATTAAGTCACAGTGTGATTTTTTGATTTCGTGTTATTATTTTCACACTAAGAAAATTTTACAATATGTTTGGACAAAGATTTTCATGTTATCCACTGATCAAAATTATTTAGTTCAAATATTAACCATATATTAGCCTTTTTCTTTAACTGTTTCTTCAATTGTGAAAAAGTCAGCAAAATACGAATTATCTTAAAATTTATATATATAAACATTTTTATACTTTTAAGATTTCTGCACAAAATATTGAAAGGAATTAAGAGAGTGTATGCACTAAGTTAGAAAATGAAGTATCAACGAACTTCAAAAATTTGAGAATGAAAGAAATGTGTTATTTGAAACTATTAGCAAGTTTAAGAGATAGAGTATTTTCTTACCACAAATTGGAGTACAAGATTAGACATTTGGAACCTTGCTCTCAATATCCACTCCTCCCTTTCTTTCTAGTAAAAGAACCCAGAGGTTTAGTTTATCACTGAAAACTGGCTGAACCCTTGTATCATACAACCTCCCTAGCCGCTAGATGTGGCCAGGTGTCCAAGTCACCACTGCTGAGATGGGAGTGTTCAGTGACACTTTGTACCTATTATGGGACATCCTAAAAAGACGGGAGTGCCTCTATCTTCTGTCATGCTGGCTGGAATATGGATACAATGACTGAACACCATAAGCCATTCAGAATATAACTTGACATTGGGAAAAGAAGTTGTAGTCATGAGACTAAAGAAAAAGGGAGCCTGCGTGCCTGCCATGCCTTACCAGCCTCAATGTGTCATAACAGCAACAGCTGCCTAATTACTGAGGAATTTGTAGCTTATTTAAGTTCCTGTTTTGAGGTCTGTGTTACTTGTAAGAATCGTAATCCTAAGAGTGACTGTATGTATATTCTTAAAATAAGAGAGGAAGACATAGAAATGAAAATAATACACAGAAAACAGAGGTAATAACAGTCAGTAGCATCAGAAATACAGAAGTCATACAGAATGGTGGAGAAAAACACTGTTCATAAAATAATAAAAATGTGGAGCAAGAGGAAACAGAAATAAAGTTCATTGGCTTAGAATCATCACAATATTGAATATTTACTTAAGAAATTAACTGAAAGAATGAATATAATTTAGAATAGTCAATGAGGGTATACAATATAGGAAGTTAACAGAGAATAAATAGCCATGGAGGAGTGTGGCCTAAATTCTTTCTATTTTGATTCATTCTATTAACTTTCTCATATTCACAGAACCTTAACTGTCTTTCTGTTTTTGTTTAAAAAAAGATGTTTAAATACCTCTTTCTATGCAAAAAACTTCTCTGTAAAACAAACAAAAAACAGTGTACATGCACATCTAGCTCCAATAATCTACCATCTTCTCCTTAATTTCAAATTACACTTGCTATATATAAACAACATTGCAATTGAGAACTGTAATCTATCAACTGATTTGTTCTTATTTTAATGGAATATTTCAATTTGACTCTATAAAGAAAAATATATACTTTGTGTAGTGTGAAGACTCTGCAACATGAAGTCAAATTGACTTTAGCGGGAGACGCAGATCAGCCATTTCAGATTTGTGATTGCAGGCAATTTCTCGGAATAATCTATTCTTACTTTGTTTATCTGTAAAAAGTAGGAGAATAATAATCAACTTGAAGAAGTAAGTCATAAGCATAAGTCCACTTGTGTGAGTGTGTGAAGTTTGTATGTAATATAATAGCTAATTATTTCCTAGAGTATAGGCTGCGGAACTCCTACCTAAGAAGCATCTGTAGCACTAATTAGAGAATTAAAGTGGGCACAAGGAATCTGGATTTTTTAGGACACTACAGTCAATTATTTTTATTGATTATATTGCATGGCGTAATGTTCACCATTTGGGCAATGGGCACAAAAAGCCCAGACTTCACCTCTACCTAATATATCCATGTAACAAAACTGCACTCATACATCTATAACAAGAAAACAGAAAAAAAAAAAAAATGGTTGCTGTTGTATTTATTCTCCTCCTTGCTTTAAAATTGATTTGATATCACACAACTGACATTAGATTCAAAAGTGCTTAGATTTATGTGATGTAGGCCGCGTAGATATAGATAGTTACAGCTATACATTTAGATGTAGATATAAATTGTTAGTCTATTACCATTAAGTGAAACAGCATAGTAGCTTAAATTTGGACTTAAACTTTAATATTGGTCATACATTTATATGTTGATTTTAATTATATTCCTTTCCAATAAGTAGCAAATAAAGAATGTTAATCATGCAAACATTAAATAACAATGTTGCAATTTAATGATCACAATCTGTACAATATTATCCAAAACTAGAAATCTGCCCATCAGAGAAAAAAAATGAAAGAAAATGACAAATCGTATTGACAATTCTGTTATATATTGTTTCTTTTCTTAAAGGCTTTTCATAGTATATCAGTTTAAAAATAAGAATATGGGAACAATTTGCATAGTTGCATAATCTGTCAAATTTAGTGCACATATTAAAAAATTTTGGAATTGAAACTATATCATTAACAATAAACTCATATAAATATACACAAAAAAACAGATGGTAGAATTTGAATAACATGAGGATAAATGGATATCTGCATTGTAGTTATCAGTATTACCTTATAAATCTAAAATAAATTATAATGTCAGTAAAGAGAATTATTTTAAAATATAGTTTAACAAGTGAAAAGGAAAGGTACTTTCTCTGAATTGCCTATACAGAGGAAAAGGAGAAAATTTAGGCAGTTTTTTTAAAAAAATGAAGAGAAAGTTAGAAGTATAACAAGTAGTAAAAAGAATGAGGAGATGTAACAAATATCTTCCTGGGTCAAATTTACTGTGTCATTTTCTTTAACTTAACAGATATAATTTTATTCATTTCTTTAAGAAATTTGTTGGCTTTAATTTTTAGTTTTACTTTGTTTCCAGGCTTTAAGTGATAAGTAAATGTTATCACTCCGTATACATTTCATTAGCTCCTCCTACACTGGAGCTCCAAAAGTTATCTTTAAAAAGAGTATGTACTAAGTATTTTGTAATATCTCATACACTTTTATGTAGTTTTTTTAGTTGTGTTAATGTATTTACATATATACTTTGACACTTTTCATAATATACTTTTCATAAATAAAAATGAGAGCCAAGGTCAAATCATCCCCCTTGTTCTGATGATGGCCCAGAGCTCCAAGATATAAATGGATTCCTTTAAAGTCTGTTTGCTAATAGTTAGCAAATCAGTACTGAAGCACGTTCTTTTCACTTAGACCATTTATTTTTTCATTAAGAATATATTTTATTAATGTTAAACCTAGAGCTTATAGGGCAATATAATCTTGCAGAAAAAAAAAAACTATTCAAAAATACTACTGAAACACTGAAAAAATTAGTCTTGGGAAATGAACACAATCATATCGCTTGTAAGGATTAATTTAAATTTTCACTTTGAATTTACTTTCTATAAACTGAGGGAGTGAATAATTAACTATTAAGATTTTTCTGACCTCAAAATTATTAAAGGGAATTTGTAAATGAATGCAAATAATATACAAATAAGTTAATGGATACAAATGCAACACAAACGAATACAATGCTCCTCTCTCATTTGACACACGTTTGACCTCTTGTTATTTCTTAGAAAGCTTTCCAGTTGTCAGACAGTATAATCTCAGGGCTAATAGATACACACACACCCACACACACACACTCCCACACACACACACAGCCTGCCAATGAGGTTTCTTTCTGCTAAACAATTGTCATACACCTCACTTTTCCATGGAAAAAGTAGTTCTGCACCATTAAAAAGAAAAACTAAACTAATTTTGATTTTCACCTGATTTGTGAGACAAGGTAAGAAACATGTTATATATCGTTTTATCTCTGTGTTATGTAGTTAATTAGATTACTCTTCTACCTCTGAACACTAAGGTTATAATTACAAATAATTACTGATTTATTCCCACTATTGATGGTACTTTGAATTTAGCTGAGCTTTAAAGTCATCCTCCCAGATTTATAGTTACTGGAGAATAAAAATCACAGGGCCTGCCAAAGCTAGAAAAAAATGAAGGAGCAAGGACCATGTGGAAAGCAGAATTTATTTCAACGAATTACAAAATAAGTTACACACACACACTTACTCATTCAAGCACACATTGAGACACACATAAAAGTTATAAATCTCTAGACTCTGAAACTATCATACATATACTTCCTAATCAAGGGAAACTGCTGACTTTTAAATCACAAATGGTATGACTGGCAGAGGTAGCATCAAAAGACTTTTCTTAAGTAGTAAAGGCCAGTGGTTATGAGAGTCCACGGAATCTTCATAACTTTTTAAAACAAAGAAATCACGTCTTAATGTGTTTTTAAGGACAATGGGGCAGTTAATTTTATTCTGGCAATGTTAAACAGAGGTATTGAAACAGATGGCTCAGTGAGACTGAGGAATATTTTTGAATCAAAATCTTTAAAATGCCTACAGACAAAAAGAGTTCATTTTTTAAATTGCAGTATTATATATTTTCTTCTGCAAAGGAATGGTGTCAGCTCTGCTGCTCCTCCATCCTTTGTATTGTTCTTTTCTTATTCTCAAAGACAAGGTGTAGAAAGAGATATAATTCCCAGGTTACAGATTGAGTTCCATTACCATCTATTGTGGATTTGTTTAAACAGCCCTTGAAAATATAATAGCAAATTTTACATGCAAATTTAGGGCAATTGTAAGAAGGAGAAGAAATAATGTCTCAAAATTATAAATAAAATTATAATTATATTTGTCATGTAACATTTAAGACACAAACTACGTACAAACCGTCTATCTTTGTATCCAACTCCTAACTTAAAAATGTTAGAAGTAGAGTTAGAATTCTCTACTTTTCAGCAGACAACTAGTATCAGTATTCTGTGATTTGTCAATCTCATATTGGCTTTTATACTGTTATTATATATTTATCTATCCTTAGGCAATGTCTAGCATTGTTTTGCATATGGTAACATATCGGTGGCATTCTACTACATGTTCCTGTTACTTCCCTCTCCTTCTACCAGAGAAAGGCATGGTCAGGTCACCCACGTTTCATATCAAAAGTATTCATTCTTGTATTTTACATTTCTGTTCTGTAAATTGAATTTTTCTGCAGAAATAATTGCTTATTTATTTACCTTGAAAAATAAATGTATGGCACTGAAAATAAGGAGAGCTCTTCACCTTCAATGACATTCAATGATAGAAAAATTTAAAAAATAATTTTACATTTTAATGTTGTACAAATGTATATTTTATGTTAATGCAATAAAGTGAATTAAACTGTATGAAAGAGAGTCTATTGTAGGCTCCAAAGAGCCCCATAAAGAAGACTTCAACACACTGCATTTCAGTAGAAAAGGCTTATTTGGTGGGTAGAATGGCAAGGCCATGTCAACTTCAGAACTATATAGACTTTAATCAGTATTTAATTACAAAGTTTGAAATAGGTTCTTGCACAAGGGACTCAAAAGATTCCAGTATCTTAAGAAGTAAATATCTACAGCTTTTTTTTTTTTTCCCCTGTTTGGATGCTATGACAACAAATATTCCTAATTCTGGTCTGGAGTTCCAGATATTAAGTCAAGGTTAGGAAGAATGTAGCAAGCTACTTCTAAAGTAAAGAGCCAGTAAGGACTGGATCTAATAATTCAAGCAATTATTGGAAATGGCTTGATAAATGAACTCATACATAGAGCAACAATTGAAGATATGTTGGGTGATAACATCAATATTCTTTAATGTTAGAAGCTTCATAAAAGAGAAAGGCATACATGTCAGTAATACCTATGCAAGTGTACATGGTTTACTGGTGGTACTCAAAACAAAAGAAATATCAATTCCTATGTTTTATGAATTGATGATGAGAAGAGATTAATCATAATCAATGACAAACTTCTCATGTCATGTCACAAATTCATCAAGTGAAGCCCTCCAGGTGGTACAATCAGTGCCCCATCTGTGGTTGTTTTCATATACTTTGTAACTATCAAGAGGGGCAAAGATAAATGCTTTCATATTGTAATACAAATATTCATCCACACCTATATATGCACATGCACATGTATTTGTGTGAATGAGAGAGAGACACACAGAGAAAGCATTGAGGGGAATGTGTATAGTAGTCCAAATGGGTGGCCAAATAAGTGTATGCCCGTATATACATTTGGGCTATCATACCTTTGATTAATATTGATGAATTAATAATCAATGTTAAAATTACTCTTTTAAAATGTCATAGTGTTAGCTTTAGATTTTTTTTTTATGGAGTGTTAATGGTATAAAAATTTAAATTTAAATAAATTTAAAGAAATAAAAAAAGTCCTAAAGTTCTTAAAATAAATAAAGCCAAAAGTATTTCCTAATATTATTCTGTTTTAATTTTATTCAAGCTTTTATCAATAATGAAAACTGTACTATTAGAAAAAATACTTTATACATGAAAGTTTCTATAAATTGCATTGCTATGCCCCATTTTTCCAAAAAGTATTTTACAAAGTAAACTTATCTAATTATAGAGAGCATTAACTTCTTAAACTTTAATCATCTTTATTTTCACTCATCTAAGTGCAAATCTCAAAATTCTTTTATACTTGTGCTCCAAATATTTTTACAAGATCTCCCCCTTCTGGCCACAACAGTTATTTCATTTCTTTTTATCAACAATAGTTTTAAAATCTGCTGTAAAGTTAGGGCAAAGCTAATTTTTACTAATCTGGCATCAAAGAGATAGACGGGCAGTCTTTAAAAATGAAAAACAGGAAGCTCTTTTCAGTATCTCTAATACACATACTGTTCTATTAAAGTCTGTTTATCTAATTTCATTTAAGTTTTCTGCCTCACTGATAGTCTGAGGATTCATATGCCAAGCTTGGTAATAAGTTAATAAATGAATTGAATGCTTGAGGTGTTCCAGATGGACTTAAATTGCAAATGCTGTCATTCACAAAAGAGACTGAGCTCATACAGCTGGAATGCAAACTTCCAAATGCAGACTTACCTATGCACCTTAAGATGCAATAAAAGTAAGAAGCAGACTCCCTTAAATGCCTTTTCAGAACTTAACTTTTCCCTCAAGTTTGCAAAGTTGGTTGAAAACAATAAACCATATGTGAGAAATATTCATAAATGAAGGGCAATAAACACTGACCATGCAACTTGAACAAAAACAACATACTGAAAACAGTTTAAAATTATGTGCTTGTGGCACTATCACATACTTATTTGCCAGTTTTGATCATTATATTTAACTTTATAGAATTTAAGAGAAGCTTTCATGGAAAGTTTTGTGGGCACTATTATTCTCAAAGAGCATATTATATTGGTGCTTTAAAACTCCCAGTAATTGTTATCGAGAGGTTTTTCCATTTCTTCAAGAAATACTTACAATGCAATGACAACCTGAAACAAATATAACATACTCAGTACTCAAAAATGTATGGTAAGGCACTACTTGGGTTACATTAACAGGTTTCAGTAAATTATACTCAATTTGATTTTGTACACATGTTCAGTTTTCAAAAAAGAGGACTTATAGCTTTCAGCAGATGCTCAAAGATATCAGTGATCCCCAAATTTAAGGGCAATTGAATGAGATAAGCAAATAATTACAAATTATATAACATTTGATATTTTAAAACACTAACATGAACAAGAGACTATACTAGTAACAAACTCTACATAAGAGAAGCAAATAAATTTCCCAATAAATGGTAACATATGCTCCGTTTTGAATCTCAAGAAGTTTGTCAGGAATAAAAGAAAGAAAAAAGGCTTCAGAATATCTCTACTATAGATGTAAAAGCCACGTTGACTAGTATAGTTTGACATAGTCATTGAACAAAATGCTCTTTGGTGGGATTAAACTAAAAATGCACATGATGAACTTTAGTCTATTGCATTCATTTCTGTATTTCTTACATCTAGAAAGTACTTAATACATAGTACAGAGATCTATAGATGTTTACTAAAAAGCATGAATAGATTTAAATAATAGGATAGCAAAAGGTAATGAAAGTTCTTGAAGGCTTCAGTGAGAATTTTGGCCCCTCCATTTCTATCCATTAATTAGTATAGCCAGTGGAGGTATGTTGGCCTTTGTTTTGTTTTGTTATTGTTGCATTTTTAGTACAAGTATATCATCAGTTGTATGCTTTATGCGGAGAATGATGTAAACTATTATAAGACAGTGAAGGTACTGGATTCTAGGCAAGTAAAGATAGGGCATCAGTTAAAACATCAGTAGGTTTGGGAGAGACAATAAAAATAAAATGAACTTTTCAAGTATTCTGGAAAAATAAATTAGAAACTTAGATAATTAAGTGAAAAAATGAATGAGAAATGGAGAGATTAAGTTACAGTTTGCTTTTTCACTTTGGATATTTAGATATCTGTGTAAATGGTGATACTATTATTCACAATTTTGAAAAATGAAAACCAAATTAAAAAAAATGAAGACATGTCTAGGGTAGCTACAAGGAAAATATAGTCAATGTTGTGGTATTAGGGGCATGTAAGTGAAGAAGAGCAAATGAGTTGTTAAAAATCTGCAAAACATTTTAGAAATTTTAGTAAATGGACTGAGCTTGGAGAATGTACTTGATATAACTACAATCTTGAGAATGGCAGATTATTAACATGACACTGAATGTTGGTTGATAAATACAACCAAGACTTCTAGCATCAGTTGTTGTTACACGAGTTGAATCTAGAATTTTAACCTCATGTTACATATATAAGAATAGATGACAGGAGAGATCACATAGGGTTCCTTCTATTACCTGTTTTCTGAGATTTTAGTAAGATATCTACTTTTAGAATATCTCCATTCAACTATTCACATTCTTTATAAAAATGCAGATCATAACGGGTCACATAGCAAATGCAACTTTCTATTTGGAATGCATGACATAATTTTCGTATGTTTTCTCATATAAGAGATACATCATTCTGGTGATTCTGTGCTACAGGTTTTTCATCTATATTTTTATCTAATGACAGGTTAAATGAGAAGATTTAAGGAAATAAGAAATGTAAACCACAGTGTATAGTGAGTGGCATATAATTTTATGTATAATGTAGACAACTCTTCACAACTTTAAGTATATGTTGACATATTTACATTATATACATATACACACACACACACACACACACACACACATTTATTTAATCAGTTATAAAATAGTTCCTGTTTTTTAAAATAGCAAATGCTATGGTGTTTTTTTTTTTTTCTGTGAATCATCTGAACTATTGAATTACTAGTTTACTGAAAAAAAAATTAGAACATGATAAACTGACTGTACCTGAAAAAATTAACATACAAGGTGATAATTGAGTCTACTTTTGCTTCATTGTGAATACACACTGAACATGTTTATCTGACTTTCTATAGAGAAACCACTATTTATACCTCATGCTGACATGGTCAAGTCAGCAATGACTTGGATAATTAGGATTTTGGAGTAAAGTTAATAATTTATTTTTCTGCAATAGATCAAATTAACTACACTGCATTTCAAAAAGCCAAAAATAACTGAAATTTGGTCATTTTCATTATGTGACTTCCATGAAAAACTGATCATTCTGTTGAAACAGCTGGACACAGGAAGGTTGACTGAGCAGAATACAGCTACATTAATCCCAATAATAACTACTTAGAACTCTTGAGCAGGGATTGATTTGGGGAGAAAACAAAGAAAAGTATGTTTCTGAGAGATGTCTAATATCATTCTCTTCCAAAATGCAGACATATGCAGAGTACAATATAAAAGACACTAAACTGCTATTTCTCAGTGACTCATTACACCAGTTGGTCATGAACACCAAATATAGCATATTCGTCCAGCCCCATTTCCAAGTGTCAGTATCTTACCTGCCCCACACCTCCCTTAGATTTAGGTCCTTATTCCATACCAAGCAAAGCCCACTTGTTTCAAACAACCATCCTCCTTGGCATAACAAGGAAGTTTTTTACATTCATGTGTCTTTTCTGTTGCAGCCTTCCTTTATGGCTGTTGTTTATCTGCTTGCCACCTGATATCTCTCTGTGTAATTCCACAGTCTTGCATTTGCAGTAGGAACAACACTTAGTTTGCTTTTCATCCTAACCATCAGGGATTCAGAGAATTCAAATATTAACAGTTCTACTCTAATGAGGCATTATCAATATCTAAGCAGCTCTTGTCTATCAACTTTTAATCATTGTAATGAAACTTTCAACAAAGGGGATTCTAGAAATTTGTGCTTACAGGATAATAAAAATGCTTTAATTTTCTTTTTTTTTTTTCTTTTTCTTTTCTTTTCTTTTTTAGGACGAAGTCTTGCTCTCGTCCCCCAGGCTGGAGTGCAATGGCGCAATCTCGGCTCTTTGCAACCTCCGCCTCCGGCGTTCCAGCGATTCTCCTGCCTTAGCCTCCCGAGTAGCTGAGATTACAGGCACCTGCCACTATACCCAGCTAATTTTTTTTTGTATTTTCAGTAGAGACGGGGTTTCACCATGTTAGCCAGGCTGGTCTTGAACCTCTGACCTCAAGTGATCCACCCGCCTCGGCCTCCCTAAGTGCTGGGATTACAGGCGTGAGCCACTGCTCCAGGCAAAAAAAAAAAGCTTTAATTTTCAATGTTAGTTTGCTGGCAACGAACTACCCTTGAAGGCCTAAAGCAATTATTCCTCAAATAACCACTTTACTCTAAGATATTGATAGACAATTTAACTTGAGTAAGCCCCAATTATCTTGGATAAAGAAATATTACTTACAGGGAGAATATTGACTTTGTAAAATATATCTGGGAATGATTGCATTGGTACTGATATTAATCTTTAAATAATAGCCAAATGTTCTAGCTATACAAATAAATAGCTCATTAAAATAGATATTAAACCTGGAAGCTCCAAATTATGCAAATTATTTCAGATTACTTCAAATAAGAAAACAATATCATAGGCCGGGTGCGGTGGCTCAAGCCTGTAATCCCAGCACTTTGGGAGGCCGAGACGGGAGGATCACGAGGTCAGGAGATCGAAACCATCTTGGCTAACATGGTGAAACCCCGTCTCTACTAAAAAATACAAAAAACTAGCCGGGCGAGGTGGCGGTTGCCTGTAGTCCCAGCTACTCAGGAGGCTGAGGCAGGAGAATGGCTAAACCCGGGAGGCGGAGCCTGCAGTGAGCTGAGATCCGGCCACTGCACTCCAGCCTGGGCGACAGAGCCAGACTCCATCTAAAAAAAAAAAAAAAAAAGAAAAAAAAAAAGAAAACAATATCATATTCTTTTCTAAAATGACATTATATCTATTTTTGTTATGTAAGTGACCTGTATTTAATGGACAAATAGGTTTTATATATAAATACATTCCATTTCTGCAAATATACATTATGTTCAAAAAAGTTCCAACTAAGATTATTTCCGCATATCCTTAGACATATCTGTATCTCCAAAATTAACAAGTATCTAGGGAAATAATTAGAATAAAATTTGGCATGATAATTTTACTAGTTAATTCTAGGGACCTTGGTATTAGTCTAGATATAATCAACTTCTAATTATCCACACATAAATAATATTAAAAGGCAGACTAAGTTTAATCTCTTGGTGTATAACTTTTTTCCTAAGTCTCCTTGTTTTAGGGATTCAGGCTTTCCTTATATCTCTGTTAATATACTTATTTTCCTTTTATTATTTTTGATATTCCATCTAGAGGAACATTGGAAATAACTTCCAGAAGGATTTGAAAGTAATCATTGGGTAACACTAGTGTATATTTAATAATACTAATACTAATAATGTATAATAGTGCTTCAAGCTAGTGCGTGCAGTTTAAACTCCTCAAAGATAAATGAATAACCCCAAGTTCCCTATACGTCAAGCAATATGTTCAGTATATATACATATGTTTCATTTTTTGACCTAGATTTGCTATGTTCCATTTTTTGACCTAGATCTGTTATTTCTGAGCCAATGATCTTAAGTTTTAAAATTTATTTTAATATTTGTTTGATACTCCTATTTAGAATGAACTTAAGAATAGCTAACATAGCAGACAGTAGCGAGAGTTAAGAAAATAATAATAATAAGATAGATAAATCCCAGTGCACCTCACTTATTATGTACTGAGTATTCAGTAAGAATGAATTCCCTTCCCACTCATCTATTTATATACATCTGCTGTTCCAATCTTATGATAGCCCTAATGAGAGCATAGACTATTTCTTGTTCCATGCATAAGAACTTTCAGTAACTCTTGGTTTTATTAATAGCCTCAGTCATATACCCAAATCTCCACACAATCTTGTTAGTTTTTAAGGAGAAAAAATCCTGTGTATAAATTTAGCATATAGACGAATTAATACAGATATTTTTAGGGACTACCGTACAGTCCTAGATGTTCCAAATGTCTCTCTAAGTATGTATACCATAATTTTATATGCATGCATCTCAATTTGTTGTGCTTCTCTTTACTACACTGGGCAGATTTGGGATATTTTATAATTTGAAGGTTTGTGTGTCTTTGTGTCATATTTTGGTAATTCTTGCAATATCTCATTATTTTAGTATTATTATATATGTCATGGTTATCTGTGATCAGTGCTCTTTGATGTTACTGTTTGTTTTGGGGCACCACAAACCATGCCCCTATAAAACAGATATCTTAATCAATAAACGTTGTGTGTGTTTTTACTGCGCCAGTAACCAGTCATTCTCTCATCTCGCTTCCTCTCCTTGGGCATCTATATTCCCTGAGACGCAACAATACTGAAATTAAGCCAAGTAACAACCCTACAATCACCTTTAAGTTTTCCAGTGTGTTGACTTAAAGACAAAAATGTAGGCAAAATGAATATAAGTGGATGGTTTATTTGAGCCAAATGTAAGGACCACAACTTGAGAAACACAGATTCAAGTTGCCTTACATATGTCCTATTAGTAGCAGTTACAAGTGGGTTTTTAAAGGAAAAAGAAAAGGTAGTTCTTTTGAACATAAATATTGATTGGCTATACATTGTTCTTTGCATCACAAATTCTAAAAACATGAAGATAATGAATGAGGATCACACTGTGCAACTCGTGATAGCATTTTAGGTAATTTACCAGCTAGTCTGGAAACTACAGAGAAGGAAAGAAAACAAAATGCATTTAAACAATTGTCCCCAGATACGGGTATGTGTGTGAAGGAGGATTGTGACTGCAGATTAATTCTCGTATCTCTGTGAGTCTGATAAATCTTGCATACCTCACATTCTGCAGACTGCTCTGAACTACTTTTCTTTCTTAAGTGCAAGAGTCATGTGTCTCTCATTTTAAATAAAAAGCTAAAAATGATTAAGCTTAGTGAAGAAGGCATTTTGAAAACCAAGGTAGGCTGAAAACTAAGTTAAACAAGTTGTGAATGCAAAGAAAAAGTTGATGGAGGAAATTAATAGTGTTACTCCAGTGAATAAATAAATGACAAGAAAGCAAAACAGCCTTATTGCTAATATGGTAAAAGCTTTAGTGGTCTGCATGGAAGCTCAAACCAGCCACAACATTCCCTTAAGCCAAAGCCTACTGCAGAACAAGGCCCCAGCTCTCTTCAATTATATGAAAGCTGAGAGAGCTGGTACAGCTGCAGAAGAGAAGTTTAAAGCTAGAATAGGTTCATGAGGTTTAAGGAAATAAACCATCTCTATAAGTAGAAGGTGAAACAGCAAGTGCTGATGGAAAAGCTACAGCACGTTAGCCAGAAGATCTAGCTAAGATAATTCACAATGATAGCTACATTAAAGAACAAATTTTCAATGTAGAGAAAACATCCTTCTATTGAAGGAAGATACCTTCTAAGATTTTCATATCTGGAGAGACAAGTCAAACCTGACTTCAAAGCTTCAAAGGAGAGACTGACTTTCTTTTTAGGGGCTAAGGCAGACGTTAACTTTAAGTTGAAGCCAATGATCACCAACCATTCCAAAAACCCTAGAGCCCATAAGCAGTATGCTAACTCCACTCTACCTGTGCTCTATAAATAGAACAATAAATCCTGGGTGCAGCACATGTGTTTACAGCATAGTTTACCAAATATTTTAAACCCACTGTTGAGATCTACTAAAAAAAAAAAAAGTTACTGCTCAATGGTAATATACCTTGTCCTCCAAGAACTCTGATGGAGATGTACAATAAGACTAATGCTGCTTTCATGCCTGGTAACACAATATCCATTCTTCAACCCATGAATCAAAAAGTAATTTTGACTTTCAAGCATTATTATTTAATAAATATATTTTGAAAGACTATAGAAGCCATTGATAGAAATTCCTCTGATGGATCTTGGCAAGGTAAATGGAAAACCTTCTGGAAAAGTTGCAACAAGAACTTTCGTGATTCATGGGAGGAGATCAAAATATCAGTATTAACAGGAGTTTAGAAGATATTGATTTCAGCCTTCGTGGATGACTTTGAGGGGTTTAAGACTTTAATTGAGGAAGCAACTGCAGATTGAGTCGAAATAGCAAGAAAACTACAACTATAAGTAGAGTCTGAAGATGTGGCTGAATTCCTGCAATCTCATAATAAAACTTTTAAAAATGAGAAGTTGCTTTTTATGTATGAGAAAATAAAATTGCTTCTTGAGATGAAATCTATTCCTGGTCAAGATGCTGTTAACATTTTTGAAATGACAACAAAGGATATAGACTATTACACAAAAATACTTGATAAAGAATCTGCAGGGTTTGAGAGGATTTATTCCTATTTTGAACGTTCTACTATGGGTAAAATACCATCAAATAGTGTCACATGCTATGGAGAAATATATCATGAAAAAAAGAGTCAATCAACGTGGCAAACTTCGTTATTGTCTTATTTTAAAACTTTGCAACAGCCACCCCAACCTTCAGCAACGAACACCGTGATCAGTTAACGGCCATCAACATCAAGGAAAGACCTTCCATCAGCAGAAAGATGACTCACATAGGGCTCAGATGATTTTTAGTATTTGTAGCAATAAAGTATTTGTAAATCAAGGTATTTATATAATTTTTTTGGACATAATGCTATCACACATACAGACTACAGTATAGTGTAAACATAGCTTATTTGCACTGGGAAATCAAAAAAATTTGTGTGACTAACTTTATTGTGATTTTTACATTATTGCAGAAGTCTGGAACTGAACTCTCATTGTCTCTGAGGTATGCCTGTGCCATCATTAAGGTGAATTCATTGGGTTAAGGTATCTTCTCTAAACATTTTCCGAAATCATATATATATATATATATATATATATATATATAGCAACTCATAGATAAACTAGGCAATGATGAATCATTTTTTTTGTACATTAACATTATAAATGTATAATAATCTTGGTGCTGTGAATGTAACAGTGGACAAATTACATAAAACTCTAGTTTTTATGGAACTTGTAGTCTAGCAAACTCAGGGGGATGCATAAATAAATAAATTAATATATATCAGGCTGTATTAAGGTATGAAAAAATTAAACGTGACCCAGGTGGGTAACGATTTCTCTGATAAAGTAAAATTTGGACAAAGGTCAAAGGAGGTGAAGAACTAAGCCATCGAAGATCTAGGAAAAGAATATTCCAGATATAGGAAAAGTAAAGCTCTTAAATGTTTTTAATTTTGAAACTTTAAAAAGGAGAACTTTAAGGCACACAAGTATAGTACAAAGCCTGTGGAAAGTTTCAAGCAGGGATGTGACATGATCAGATTTATGTTTAAAATATATACATAATAAATTATTACCTATAATGTAATGTTATTATTTGAAATTTTTATTCAAGAAATATTTGAAAACCTGTCTTGTACAAGGCACTATGCTTTTGTATTGGACACCCCTGTCTTCACAGATTTTGCTGTCTATTAGAAGTGCTTATGGGGCATGCAGATGAAGATAACTGCTGATTATGAGGCATGATTAATAGTTAAAGAGAGTAATATACAGAGAGCACTAGTAAGTTACATAAGAGGATCCCCAGTAATACACAGATAGCGCTAGTAAGTTACACAAGAGTAGCCCCAGCCAAACATTGACTATCCATTCAGGCTTGTTGGGAGATGCCTTAACTTATAAATGGGAGTGAGGCAAGTGAAGAGAGGAGGACACCTGCAGATATTTAATTTAATTTAATTTAATTTAATGATTTTATTTTTATTTATTTTTGAGACAGAGTCTCACTCTGCTACCAAGGCTGGAGTGCAGTGGTGTGATCTTGGCTCACTGTAACCTCTGCTTCTGGGTTCAAACGATTCTCCTGCTTCAGCCTCCCGAATAGCTGGGATTACAGGCACACGCCACCATGCCTGGCTAAATCTTTGTAGTTTTAGTGGAGATGGGGTTTCACCATGTTGGCCAGGCTGTTCTCAAACTCCTGACCTCAAATGACCCACCCACCTCGGCCTCCCAAAGTGCCCGGATTACAGGCGTGAGGCACCACGCTCAGTTGAAGACATTTTATGTGTTTACATGGGACGCACACAATACATATATGATACTAAAAGCAATTCAATATTTTTTGGCTGTAAAGTGTAAAGTTTTGGTTTGTAAAAGACTATTCTGTGCATGTAATTAAGGAGATTGAGACTTAATCCTATGCAAATGAGGAGCCATGGAAAGTATTCCCGTAATTAAAATTGCATTCAATAGGTCACTGACATGTATGAGAAGGGCAGATGTGATGGGAAACAAGAAAAGGAAGCAAGAGAATCACATAGTTATTATGGTTTGTAGTTATGAGTGTATTGAGATCTGAATAAGAGCAAGAAAATAATAATGGAAGTGATGCATTGATCGTAAATAAATAGTAAGTAAAATCAAGGGAATTTATGACTAATCACAGGAGGGGATAAAGAGAAAAAAAAAAGAGAGAGAGAGAGAGAGAGAAGCTAAGATGACTTCTAGCTTTTAGGTTGGGTTAGTAGATCAAATGCATTTCAGCCAGCAGAAAGAAAAAAAAATAACAAAATAGGCCTTGGGAGGAAGAATATTTGTTCAGTTTTGACATTTTTGAAGCTCCTGTGTGTCACCTCTGTTTGTAGAGCAAGCAAATGGTTTGATTAATGAATCGTAGACTGCAAAGAGAGGTCTAAGAGGACAAATAAATTTGGAAGAAAGAGACACATAATTAGTACTTGAAACAATGAAAGTCAATTAAATCACCCAAAGGGGCAGTGTATGGGGACAGACAAGCAATGTGTAAGGAACCAAATTTTAGTATGGATAACAGATCCTTAGGAGACACACACACACACACACACACACACACACACACACAGAGGCAGAGAGAGGGAGAGAGAGAGAGAGAGAGAGAGATTAGGAACTTTCAAAAATGGAAAAGAATGAGAAAGAGTTTTCTCCATTAGGAAAGCTGAGGAAGTGCAATATTTAAAGGAAAAGGGTTTTTTTTTGTTTGTTTGTTTGTTTGTTTGTTTGTTTTTTTTTTTCCAACAGGGTTATTGCTTTTACCTCTGGTCTGCCAGGTTCTCGCACATAGCAAATGGTAAGCACTTAGTGCAAAGATGATAGAATGAATGAAAAGAAGATAAATGGTAAAAGTAAATTAAAATTCAAGGTAAAATTTTCAAATACAAGGACCACTGAATTTAGTGATTGAAGGAGAAAGAGTTTAAGCTTTCAGAAATAGTATGGTCAATGCCACAGAAAGCTAAGAATTATGAGAGTTTATTTATCTTGTCTTCACTCTATCTACTTTATGACTACTTTAACCCCCTAATCTGTTTTCAGATTTGCAAACCAGAAAAAGGAAGCATTATTCAGTAGAAATTTTGCAAAAATAAAAATTTAGAAGAGCAAGGCCCCACTTAAATAGCTATCTTATATCCTAAGTGAACTAACTTTGTAAGTGAGCTATCTCACTTAGAAACAAGTTGATTCAAAGAAAGTAAACTTTAAAATCAATAAAATTAATAAACAAAAAGTTCACATTTACCACTCTTCCAATAGGAATTCATGATAACAAGTCTCACTTTAAATTGTGAATGAAAATAATTCTCTGAGGCATAAAAATGGTTAGATTATGGCTTTATGAGGGTGGACTAACTAGGAAATTAGAGTGAAAATAGGGAAAGAACACTGGACAAATGAATTCAGTGATAAATCTAGTTCTGCGAACCAGTTTCCTAATGACCTTGAAAAACTACTTGATCCTTTGCATCAAACATTTTATCTATGTATAAAATAAGAAAGTGGAACTGCATAACCTTTGTGGTATTTTCCAGTGCTAAAGTAAATGATATTAAAGTTATAGTTATGATCTATATCAAATATCGTTTTTCTTAATCTCAATGTCTGACATCTAGAGCAGTATGGGGAAATAGATGGGATAAAAGGGTCTAAAATTGGAGACAGACTGAAATAGATATGAAAAGGAAGGGGGAAAGAAATGGAAAAAAAGATAAGAAATGTGTTCGAAATATTCAAAAAGTATTCACAAGAAGGATAAAAAATGTACTTTTAAACTTTTAAAGACTAAGGAATTAATCTGAATTTATAATTGGGAAGTAGAAATTAAGAATATAAAAAATAGTACATAGACTCTACATCTACTACTAGACAGAATAAAATTGAGGCATATATACAGATAGGTTTAAATAAATTGTCTTGAATTTTCGTATTTTTTCAGACCATAATAAATCTTGGACATTGTCAATTTAATAAATTCAGTATGTTTGTCAGATGTGAGAAATAGACCAGGGCACAAAATCACTTTATATTTGAAGACAGGCATGAATTATGACTTGAATTTTGTGATTTTTTTCTTCAGAACTCACAAACAAGCAGTGTGACAGACACACAAGATCAAGATATATTACAGTGCGGATGAACTGGAAGGTCCATAGTGTCACTCCCTGGAGACTATAGGAACTTCATGTCTGGAGGAGCCTAACCTCTCAGGGTTATTCCTTTGTAGGCTGGAGAGAGGTCACTCAGCATTTAAGTGTATGGATTATTGGTAAAAGAAAATATAATTAAAATCTGTCTTGTGAGCTGAAGATCCAGCCTTCAGACTAATAAATCCTTGCTAATCACAGTTTCAAAGCAGAGTTACAAAACATTTTAAATAGATTATGTTTGTATTAGTTACGTATTGGGCTTTGAGGCCTACCTGAGATCTTTATTCATCAGAACTAGGCTTCCAACTTGAAGTGTTTTGTTTGCATAGCCTATTTCTTGAAAAATTAAAAAGGTACCCTTAATTCTAGAATTTTGTAATTTATCTGAAACTCTTGTTATCTAATTTCTCCCCACCTCCCAAGATTTTCCTAACTTAATAAAACACTGCTATGTATGTAACATCTCCATTTTTTTCAGTCAATTCTTCTACATAAAGGTGTTTTGACGTTGTAATAATCTCAGCTATAAAAATGTATGTATATTTATGTAATGTAAACGCCACAACCACAAAGCATCTTCAGTGTGCAAACCACTGTCTTAGACACTAGGAAACAATGGGTTATATATATTTCTACATATGCTACAAACTGGAAATGGAGTTTATAATAAGTTTATATAGAGTCCAACAAAACTGTTTAGATTTTTTTTCTGTATATGAATTACCAAGAATACGAAGGCAAAATAAATTTTTTTAAAATATAAATTTAAATAGAATTTTCTCCATGTTTTTTCCTCCTCAGTTTACATTAGATATACAGAATCTCCACCAGATGTCAGTAGATGCATGCAAATATTTTACCTACAAACCCTTAGTTAAAAAGTACTCAAATAAGAAATGAATGCCTTTTATTTAAAGAACATTAAATTCTCTAATCACATTCACTCCATATATATTTACTCACAGATTTTTTAAAAGTATGTTCTCCAAAGTTTTTAATTCAGCCAAATATATATACTGTCCATTGGAGATTTTGTTCTCATACTTTATGCATGATAAGTATTTACTTAAAGACACACAGCTATACAATTATTCAGTTAATATCATTTGTATTATTATTAGTGAATCTATATAATTTTAGTTAATAAATTTGTGTACCTTAAACGTTACAAAGAATAATTTGAAAATCCAGTCAAAACAATAAGATTATTCTGTAAGATGACCAACTACCACATTATTGCATATGTGTTAATGTTTACACACAGCAGGTAAAAGCAATTAAAACTGTAAGTAAGAAAATATGACATTCGAAATAGAAAAAAAAAATAGCCTATAAAGTAGAGAAGGTGAAATGTGTTGTATCCACCTGAGGAATAATTCAAAACTGTACTAGAAAGCATAAAATAATTAAAAACTTTACTAGAAAACCTAAAACCATGCTAAAAATATTTGCAGAAAATATAAGTCCCTATGGGAAAAATGCTAATTTGTCCTAGGATGCTGTGTGTTTCACGGTATTCCAACTAGGATACAACTAGATATTAGGAAAATTTTTTGCAGTTTCACTAAAATTATATAAAATTCGATTTTGAGAGTGGTTTAACCCTACTGTTACTAAAATTTATTATAAAGCTACAATCATTTTTTAAAAGGTAAGTATTAAGAAAGAATCCCCTGAATAGAAATAACTAGAATTTTTGAATTTACCCAAATGAGCAGTCTGATTTAGTAGATAAAAGTGGCTTATCAAATCAGTGAACAAAATATGTATTATTTAATAATGTTTCTATATTAAATAAATATTCTCAGTACAACTAGCCTGTCATAAAAAGAAACACGTAACTAAGTTCAATAAGAGTAAATAAAATATAGTCATATGAAGTTATGTTCTGGAAATATATTCAAAAAATTATGACAATGTTGGTTTTCAAGAGACATACTACATTAAACATTTTTCGTGTTAACTTGTTGCTTTATAAAATTTAAAAATTAAACCATAAAAAATGGTATGTTTTCCAGACTCATTGGGAATAGAGGCTATCAAAACAGGAAGAAATAGATATCATTTTTAAAATATAAAATACATGATTTAATATAATTAATATGATATACAAAATATAATATAAAATCTAATAAGTCAACAAATGAAATAATATAAAGTGATCAAGAAAATGAAGGCCTTAATCGTAGTGAAAACAAATAGAATCAATAATTGGGAAACATAATAATTTGCCATTAGTAAAAATAAATTAAGTTATTCTTTCTAAGTTTTAGTAGTCAAAGTGTTGGTTAGCTTCAGAATGATTTCAAAGGCAGTAAGACTTTAAGCCACAGACATTTTTCTATTTAGAACTTTTGCTACTCAATCTGCATTAACACCTTAATTCAGCTAGCGTGACTCATTCCGTTTTTCATGCAAACTTGTATTCCCACCATGCGTTAAGAACTGCGTCAAAAACACAGTAAAAATTTGTCTATAAAACAGGCATTTTTGCCTTAGGATTTATAGTTTTTACACATCATGCATTTAGATTAAGAAAACTGTAATAGAGAACTAATAACCAAAGCTTTCCATTAAAAAAAACAAAACAAAACAAAACAAAAACTATTTTCAAACTTAAACTTTGTATTTAATGGAAATATTTTATTAAGTACTTTCCTTAGTTTTTAATCTCATTACTACCCCCAAAAAACCTACAGCCTAGATATTTACTGCGATGTTTATATCCTCTGTGATTTTTACCACCACGTCCCTTTCCATCCACACTCTATCCTCATCTGTTGGCTCTTACTTATCTTCTCTGTGAATAGGAATATTCTTTCTCTTTGCTGAAGCAGACATTTTCATCAGTGTCATACATTCAAACTTCTCTCAATACTGCTGGGAAATTATTCCATCCATTTAACTCTAATCCTTGCATTATTTATATCTCTCACCGTAAGATACGCTTCTAGGGCAGAAAAAAATACTGTTTTCCAATTTCCGAACAATCTCTAACCTAAATATACTTGGGAATGATTGTATTTTCCTTCTTTTTCTGTTAACTCCATACCTTCATTTTCTTACCCACTATTCATTTCTTACATATTTTCCAGTATTTTCATAATAATTATTTTCTATAAATTTGAATATAAGTTAATATTGAATACCATGACAATATGTGTGTGTGTGTGTGTGTGTATAATATTTTTCTGATCAAACAAGTGTTTCCATGCTCACACAGAAAAAATATTACCAGGAGAAGAGTTGAGTATAAAAAATGTCATTCAGATTTTAATTAAACAAAGGAAATAATTTTTAAAAACACTATTAAATGTAAATTGTATGTTTCTTAATATGTAGTTAGTATTTAATCATTTCTATATATAATAAAGTTTTGTGGCTAGTTTTCTCCATTGTAAAATTACTATTTTTTTTCCATTTGTAAGTAATAAAGACTTGTCTGAGGGGAGATTTTTTTACATTCTGCAAATATTCCACCGCTCCTTAAATTTTGCCCACTAATATAAATATCCAACAGATCTTGCCTACAGTATTAATTCAGTGTTCTAATGTTGTTTTCCATTTCATTCACTCTTTCTAAATTTACTAATTACAATTCTTTTGTAAAGAAGAGTAATTCCTTCTCCTACACTTGCTTTTTTATTGTTATTTATTGATATCAGTATGAACTTATCAATATTTACTTTATTAATTGAATATAATCCAAATATTATTATTTACTTTTTGCTCAATTTGTTCAATCCTTGGTCACTGAGAGCACTTTTTACTTTGACTCCCATGTCTTCTCAATGTTCCCCAAGTTCTTTCTCTTTTTTTCTTCTTCTTTCACTTTTGAGGAGGAATATCACTCTGTCGCTCATGCTGGAGTGCAGTGGTGTGACCTCAGCTCACCGCAACCTCTGCCTTCCGGGTTCAAGAGATTCTCATGCCTTAACTTCCTGAGTAGCTGGGATTACAGGTGCTCACCACCAGGCACCAGCTAATTTTTCTACTTTTGGTAGAGACGTGATTTCACCATGTTGGCCAGACTGACCTTGAACTCCTAACCTCAGATGATTCGCCCTCCTCGACCTCCCAAAATGCTGGGATTACAGGTGTGAGCCACCATGCCCAGACCCCCAAGTTCTTTTTCATACTTCTTTTCTGTCAGCACAGATGCTCTAGGCTCATCTCCCATACTCTCTAGCGGGGAATCCTTTACTTGTCCAAGGAACCATGATTCTTTTGTTTGTTTGTTTTGGATGAAATTAGCAACTAGAATCTGCATGTCCACTGTGCCCATTGCTACTGAAGTGACACTGCACCTAAGCCCTTTCAGTGGATAGAGCTAAGAAACATACATATGTATGCTAACCCATGTATGTACACCAACATTTATTTCTATATCTAATATGTATTAACATACAGGGTAAAATAAAACATAAGTTAATACCGATACCTCTGGACTTGAATCCAACACTGTAGGGTTCAGAATGAACCCTCTCCTCATACCTATTCCTCACCTCCATTTCTTATTTGTAACTTTCTTCTCTAATAACGACAAAACTAGATCCCTCTCTCTACAATATATTGACTACTCATGTAGTCAACCCTCCATACTTACAGATTTTGCAGAGGCAATTGTAGAATTTAAAGGGATCTTTCATGGATAATATTTGTCATTGCCTGAGTTTGTTATGCTTTTCAGTGTGAGTGGGTTAGATGGTAGGGGACATAATTCAAGTTATTCAATATTATTTACACAACTCCTGGACAAGAAAAAGATTAATTGAGCAATTTAAAACAACTCTACTTTCAAAGAGAAAAATTTAGGTACTTTGTTTAGAAATCATTCAGGTAATGTTTTAATCTCACAAATAGTTGAATTTTGTATTAAAATTTATAAGAAATCAAGAGCCAAGAGTGTTAGATGATTGGAATTGGAGAGAGGTTATTTTTTCAGCTGTTTGGATTGCTGGTTGGATTTTGAGATTACATAAGGCCAAAAAAAAAAAAAAATCATATAAATTACACAAGGAAGCCTCCAAGATAGATAGGAAATTTTCTGGTATGGTTTAGGGAAGATAATCAGCTAAGAGAAGTATGTGATTAAGATTTTGTCTCTAGGCTGTATGGTTTTCCAATCAAATATAACCCAATGAGGTTCAAATTAAAGAAAGAAAACTCTCTAGTCCTTCATGTTGCATTTTCCCAATTTTTCTTTAGTAAGTTTTACTATTTTTCAGTTAAATTAATGATAACAAGCATTTTTTTTTTCAAAAATAAAACATATATAGCAAATCATATTCATGAAAAGGCCTTCTGATGTCTGTCATCACTCATGAAAGTCAAATTATGTGGATTTAAAATATTTGATTACAACACAGTTTTTCCTATTAAAACTTTGTTATTATGTATCTAGGTATTTGTAAATGCATAATGTCATTTCTGCTACAGAAGGGAAGGTAAGAAATGGTACACTTTGGTGGTTTTGTAAATAGCCTCCATTTTCTGTTAGGCTATCTTGGTGATTAATTCTTTTCACTGAAGATTAAGGCTTTCAAATTGAAGCAGGCCTACATTTAATCTCATGGTATGTTTCAGTTTTCTTATCATTTAAAGAAGGAAATCACATATATTACAGTATCATTGTCAGAATAAAATAAAAATATATAAAACACACAGAACAAATCTAACCACATAGTAGGTGATTAATTAATAATAATTTAATAAATATTATAGTAATAATATATTATACCAACCAAAGAAAACCAGAAGTCACTGAAAACTAAAAAAGGCAGAGAAATAGACTCCCCATTTGAATCTCCAGAATAAACACAGTCCTCCCTATCCATTTTAGATCGCAGAACCATAAGATAAACTGGCATTGCTTCAGGCCACTGTTTTGCATCAATTTTTCTTTTTCTTTTTTTTTTTTTTTGAGACAGAGTCTCACTGTATCGCCCAGGCTGGAGTGCATTGGCACAGTCTCGACACATTGCAACCTCTGTCTCTTGAGTTTAAGCTATTCTTGTGCTGCAGCCTCCCAAGTAGCTCAGATTATAGGTGTGCACCACCAAATCCAGCTAATTTTTGTATTTTTAGTAGAGATGGAGTTTCACCGTGTTGGCCAGGCTGGTCTCGAACTCCTGACTCCAGGTGACCCTCCCACTTTGGCCTCCATCCTTGTAGGATGGGATTACAGTTGTGAGTCACCACGCCTGGAAGTTTGTAACAATTTGTTATAGCAGCAATAGAAAACTAATACAGGTGTTTTAAAATACAGCCTTCATGGATTATGAAAAAGACTGGCTTGTTTTCTGCCTGGTCTAGTCTTACCATTCTAAAGTAGGTGGCAAACATGGAAAACTATATGAAATATCTGTGAGTATATATTTAGGTATGGAAGACTATCCTACTACTTCTGAGACTGGTTAGTACATTTAGTCTGTTTCAAAGAAGTTCCATTAGCATGATAATTAATGAAAACTGTTTGGACAGGTTAACAACAACTTAATTGTAAATACTTGAAAGAAAGTTATTTAATTTTGTTTTCTAAGTAGGAGTTCCACCTTGGCCTTTATTGTATCTGTTTGTTTTCTTTGCATGCTGTTAAATACATGTCATATTTCTCTTGTTTGATGATATTTAAAATCAAAGGTATCAAAAGTATTTATCTCATCATTCAGATAACAATTCATTCATTAAATAGCAATTTGATTACAGTGGTCATCATCTCTGCATGGAGTTTAGTCTCAATTAGAAGACACTTATTAAGCAAGTATCTATGACTGATAAATATTTCAAAAGTGGAAACAGAGATACTCTGAGATTGAATGGTAGGGAAAAATTACCAAGTCTAGAGAAATTCAGGGAAAATATCTTTGAGAAAGTGAAAGTTCTATGGTCACTACACTTAGCAAGAATTAAAATGTTCCATTCTAAAATTTTCATGGTTTTAGGTCTTAGATTTAAGTCTTTGATCCATCTTGAATTGATTTTTTGTATAAAGTGAGAGATGAGGATTCAGTTTTATTCTTCTACATGTGGCTTGCCAATTATCCCAGTACCATTTGTGAAATAGGGTGCCCTTTCCCAACTTTGTTTTTGTTTGCTTTGCTAAAGATCAGTTGACTGTATTTGGCTTTATTTCTGGGTTCTTAATTCTGTTTCATTGGTCTATGTGACTATTTTCATACCAGTACTATGCTGTTTTTGTAACTATGGCCTCACTCCAGCAAGAATGGCCATAAAAGAAAAAAAATAAAAAAATAATAGATGTTGGCATTAATGTGGTGAAAGGGAACACTTTTACACTGTTGGTGGGGATGTAAACTAGTACAACCACTAACGGTGTGGAGAGTCCGTAAATAACTAAAAGTAGATCCATGTTGTGATCCAGCAATCCCACTACTAGGTATCAATCCAGAGGAAAAGAAGTCATTATATGAAAAAGATACTTGCCCATGCATGTTTATAGAAGCACAATTTGCAATTGAATGACTATGGAACCAGTCCACATGTCCATCAATCAATGAATGGATAAACAAAATGTGACATGTATATCATACACACACACACACACACACACACACACCATGGAATACTACTCAGCCATAAAAGTGAATGAAATAATGACATTTAAAGCAACCTGGATGGTATTGGAAACCATTATTCTAAGTGAAATAACTCAGGAATGGAAAAACAAACATCATATATTCTCACTTATAATTGGGAGCTAAGCTATGAGGACACAAAGACATAAGAATGGTACAATGGACTTTGAGGACTCAGGGGAAAGGGTGGGAGGTGAGTGACGGATAAAAGACTACACACTGGGTACAGTGTACACTGCTTGGGTTGATGGGTACGCCAAAATCTCAGAAATCACCACTAAAGGACTTACTCATATAACCAAACACCACTGTTCCCCTAAAACCAACTGAAATACAATTAAATTTTAAAAAATGAAATAAAATGTTCCAGCCAAGTGCAGTGGCTTACCCCTTTAAGCCTAGTCCTTTAGAAGGCCAGGTGGGAGGATCACTTGCGGCCAGGAGTTCAAGACCAGACTGGGCAACATAGGGAGATACCTCTCTACAGAAGTTTGAATTTTTTTTTTTTTTTTTTTAATGGAGGCATACATTGTAGTCCTAGATACTTGGGAGGCTGAAGTAAGATCTCTTGAGACCAGGAGTTGCAGGCTGCAGTGAGCTCTGAGCACACCACTGCAATCCAACCTGGGTGACAGAGGGAGTTGCTGCCTCAAAAAAAAAAAATTTGTTAATAAAAAAGAGAAGGACTGGGTGCGGTGGCTCAAGCCTGTAATCCCAGCACTTAGGGAGGCCGAGACGGGCGGATCACGAGGTCAGGAGATCGAGACCACCCTGGCTAACACGGTGAAACCCCGTCTCTACTTAAAAAAAAAAATACAAAAAACTAGCCGGGCGAGGTGGCGGGGGCCTATAGTCCCAGCTACTCAGGAGGCTGAGGCAGGAGAATGGCATAAACCCGGGAGGCAGAGCTTGCAGTGAGCTGAGACCTGGCCACTGCACTCCAGCCTGGGCGACAGAGCGAGACTCCGCCTCAAAAAAATAAAAAAATTAAAAATACAAATAAAAATAAAAAAAGAGAAGCACCACAATGAGAGAGCAATGGGAAGCTACTGAAAAATGTTAAACAGTGAAGTAGCATCAATAATCTACATCATTGAAGAGTTTATTTCATCTGCAATGTGAAAATAAATTAATGAATCACAGTGCTTTTGTAATGCATTGCTTTAGCAACAAACAACTAACACAATTCAACTATATTTGTGGTTTAAGATCATTACAATCGATAAAGCGTGTGTGTGTGTGTGTGTGTGTGTGTATGCTTAACTGCAACTTGGTTAGATTTCTTTAGGTAAATATTTCTTCTCACTACTGTTTATTTCTCATTACTGATGTCTCTCAGAGCCCAAACCCTCATTCCAATTGATAACTTTTATTTAAAGATGCACCCTGTGATGCAAATGGGAACTAGAAAATGAAACTTCTTCTACCAGCTTTATAAATATTACAAAAGCTCGCAGATGCAAAGGAAATACTGCTGAGCCAAGTAATGTATTAACTTTGTGAGGACTATTCTTCCTGCTCTAAGATTCTATTATTGGTCTTTGTATTATGCCTGTGTTGTATTTGAAGTTGTTAAATACTACATGAAGAGTCTTGTTATATATGAAATCACATCTTTTTCTCCGCCCACACTTAAAGTATAAATAACTTACAGTTTTATCCCGAAACTCACTAAATAGATAACACATGAAATAATCATATTTAAATATTTATTTCATTCCCATGACAATGAAACGTTAACCATGTAGGGC
Organism: Mandrillus leucophaeus; assembly: GCF_000951045.1. Classification (NCBI taxonomy): domain Eukaryota; kingdom Metazoa; phylum Chordata; class Mammalia; order Primates; family Cercopithecidae; genus Mandrillus; species Mandrillus leucophaeus. The sequence continues at coordinate 868,163 of NW_012109774.1, read as the reverse complement.
TGGGTAGATATGTTAAACATAGTAATTTCATTAGAGTGCCAGTTCCACCTCAATGGTGATATTATAGGGATAAGATCAAGGAAAGTGTTTCCTACAAATGAGCAACCCTTGTAGGTAGATTGCATAAACATTCAAAGCGGCTTTGAAAATTAAAATAAAGGGTATCTGATTTAAAAGAGTATAAGATTATGAGATTTTTTCCCTCAGTCATGGTGAAAGTCGCCAGTATAACCACATTTGAATTTGCCTTCCTATTCCAAAAAAAAAGTAAATGGATGTGTTTTCCCTTGTCTTTATTTGTTGTTAATATATAAGATTTAACATTTTAAATCTTTTTAATGTGGTGTTCAAATAAAGCCACTTTTCTATGTCATGCTATTTTCTTTTGTAATAAGCAAATGTGGATTATCTGGCTGTGATTCTGTTTATTCTTTCCTTTAGGAGACTAGTTAAGTTAAAACACTTTTGTTTTTCCAAAAATATGGCTTCAGGGTTTTTGATTATTTACATTTTATATAATTGGCCCAGGAAAATCACCTTTTTGTTTGCAACTCTATTCAAATGATACTGCATTTTTAAAGTCATTCCTGAGCCAAGATGTTCAAATACAAATTGTTCTTACCGGCTGGACATGGTGGCTCACAACCGTAATCCTAGAACTTTGGGAGGCCAAGGTGGGTGGATTGTCTGAGGACAGGAATTCAAGACGAGCCTGGCCAATATGGTGAAACCCCCGTCTCTATTTAAAATACAAACATCTCACACCAGTTAGAATGGCGATCATTA
>NW_012109774.1:860639-861468 GCF_000951045.1 Mandrillus leucophaeus | reverse complement strand
TTTTTTTTTTTTAATGGAGGCATACATTGTAGTCCTAGATACTTGGGAGGCTGAAGTAAGATCTCTTGAGACCAGGAGTTGCAGGCTGCAGTGAGCTCTGAGCACACCACTGCAATCCAACCTGGGTGACAGAGGGAGTTGCTGCCTCAAAAAAAAAAAATTTGTTAATAAAAAAGAGAAGGACTGGGTGCGGTGGCTCAAGCCTGTAATCCCAGCACTTAGGGAGGCCGAGACGGGCGGATCACGAGGTCAGGAGATCGAGACCACCCTGGCTAACACGGTGAAACCCCGTCTCTACTTAAAAAAAAAAATACAAAAAACTAGCCGGGCGAGGTGGCGGGGGCCTATAGTCCCAGCTACTCAGGAGGCTGAGGCAGGAGAATGGCATAAACCCGGGAGGCAGAGCTTGCAGTGAGCTGAGACCTGGCCACTGCACTCCAGCCTGGGCGACAGAGCGAGACTCCGCCTCAAAAAAATAAAAAAATTAAAAATACAAATAAAAATAAAAAAAGAGAAGCACCACAATGAGAGAGCAATGGGAAGCTACTGAAAAATGTTAAACAGTGAAGTAGCATCAATAATCTACATCATTGAAGAGTTTATTTCATCTGCAATGTGAAAATAAATTAATGAATCACAGTGCTTTTGTAATGCATTGCTTTAGCAACAAACAACTAACACAATTCAACTATATTTGTGGTTTAAGATCATTACAATCGATAAAGCGTGTGTGTGTGTGTGTGTGTGTGTGTGTGTGTGTATGCTTAACTGCAACTTGGTTAGATTTCTTTAGGTAAATATTTCTTCTCACTACTGTTTATTTCTCATT
>NW_012109774.1:855645-858214 GCF_000951045.1 Mandrillus leucophaeus | reverse complement strand
GTTATACCTGATGTAAATGACGAGTTGATGGGTGCAGCACACCAACATGGCACAAGTATACATATGTAACAAACCTGCACGTTATGCACATGTACCCTACAACTTAAAGTATAATAATAATAAATAAATTAAAAAAAAAAATACAAACAAATTAGCTGGGCGTGGTGGTGTGCGCCTGTAATCCCAGTTACTCGAGAGGCTGAGGCAGGGGAATTGCTTGAAGCAGGAAGGTGTAGGTTGCAGTGAGCCGAGACTGGGCCACTGCACTCCAGCCTGGGTGACAGACAGAGATTCCTTTTTAAAAAAACTAATAAATAAATAAAATAAAATAAAATAATTCTTACCACCTTCTCTGTCCCTAGTGTAGCCTATACATATTTATACCACAGTATCCCTAAGCATATTACATGTGCTTTCACATCCCTTTTCCTCTATTTTTCAATAGGCTTCTTGAAAGCTGTTTCTATGTCTTTACTTGTTTTTGTAGCCCTCAAACATGGAGTACATTTAAGTCACTAACTAATATGTAGAGCATGAGTCTCAGCTCACACTGAAAGTAAATCACCCTGATCCCGATTTAGATTGTACAGATCTTCTGTACAATGCATGCCATGCTGCCCAGTAAAAAAATGACATTGTTTTACATTTGATAACTTTTATGTAAAAAATATGTAATTAATCAGTGTATATGAAAACTAACCTCTAATTTAGAAAATATCAATGTCAATCTTCCCCATACAGCTGCTGAATGTGAGTATGGATGAGTATGTATATATATATTTGTGTGTGTGTGTGAGTGTGCATGTCTATAATTTTATGATAAAAAAATTTATGACAAAAATCCTCAAATGATCTTAGCACTGTGAATGATTGTTCATAGACAATGACAAGTACTTTTTCCAAATGGTTCCAACGATTTACACTATCATTGTAAGCCTTTTTTATTTCATCGTTATTATTTTTTATTTTATTTATTTATATATTTATTTATTTTGAGACGGAGGTCTCTCTCTATAGCGATCTCAGCTCACTGCAACCTCCGCCTGCTGGGCTCGAGCAATTCTCCCTGTCTCAGCCTCCTGAGTAGCTAGGATTATAGGCATCCACCACCACGCCTATCTAATTTTTGTATTTTTAGTAGAGATGGGTTTCCCCATGTTGGCCAGGCTGGTCTTGAACTCCTGACCTTAGGTGATCTGCTTGCCTCAGCCTTCCAGAGTCCTGGGATTAACAGGTATGAGCCACTGCTCCTGGTCAAGACTTTCTTTTACTCTGCATCTTTCATAACCCTGTCCAAGGAGGAGGGCAAGCCTCTGTAAATCTGGCTGGAAAACTTCCCATACCATTTAATGAGTCGAAGGGTGTTGGTTGGTAGCAAATGTAGTATTAAAAAGATCATTTTGATATCAGGCACAGCTGTAGTATCCTATAATAACAGACATAACATAGTGTTTATATTTTGTTTTCTGTCTTATCCTGTGTATACTTCCTCATTGTTTGAAAACTTCAATTTTTAGGAGTATGTGCAAAATTACCACCTTCAGACTCTAAAATATTAGGCTTTGGCAAGGAAACTTTGAGAAACTGGCAAAAGGAGTGGCATTTTCAGACCAAAATACCCCATGGCGAGAGCTAGACTCTTGATGCAGCTGTCACAGCAGGTGTGTGTGAAGGCAGGTGAAAGTTTGTAGCAGGTGCAGGCTGGAGCAAAGCAAGGCTCACGGCTTGTGTGAACAGATTGTACAGACTTCTGTGTCCAACAATCCTCAGCACTTGGCCACAGCTGGGACTGCAGGTATGGGGACTAGATAAGGCAGTATTTTGATGACCAGAAAAAAAAAAAGTTTTTAATGTAAGGCGAGGCTCACCTCAAAACTGATAGAGTGTCAATGTGTGTGAATTTCAGCCATTGCTGGGTTGAACAATTTTTACTTATTTATTTTCTTTCTCAGTCGGGACTGCAGTATTGAGTTAAAACTATAAACATGGCTAACGTTGGCACCAATTACAAAACAATTTCATGTCATACTTTGGCCTTAAAATTGTTAGTGCCAGACGTGGGTAAGCAACATAAGACTGCTTAAAATTCTACTCCTTTTCATTTTTTAAAATGTTTTGTTATAGAGTAGTTTGTTATGTAAAGCATGTACCACAAAAGGAACAAATATATGGTTCATGTAAGTCATGACACATGACACTTGATAATAAAATGAACACCCCTAAATTCACCATACACTTGACAACAAAACATTGCCCCCAAAACCCCAATCACCTATGTGCACTATCGTTATCTCATTTTCCTGCTTGAATTTCAGATGTCATTCCCTGGCTTTTTTTTATTATTTTATACTGTGTGTGACTATGTACTTACATATGCACATCTACTTAACACATTTAATATTTATAACATTTTAGAGCCTTATAAAGTAGCATCACACTGAAAGTGCCAGTTTGAAACCTTTTTTTTTTTTTTTTTTTTTTTGAGATAAAGTTTCACTCTTGTTGCCCAAGCTGGAGTGCAATGTTGCAATCTCGGCTCACCACAACCTCCGCCTCCCAGGTTCAAGCA
>NW_012109774.1:816568-855595 GCF_000951045.1 Mandrillus leucophaeus | reverse complement strand
AGATAAAGTTTCACTCTTGTTGCCCAAGCTGGAGTGCAATGTTGCAATCTCGGCTCACCACAACCTCCGCCTCCCAGGTTCAAGCAATTCTCCTGCCGCAGCCTCCCGAGTAGCTGGAATTATAGGCATGTGCCACCACACCCGGCTAATTTTTTTGGATTTTTAGTAGAGATGGGGTTTCTCCATGTTGGTCAGGCTGGTCTCAAACTCCCAATCTCAATTGATCTGCCCGTCTTTGCCTCCGAAAGTGCTAGGATTACAGGCATCAGCCACTGTGCCCGGCCCTAAAACTTGTTTTTTTTAAGTTAAATTTCTTTCTAGAATTAATCTATGTCATCATTACAACACCAAGTTCATTTTTCTTCAACCTTTATAAAGTTCCATTTGGTTAATATATTATAATTTATTTATGCTTGTCCTGTTGATAGACATTATTTCCAAATTTTTGCTTTTATGAATACTTTTGTATATTACAATTCTTGAGTATTGGTCTTTATCAATACTGAAAGACTGTATTAGCTCATTATTGCATTGCCATAAATAACTACTTTGGACTGGGTAATTTATAAAGAAAAGAGGTTTAGTTGGCTTATGGTTCTGCATGGCATACGGGTTCTGGGGAGGCCTCAGGAAACTTACAACCGTGGCGAAAGGTGAGGGGAAGTAGGCAATGTTTTACATGGCCAGAGCAGGTTGAAGAGTGGGAAGGGTGCTACACATTTTTAAACAATCAGATCTCATGAGAACTCACTCACTATCATGAGAACAGCAACCGGGAAATATGCTACTTCATCTAGTCACCTTGATCTAATCACCTCCCACCAGCCCCGTCCTCCAACACTGGGGATTACATTTTAACATAAAATTTGGGTGGGGACAAAAATCCAAACTGTCATGAAGATTTTATGCAGGTTTTATTCCTAGGAATGGAATTATTTGACTGAAATTTATCTAATAATGCCAAATTATTCTTCATAGTGTTTGCAATAATTTAACCTCCACTAACACATAAAAGTTTTCTCGTTCCATTCTCTCACTAATTTATATTTTCACACTTCTCAACTTTTGTTACACTCATTTAATGTAAAACCTGACAATATTATTGTTTTTATTTTAATGATTACTACAAAGATTGAGGATTTTAAAAAATAGTTTAAATCCAGGATTGGTTTTCTTATATTTTCCATTTATTTTATTTTACTTACTTTTTTCTCTTAAATTTTTTACTTACATTTTTGCTGATTTTTATGGTGGGTTTATTACCGTTTATTTATTTGTTTCTAGTTTAATTGGATTTCTCTATAGATTGTCTTTAAATATAGTATTGAAATGTATACTTTTCACTTTTATGTTTGTCTCTATTGCCAAAAAAAGTCTTCATTTTAATACAGTCTGATTTTCAGTCTTTTCTAATATTATAGTCAAGTTTTTCTTTAGTTTCTTTCCTTTTTTCATTTATGTCTGCTTTTTAAAATATATCTAGAATTAAATAATGTGAATGATGTAATGAGTACTGATTCTACATTTTTCTACAAGTTAACCATTGACCTAGTCACTTTTATTCATCTAAATTTTCTATTCTTAGTAATATTCAAAATAACTTCTGCAACATACCAAGTTTCCATAGTTGTGTACTGTTTTAATTTCTTTTTTTCCTTTTTTTTAAACTAACTTACACAAGCTTCTTTACTGGAGCTTTGTAAAAAATACTGAAACCCAACCATACAAGTACCCTAACATATTTCTTCTTATGAGAATTATTTTGAAATTCCTCTGGAGCTCTGTGATTTTTTATGTAGCATCATCTTATTAAGTTCCTTGGAAAATCACTTTGCAATTTTGGTTGGAATGATATTTTGAATATATTTATATCATTTCAATTATTAGAATCTTCTGCTTTTATTAGACTTATTTCTAAAACCACATATATTTTGGTGTCACTGAAACTCATATTTCTTGTTAACTTTTCTTTTGCTAATTGGGCATAAAATAAAATGTTTGTTTATTGATACTTTATCCGGCAACTTTGTTAAACTTTCCTAGTATCCATAATAAGGCACCCATAAATAATTTTCTATTTTTTGTGTGGCAATTTTAATACTATGTAGATAATGACAGGTAGATTTATGGACTGAATGTTTGTGTCTTACTTACCATCCCCAAATTCACATGTTGAAGTCCTAACCCCCAAAATGTGACTGTATTAGAAAATAAAGTAAGAAATTAATTAAGGCTCAATTCAATCATAAAGGTTGGGCCCTGATCTGATAGGATTAGTATCCTTCTAAGAAAAGGCATCAGAGAGCTTGCTCTTAGTTTCAGGCTCTCTCTCTCTCTCTCTCTCTCTCTCTATATATATATATATATATATACACACACATATATAGGCAAGCACAGAGGGAAAGCCATGTGCAGACATGGTAAGAAAGCAATCGCCTGCAAGCCCGTAGAATCTTCCCAAGAAACCTACCCTGCCATACCTTAACCTGGGATTTTTAGTACCCACCACTGTAAGAAAATAAATTGCTATTGTTTAAAGCACCCAGCCTATTGTATTTGGTTATGGCAACCTTATCAGACTAACATAGGTAGATTTTTTTCACATTCTAATACTTATTTAATCATAATTATTTTGTCTTTAGTCAGAACCAACTGTACAAAACTAAATGGAATCTTACAATTGGCCATTATTTTCTGCTAACAGGGCTCTTACAATGTTTTTCTCATTCTGCATATCAAAACCTGGGGGCAAAATTAGTCTATTAATGCTGGAACAAACTTCTCTGAGTTAATATTAACCAAAACCCTGTAATGTTAAAATCTCTATATTTTAATTACTATTTAAAAAGCTTTGCATATTTATTCCCTCCCAAATCTCTTGTTGAAATGTGATTCCCAGTGTTGGAACTGGGGCCTGGTGGGAGGTGACTGAATCGTGGAAGGTGGATCCCTCATGATTGGCTTAGCACCAATCTCTTGGTGATAAGTGAGTTCTCACTCCTTATACATGAGATTTGGTTGTTTCAGAGTCTGGGACCTCTCCGCTCCCTCTTTTGCTCTGTGTCTCGCCGTATAGCATGCTGGTTGACCTTAGCCTTCCGCCATTATTGTAAGCTTCCTGGGGTCGTTGCCAGAGGCACCACATTTTCTGTACAGCCTGAAGAACTGTGAGCCAAAATAAACTTTTATTCCTTAATTACCCAGTTTCAGGTATTTCTCTATAGCAATGCCAGAGCAGACTAACATAATATCTTTATTTTTACTTGCTTTACCTATCAATATTAAAAATAAGTGTATGGAAATTTTCTAATATCATGTAGCATTGTCAGATATGTCCCATCATTTTCTTCATTGTTGCTTTACATATTTTGAGGTTATTTTATTATATGCATACAAGTTGCTTATATATTTTTGTATTGTTCTGGTGCATTTTGTAAAGACAAAAAACTTATAAAATTAAAAAAAGGAGATTTAGTTCTCTTTGATGAAAACTGAAAAAAAAAAAGAAAGATCTTCCTTGTAAATCCTGGATCTTAGACCATATTTCCAAAAAAAAAAAAAAAAAATCAAAAAGTGAACAAAAGATATGAACAGACACTTCTCAAAAGAAGACACTTACACAGCCAACAAACATATGAAAAAAAGCTCAACATTACTGATTATCAAAGAAATGCAAATCAAAACCACAATGAGATACCATCTTACACCACTCAGAATAGTGATTATTAAAAAGTCTGGAAACAATAGATACCAGAGAGACTGTGGAGAAATACAAATGCTTTTACACTGTTGGTGGGAATATAAATTAATTCAACCATTGTGGAAGAGAGTATGGCAACTCCTCAAGGATCTGGAACCACAAATACCATTTGACCCAGCAATCCCATTACTGGATATTCCCATTACTGGATATACATATACCCAAAGGAATAGAAATCATTCTACTACAAAGACACATGCATATGTATGTTTATTGCAGCACTATGTACAATAGCAAAGACATGGAACCAACCAAAATACCCATCAATCACCGACTGGATAAAGAAAATGTGGTACATATACACCATGGAATACTATGCAGCCATAAAAAAAGGAATGAGATCATGTGCTTTGCAGGGACATGGATGAAGCTGGAAGCCATCATCTTCAGTAAACTAACACAGGAATAGAAAACCAAACACTGCCTGTTCTCACTCGTAAGTGGAAGTTGAACATTGAGAACACATGGACACAGAGAGGGAAACAACATACACCAGGGCCTGCTGCAGGAGTGGGAGTGAGAGGAGGGAACTTAAAAGACAGGTCAATAGATGCAGCAAACCACCATGGCACACGTACACCTATGTAACATACCTGCTCGTTCTGCACATGTATCCCATTTTTCTTTTTCTTAGAAGAAATTTTTTAAAAAAGATTTTCCTTCCTTCTTTAGATGTTTTTTGTCATTTTAGAATTACAAATTTAGAAAACTTGTAATTCTACTACTTTCTCTTCTCTTTTAAATGTATATTAATACCTTAGAAAAGAAAGACTTTGTTAGCTTTATTAGCCAGAAATGCTTTTCTCAACGACCTGGAAGCCGTGTTTTTGAAATGTATACATCCAGGAAAATAAATAATACCCCTAACTCCCATTCTGTGAGAGGGTGGGAGCTTAATTGTTGTGCATGCCTTGCTCTAAGTCACAAAACTGCCTCTTATCATAAAGACATGGCAACTTTGTTTTTCCTTTGAATCAGGCCAATTAGATAACACAGATGGTCACCCAATTATCAGGTAATGTTGAAATGAATGAAGTGTAACAAATGGTGCTGTCAAGTCTTCCTGCTAGAGGATTAGTCATAGTTTATCTTGACCATATGGATGTAATGTATCCACTTGGCTATATAAAAAAGATATTTCATTCGGTCTTTGTGATATCTTAGTGGATCGTCTCTGGTGGGCACCAGCTTATGGCTTAATGCTTATTCAATAATAAATGTGTTTTCTTTGTTTACTATGTTTGTAGAGAAGATTTCTGGGGTGAAACAAATTTTTTTTTAAATTACATTTTCACAACAGTTTATTTTATAATATTATATAGTGACATATTTTATAATTATGCATTCTCATTTTCTCACCCACTGTTTTATATTTTTATAGCTACTCCATCTTGCTTTAGATTATTGGTTTGTGGCTATGACTTTTTTTCCACGCTTTTATTTTCAGTCTCACTCACAGATGTGTCCGTTTACAGCTGGGTCTTTAATCCAATCTGAAAAATCTTTACTTGAACTAACAATTTAATCAAATTACATTTATTTTGATAGCTGTGATTTTAATTTATTTTTATTACATCTAATTTTGTTCTATTTGTCTCATTTTTATTATTTTTTTAAAGTTTATTTTAAATTATTTTAGAGATGGGGTCTCACTCTGTCACCTAGCCTGGAGACCAGTGGCCCAATCATGGCACACTGGAGCCTCAAACTCCGGGGCTCAAAGGATCCTCTGACCTCAGCCTCTTGAGTTGCTGGGACTACAGGCATGTGTCACAATGCCTAACTGTTTTTTTTTTTTTCTACAGATGGAGTCTCCCCATCTTGCCCAGGCTAATATGAAACTACTGGGCTCAAGTGATTCTCATACCCTTGACTTCCCAAAGTACTGGAGTTACAGATATGAACCACTGTCCCCAGCATATTATGCTTGTAAAAGTGTTTTTCTTTTGATTGATACCTTATATTTTATTCTTTTTCTATAGCTTCTAAAATCCCCATTTTCTTCTTCTAGTTTCTTCTTTTAATAATTACCCTTGATATTCTACTATTATGACTTTAGGGTTTAATATTAATTTCGTCTTTTACTTTCCAAATGCAAATATTTTAGGGAATGTAACAAAAATTGGTCCCTTGCTGACTTACTAATATTTTTCCAATGCTTCAGTTCTAAAATTTTTATTCCTTCAAAATATGTGTTATTTACAATATGTTGTTATTATCATTTCAAAAACTTTATATGGATTATTTTTATATTACATCTTTTTCCTTTTTGCTAATGTTATATGTTCACCATTCTTTTGCATTTCAATTTTTTCTGTGATATTGTTCTTCTTTATAAATTGACATTCCATTGCTGACAAAAATGCTTTTCTTCTTATGAAAATATCTATATTTTTCCCAGTTCTCAAAAGATTTAGATATAGTGGAAAAGGGAAATAATGAAGTAAGAAGATTAAAATGTTAAAATATTCAGCTGAACTCAGCTGAATGGAGTGGAAGGGCCCCTGTGGGCAAAAATCCATATCTATCTTGGTCACTGAGCAACCCCAGTTGCTTAAAGCGTACCTGAACATACTATGTGATCAGTAACTATTCAGTGATGTAATTTGGATCACACAGAATTTTAATTTTGAATCATCCCTTTCACCACTGGAAAAAAAGGAAACATGGGTAATGTCAATGATAAAGTGAAGTTATGAAAGTCTAGAAACATGCAAAAATCTGAAGAAAGGAGTGTTTGGGGAAAAATGAAGCAACAATTATTGTTCCATCCTAAGGTTTGTGAGCATTATCTCTATAAATGTAAATATTACTTCAGTTCAGATATCAATGGAAAGTAAATCTCTAACTGAAAAAAAACGGGTTTGTGCAAAAACATCTTTCTTAAAACAAGTTTTTACTTAATGTCATTTAATAAATTGAAGAAATTTCAGAGCAACAAGCTTTAACAGCAGCCAATGATACACAGGACTGAAATGTCTCAGGGGCATGTTGAGAATGCACTGACACTATGGAGAATGCAAGTTTGCTTTGAGGATAGTGTGCTGCCACTGTGTGGCGTATTGTTACAAGAGAGAAACAACGTTTTAGCAAGATAGCATGCATAATTAGTTCAGAACTTGATAGCATACAAAATTATGAAACTTAAAATATATTGGATCAGGATGTAAACTGCTTTCAGGCTTGATGACTTACATCCATCATAGTAAACTTCTAAGTATAGAAAGTAGACAAGGAAGTATAAATTCCACTTAGAATATACAGTGGTAGATGATAGTACCCCTTCTCCTCTTCATGACAATCACTTAACTGAGGAAAGATTACTCTTTGTTCAGTTTAAGATGCAAATGAATTATATCCATTGTAATAACGGTTAATTTATGTGTCAATTTGGTTTGGCCACAGTGCTTGGATATGGGGGTCAAACATTATTCTGGAAGTTTCTATGAGGGTATTTTGGGATGATATTAACATTTAAATCTGTAGAATGACCTTTTGAAAGCTCAGGTGCAGTGCCAGCTAGATGGCAATACTTTGCAGAGTGGGCAAGGTTACCCAAGAGGCTGTATATACTCTGAGTCAGCATCCAATACATTGTGTTGTTTCTCTCACAGTGATGCGGGAGTTTTTGCTCCTTTGTTCAGATAAAATCCAGGTTTTTGTCACACAATCAGGAAAATTTAGGCATGTGAACACATTGAAAGGTGAGGAGAATGAAATTCATTAAAAGAAAGTTCTTAGTGAAACAACAAAAAGAAAAAAGAGAGAGAGAGAGAGAGTGTCTTGCCAACACGCTCACACTCACAGATTGAATACGAGGACACCTTGTCCAGGGAGGAGGAGCTGAAGAGGCCAGGCTCCTCCTCCCTGCACAAGGCATGAATTCCCAGTGGCTCCACCCCACTTTTCCAGTGTGCAGGCAGGCACTCCAGTCTGTTCTGGGCACAACCAGACAAGTTCCTGAGCCAGCTCCCTTGTCTGCACAATGCATGTGACATAAACACTTGTGGGATGGGTTGGAGATTCTCCGGGGATCCTCCCTTGTCTGCCTCCTGCATCTATTGATAGGATTCACAGGTCCAGAAACGAAAGCATGGAAATAGAAGAGACAGCACTCACCATACCTGTAGTGTGAAAACTTTGCTTCTTACCTCCATAAATTTATTCTCTTCTTGCCTAGAAATCTCAGCTCCTAAGAGAAGAATGTTTCTACCAGGAGACACAACAATGATTCCATTGAACTGGAATATAAGACTAACATGTAGCAACTTTGGACTCTTCATGTTTCTGGAATCAACAGGCAAAGAAGAGAGTTACTGTGCTGGAGATAGTAATTGATACAGATTCCCCAAGGGAAACTGGACTACTATGCTACAATGGAAATCAAGAAGAGTATGCCAGGAATACAAGAGATTCCTTAGGAAGTCCCTCAGCATGACCATGTCCTGTAATTACAGTGAATGGAACATTATAACAACCCAATTCAGTGAGGACTACTCATGCTCCAGACTAGGTTATCCCACAAGGTAAAGAAACAAAACCAACTGAGGTGCTTGCTGAAGGCACAGGGATTACAGAATGGGTAGTGGAAGACAGTAGTTATAAACACCAGGGATGCCATGTGACCAGCTATAAAAACAGGACTGTAATTGTCACGACCATTTCTCCCTGATATGCTTTAGCTTTGTCCCCACCCAAATCTCATCTTGAATTGTAATCCTGAGGTGTTAAGGGAATAACCTGGTGGGAAGTGATTGGTTTATGGGAATGTTTTCCCCATGTTGTTCTCTTGATAGTGAGTGAATCCTCACAAGATTTGATGGTTTTATAAATGATAGTTTTTCCTGGGCTCTCACACATTTCTCTCTCCTGTTTCCATGTGAAGAAGGTTCTTGCTTCCCCTTCACCTTCTGTCATGATTGTAAGTTTCCTGAGGCCTCCCCAGTAATGCAGAACTGTGAGTCAATTAAACATCTTTGCTTTATAAATAACCCAGTCTTGGGTATATCTTTATAGCAGTGTGAAAATGGAGTAATACACTACTTTATTGTACTATGATTATGTGTTTTTATAATGTGTTTTTATATTTATGTTCTTCTATTTATTATCTATTTACTATGTAGCATTAGTTATGTTAATTTTCTATCAGTATTTAAATATTGCTAACTTTATAACATAGTATTTAAGTTCTAGGACGTCAAGAAGAGTAGACCTTACCCAGAGACTTTTTATCTTCTTCTGAGGAAAGGGTTAGTGTATTTTTGGTTGGACTCAGTACAGCTGTATCATGTTAGGTGAAAGTATGGCCTTGTTATTGTGTTTACTTCAATGTGTATTGGTGTCAAGTTGGCAAGGGGTGAAGTTGAGATACTTAATTTTAGGGATCAACTTAACTGGGTCACAGTGGTTAGATATGTCTCCATGAATTATTCCGGATGTTGCTGCGAGAGTATTTTTGGACGGGACTAAAATTTACATTGGTGGACTTGGAGTAGAGTAGATTGTACTTAATATGGGTGGACCTCATCCAATCAGATGAAGGCCTGTTAGAACAACAATGAAAAAATGACTACCTTGAACAAGATGGAATTCTGCCTGCATATGATTTTTAGACTTGAATTGCAGCATAGGTTTTCCCCTGAACCTTCGCCTGAATGGGCTTCAGCCTTAAAGTGCAGCATCAGACCTGCTCTGGTCTCCAGTCAGCTGACCCACTTTGCAGATTTTGAACTTGCCAACCTTCACAATAACATGCCCCCAATTTTTTTCTATACATATATACATCCTATTTGTTCTCCTCTGGAGAGGCCTGCCTAATACATCCATTGTGTTAGAACACAGTTGAGTTTGCTTCGGCCAAATGAATCCTTAACTATAGCACATAAGTAAATGAGAATCTCTAGCTGAGATTAAAAGAATAAGAAATTAGAAAAACAAAAATTTTAGAATAAACTCTGTAGATTTAATATATAAACAAATAATCCTTATTTGTAGATTTAATATATAGACAAATAATCCTTATTTGTAGATTGTATTCCTAGTTGGGAATTTGCTAATATGAGATTATAAATGTAATTTCTATATTAATATGATTAATATTTTATTATTGGTATTTCTATAATGTCATTTATACAAGTTATATAACCTCCCAAGAGGAATAATAGGTGGCATTCTGAAGATCATTAGAGATGATAAATGAAATAGGGAGTAAATTTTTAGCTTATAGCAGAGTAAGGACTTCTCAGGCCTTACTCTAATAGTTTAAAGTCCTCTTATTGAAATTATTTTAAGACTCATGGAGGGAAAAGCAAAATTGCCCATCACTGACCAAAGGGAGTGCTTTGTTTGTAATTGGCGGTGGGCTTTTGACAGTAAATTCAGGACAGCAATTCTCTAATAAGTATTAAAATGCTATAGGGTTTTGTTTTTGTTTTTGTTGAGACAGAGTCTCGCTCTGTTGTCCAGGCTAGAGTGCAGTGGCACAATCTTGGCTTCCTGCAACTTCTGCCTCCCAGGTTCAAGAAATTCTCGTGCCTCTGCTTCCTGAGTAGCTGAGATTACAGGCATGTGCCACCACACTCTGCTAATTTTTTGTATTTTTAACAGAGATGGGGGCTTCATCATGTTGGCCAGGCTGGCCTGAAACTCCTGGCCTCAAGTGATCTGCCCACTTTGGCCTCCCAAAGTGTGAGGTTACAAGCTTGTAAACACACCTGGCCTTAAAAAGGCTGCGGGTTTTTGATATAGATATTTGTGTAGGTTGAGTTATCTTTATGCTCTAGTTTCCTGAAACATTTGTAATACTTTTCTCATATCTATTGGAATAATTACATAGTGTTGTTTTATTTGTTAATGTGATGACTCATATAAAATATTTCTTTTTAAGTTTCTTTTTAAGTTTAAGTTAACCTTACATACTTGAGATAATCTCAAATTATTTATGATTATATGTATGTGTTTATATATATGTTCACACACACACATTCACACTTACATATATATGCATATATACACACACACATGTACAGATGCTCCTCACTTATGATGGGCTTATATCCCAATAAACCCACCATAGGTTGAAAATATCATAAGTCAAATATTAAATTAATACACTTAACTTATATTAAATATCATAACGTAGCTTAACCTATGTTAAACATGGTCAACAAACTTAAATTAGTCAAAGTTAGGCAAAATTATCTAAAACAAAGCCTACTTTATAATAAGGCATTTAATATCTAATGTAATTTATTGAATAGTGTATGTGGGGTCAAAATTTTATTATATGCCTAAATCCCACAGTATTATTTGCAGCGAACTACCCATGGTTGCTTCTAATGACCGAGGTTTCTCATCATTCTAGGTTTGCAATTTTAAATATTTTACATATTGATACAGTCAAAGACATCATTTCATATAGAAATGCAAAAAAAATATTTTAAATATTTAGTGGAAATACAACTAAACCTAGAATTGTTTATGAGTTCTAGTACTTCTTTTATATTAATTAGTTGTGTATCCTTAGTCATACTACTTAGCTGCATTATGTTTTCAATCAAAATATAAAATGATTTGGTAGTACGACATGGAGCATCCTGCATTAATGATATTATAACATACACCAAAACATCAATTCATTTTTTATCGGATGCTGCCTCAGTTTATAAGCCTTGATTTGCAACTGTTATAAGACTAGCTACTTTTTTCCTTAAAACAAATCATATTATTATTAATAACTGTGGCATATTTATAAACCAGCCACTCTTCTGATTGCAGGAAGAGTCTGAGTTTAGAAATAAATTAATAAGGAAGAGAAAGAGAGATTTAAAAAATTAGGCATACAAAAATATGACACTAATAGCTTTAGAGCTTAGATCAGAGTAACATTTCAATAAATGCAGCCTTTATTATCATAACCATTATCAATTGCAATTGTTTTTGAATACAGAAAAGAATCATACCAAAAGGAGAAAATTAGACACCCTATGGCTATGTTGATTAAAAAATATCTAAGTATTCAAGAGCTAAATTAAAGTCGTACCTTTCTTTCCTGCTTTGTAATTCATTATAATGAATGTAGGAAAGAACTATTAAAAAGAAACTGATTTGATTATACCACCACTAATTACTATCCCATATATAGAAATAGACCAAAGTTGAAATTCTTTCTACTCTGCAAAACAAAAGATGCTATAAGTATGCATGGTATTATGCAAATCATAATCTAATGCTATAATTTTATTTGGAATTCATTTTATTTCAGGTGTGCTCAATCTTTAGTGACTCTAAAAATAATTGAGGACTATTTATACTGCATTCAATTTCTTGTGTTCTATAATTAACTGTTTTCTTTAATTTATTTCTTGGTCTATGTTATTGTTTAAACATATGCATCCCTCCAAAATTTGTATGTTGGAACTTAACTCCCATGGTGATAGTATTAAGATAGTATTAGAGGGTTATTAGGCTATGAAAGCCTTGCTCTCATGAACGGGATTAGCATTCAGAAACAGAGTTAATCCCTTTCTCACTTCAGCCATGTGAGGGCACACCATTTCTCCACTCCAGTGGGCCAGCATTTCAACACATGGAAAAGGTACATCTTAGAAGTGGAAAGCAAACATTTACCAGACATCAAATTTGCTGACAACCTGACCTTGAACTCCTAGCCTCCAGAGCTGTGATGCATTTCTATTATTTATGGATTATTTTGTTATAGCAGCAGAAACAAACTAAGATTGAAATTTGTAGCAAGAAGTAGAATGCTGCTATAACAAATACCTGAAACTGTGGAATCTGCTTTAGAACTAGGTACTACGTAGTGTCTGAAAAATTAAGGGTATTATGGTAAGAGCTCAGAAAAAGAGAAGAGCTGTAGAGAGAGACTAAATCTTGCTAGAAATTATCTAAGTGGTCATGAATAGAATATTCGTAGAAATATGGATGGTAAAGGCAATTCTGATGAGGTCTTAGATAAAAACAAGGAGCAAGGTTTTGGAAACAGAAGAAAATGTCATCCTTATTATAAAATAGCAAATAGCTTGGTCTAATTGTGTCTTAAAATGTTCTACTGTTTTGTGGAAGGCAGAACTTGTGAGGAATGAACTAGGATATTCAGCAGAAGAAATCTCTTAGCAAAGTGTTCAGCGTACTTCATGGCTTGTCTTGGCAGCTTATTAGTAAATGAAAAAAAAAAGAGAGAAATGACTTAAAGATAGAATTCATAATAGAAAGGGAAAGAGAACTTAAAGATTTGGAAAAATCTCAGCCTGGTGAGATTGTAATGAATTAAAAAAAAGTGGGTTCTGATTCACAATGGCCAACTAGAGGCAGACAGAAAGAACATCTTCCACAGAGAGGCTGGGATATTGGGAAGACTGGTATACTCTGAACAGATCTTCTGAAGAAAGGAATTAACAGTGGATTAAATAGGCACTGGGCTGAAGGTAGAGGAAGCTGGGAACTCTGCATTGGATGGCTGAGCACGGAGACTTTTTCCTGGCTTCCAGTGACTCCTGGGGAAGAGGTGAGTTGAAAAGATAAGGAGTGGCTTCCAGAATCTAACAGTAGGAGACTCTATAACTCCCACAGACACTTAAGCTGACAGGGAGAACTGCTTAAAGAAGTGGCAGGTGCAAGACTCCAGATTGTACACAGCCTAGAGAGTCTGGCATGGAAACAGCTGCAGTGGAGCATGGTCAGAGTTGCTCATCCTCCAAGGCTCTCCATGTTCCTCTAGGAGACTTTAGCCTTAGGGTGACTGTTGAACCTAGAGAGAGCAGGGTGATGTTCATGAGGAAGACACCAAAAGCAAAAGTTGACAAATAACACCTAGTTAAATTAGAGGGCTACTTCATAGCAAATTAAAATATCAACTGAGTAAACAATCTACAGAATTGGAGAAAATATTTAAAAATATGCATCTGACAAAATTCTAATACATAGAATCTGTAATGAACTTAAAAACAAAAATCAAGCAACCTCATTAAAAAGTGGGCAAAGTGTACAAACATACACTTATCAAAAGAAGACATACACTTGGCCAATAAGCATATGAAAAATGCTCAGCATTACTAATCATAACAGAAATGCAAATCACAACTACAATGAGATACCATCTTACACGAGTCAGAATGGTTATTACTAAAACGTCAAAAAATAACAAATGCTGGCAAGGTTGTGGAGAAAATTAAATTCTTATACACTGCTGGTAGGATTAGTAAATTAGTTCAGCCATTATGGAAAGCATTTTAGCAATTTCTCAAAGAACTTAAAACAGAACTATCATTCAACCTGGAAATTCCATTATTGGGTATATACCCAAAGGAATATAAATTATTCTATCATAAAGACACATGCATGTGTATTTTCACTATTCCCAATAGCAAAGATATGGAATCAACCTAAATGCCCATCAACAGTAGACTAGATAAAGAAAATGTGGTACATATGCACAATGAAATACTATGCAGCCATAAAAAATATCATGTCGTTTACAGCAACATGAATGGAACTGGAGGTTATTATCCTATTAGTAGTAACACAGGAAGAGAAAAGCAAATACCACATACTATCACCTATAAGTGGGAGCTAAGCATTGAGTACACATAGGAACAATAGACCCCGGGGCCTACATGAGGTTGGAGTGTAGGGGGAGGGTGAGGATTGAAAAACTATAAATCAAGTACTATCCCTGTACACCAAAGTCCCATGACACACAATTTACCTATATAAGAAAACTGCACATGTACCCATGAATTTAAAATAAAGGTTTTTATCTAAAAAAGGAAAAAATAAAATAAAAATAAAAAAGTATTTGCAGGAGAAAATACCAAGGGTGTGAAGAAGCCAACATTTGATATCAAGATTAGTATAAATAGTAGAAAGTCAGATGGTATTCATCAGGACAATGGAAGGATCACTCTGAAGGCACTTCAGATTATCATGGCTCCTCCACTGATGTTTCTGTCAATGGATGAATGGCCAAAGAAAATACGCTATATTATATACAATGGAATACTATTCAGCCTTAAAAAGAAAACAGAATTCTGTCACTTAGGACAACATGTGTTACTTCGCATAGGATAATAACCTCCAGCTCCATTCATGTTACTGTAAAGGACAGGGAACAGGGATTTCTAGGCAAAGGGTACAATGTTTCAGCCAGAGAGGAGGAATGCATTTTGAGATCTATTGCAGAACTGAGTGACTCAAGTCAATAATAATGTATTGTATATTTTAAATTAACGAGGAGAGTTGATTTCATATAGATCATCTCAAAAAAAGTGAAGAAAATTGGTGATATGCTAATTAGCTTTAGTTATTTCAAATGGTATACATGTATCAAAACATCACATTGTACCCCATAAATTTAAAACAATTATGATTCATTGGTTAAACTAATATTAACTAAAAACATGGCATAAGCATGAGGATCAATATATTGAAATAGACTATATACTCTCATGGTTAAGGCCAATTGAATTTTAGCAAGGATGCCAAGATAATTACGGTAAAAGAAGAGTCTTTTTAAAAAAATGGTGCTGGGACAACTGACTATCCACCTGGTAAAAGAGTGTGGACCCAAACGTCATTCCATATACAAAAATTAACTCTAGGTTCACCATAAGCCTAAACATAAGATCTAAAGAAGGAAGTATAAATATTCATTTTCATGACCTTAGATTAGGCAATGGTTTCTTAAATATGACACCAAAGTACAAGTGAGGAAGCAAAAACTAAACATATTGAGCTTCTTCAAAAATTTAAAAATTATATCAGAAGATGCTATCGAAAGAGGGAAAGAGAATCTGCAGATTTAGAAAATATTTGCAAATCATGTATCTGATAAATAACTAGTTTCCAGAATACCAAAGGGACCCTTACAGATCCGTACAGATAGAAATTCGATTAGCAGTAGGAAGCTGTTTTGGTGAGTGGGAAGCAGGAATGGTCAATGCCTACTCATGGGCCGGAGTTACTTTTTGGGATGATGAAGATTTTTAAAATTAGATTGTCATGTTGCTTACACAACTCCGTGAGTAGATTTACAACTGCTGAAGTGTACATGTCAACTAGTTAATTATTATGGAATCTAAAATTATGGAGGAAAGAGTGTGATAAGCAGGTCT
This sequence comes from Mandrillus leucophaeus, assembly GCF_000951045.1. Lineage (NCBI taxonomy): Eukaryota > Metazoa > Chordata > Mammalia > Primates > Cercopithecidae > Mandrillus > Mandrillus leucophaeus. The sequence goes on along the minus strand of NW_012109774.1, from coordinate 839,704 downwards.
GGTTTTCTCAAACCCGGCATACTCCTAAGAAAAAGGTTCTCTGCATGACCGACTTTTGCTTGATCTCCAGTCCTTGAATATTCTGCTTGATGAGAATGTTTTTCCATTTCTGAGTCTATGGGCCACACTGTACCAACTTAATCAGATGATTTATGTTAACAGTATGATTTATGGTGAACGCCTGTTTGTTTTTGTTTCTGCTTGTAGAGACGGGGCACTGGAATCTGAGTAACTGGGTTCAGTGACCCATTACTGCATGCCTGCACTAATGACTCACAAAAATACCCGGGACCGCAAGACTCGAGTGAGCTCCCTAGGTGGCAGCACTACTAACATATTGCCACACATTATTGCTGGGAAAATTAAGCACATCTGTGCAACTCTGTTGGGTGACATCTGAAAGAATATGCGTGGTTCTCCTAGATTTCTTCCCAAGTGACTCTTCCTTTTGCTGTTTTAATCTGGATCCTTTTGCTGTAGTCAGTATAAGAGGCTTTCTAAGTTACCTGAGTCCTTGGGATTCAGTGAGCCTGGTGGTTACTTTGGAGACCCCAATACAGAAATATATCTATCTATATAAAGCTGTAAGAATAAAAATTAAATTATAGCCAACGAAGACAAAAAGCTAGGCCAAGATGTCAACTTCTTACCTATTACAGGATGGATACATTTTATAGTTTAAATCTCACCAATTAGAGAATGTTTCTAAATATCTCAGGCTTTCCAGTGGTACACCAAATGGATATACTTGAAGAGCAAAAGTGAGACATAGAAACAATAATTCACCTAATGACAAAAAATTCTAATATTCAAGGTTAAGAATTTACTCTAATTGTAAGAGCAAAATTCAAATTTACTCAACATTGACAAAGTTTAAAATCAATTATTTACTGCTGTTTGGCAATTTAACATCACTTGACATCAGGGAAACTCAAATTAAAGCCAAACAATATAATTTCAGATTTAAAAGTATGACTAAAGTTACTAATACTGAAAAAAGAAAACCACCAAAATATTTGGAGAGAATGGGTAGATATATTGTGGTATTTTGTATGTTAGAAAATTTTCAGCAATTAAAAATAATTAGCTACTGATACAAGCAACAAATGACAGGAGTCTCAAAAATATGATGCTAAGTGAAAGGAGCCAAACACAAAATAATACATATTGAGGGATTCCATTCAGTCAGTTGAAACACACCAACAAGTCTAAAGTGGTAGAAATCAGAGATGTGGTATGAGGATTGTTAACTGGAATGTGGCATAAGAAGACTTTTAGAGGTGATTTTTTTTTTTTTTTAATCAGATTGGGTACTATGGCCTAGTCAAGTTGACGCTTAAAATTATCCATCAAGGCCGGGTGTGGTGTCTCACACCTGTAATGTCAGCACTTTTGGAGTCCAAGGTGAGAAGATCACGAGGCCAGGAGTTCGAGATCCCGTCTCTAATAAAAATACAACAATTATCTGGGCTTGGTGGTTGGCGCCTGTAATCCCAGCTACTCCGCAGGCTGAGGCAGGAGCATCACTTGAAACTGGAAGGCAGAGGTTGCAGTAAGCCAAGATCGCACCACTGCATTCCAGCCTGGGTAACAAGAGCGAAACTCTGTTTCAAAATAAATAAATAAATAAATAAATAAATAATAAATTTAAAAAGCCCAACACATATACTGATTCAATTATTGCTCATAGTAGATACTGCAATAAAGAACTAAGGGCTTTTTATAGTGATACATGCACTACTAAAATGCATTTACATGGAAGAATATATATATTCTCTCTATATAGATAATATATTTAATATCTCTACGTATACATATATAATATGTAACATCTCTATATATGAATTTCATTTATATATACTATATAGTATGTATATACTGTACTATATACTATATGTAATATATAATATAGTATGTTTGGTTTATTTGTTCTCTCTCTCTCCTCTCTTTCTCTCTCCCCCTATCCCCTCAGTGTGTGTGTGTGTGTGTGTGTGTGTGTATATATATATCTTTGTTTATATAGATATCTTTATATTTTTATATCTTGAGCTTTCTATATATTTTATATGTGTGTGTATATAAATATATATATATATGTACGTAGGTATGTATGTGTATAGAGAGAGAGAGGGAGAACAAATGAAACAAACCAAATATTGTACTCCAGTTCCACTGAGCAGAATTTTGTGTCCTTGTTGACTCATAACCTGATTTCATTAATATTATACTCCATTGTACTGAACATCCTGAAAAATAATCCCACTCATCCAACCATCCCCTCCATGTGTAGTTTCGGGATATTCCAATCTCACATTAGACTATCTTATTTTTAATATTCAGGTCTGCCTCTGCAGGGTCCAGGCAGGTTAAATAAATAACTGAAGCAACCTGTGTGATAAAGCACATGCCAGTCTACAGGAGGCAGGAACTGCACAATGCCAGTGAGTGCTGCCAAGCAGAATGTGAAATTAATGCCGCTAGAGCTACTGAGAAATTATAAATGTGGATTTTTATTTGCTGTTTTTTGAAATAAAAATGTTGGTGCAATTTTTTACATTTGGTAGATCAAACAAAATGAATGTGTGGGCCATACGTGATCTCTTGGCTGTCAACTTATGACAAATTTATGACTTTCATAAACAAATGATTTGTAAGTATCCCCAACCCAGTTGAATGACGGAATATTGAGGATATCACACTTTCTTAATATATCTGTGGGTGGAGAGATGATGTGTTTCTTCTTGTTCTATCGTATGATGCTTAGAGATAATAAAGAAAGTAATTTGATTCTCTTTTTATAGATATTCTGCGTGGACTTAAAACCTAAAACTTGATTTATCTATCACAACAATTTTTTAAAAGTTACTTTTCACTACCTCCTTGCTGTGTAGACTTTAATGTACTCTGGATTTTTAGTTCTAGATTAGAACTATGATGTGTACAAACCATACAATTCTTTTTTTATATAACTTTATTTGGAAAGCCACACTTCCAGGCCAGTGTCTAGCCTAAAGGAAGATGTATGATTGGCTTTTAGCTACACATATGTTCCACTCATTACTGGAATTGTTCTGGAGTGCAACATGCACACTCCCTAACAAATTTTCTGGCCCTGGAAGGCATTCATCTAATGCAGATTCACAGAAACCAGGGTCATTTTTTCTGCTAGGTTGTCTGGGTGTGGTAATGCTTAAGGATGATTTTGTGTGTGTGTGTGTGTGTGTGTGTGTGTGTGTGTGTGTGTGGCATTTATCACTCATGATTATCATGTTGACTCCATCTTCCACATAGAATGCCTCTTGACAAATACCTACTGTACATGACAGCACAAAATTAACACTGTCCATTTTCCTCTATCCCCAGTCATATTACACACTCATTTTATCTCATTAATAGATGCAAACAAATAAGGATTCACCTTGAGGGGAAAACAAAAAGAAATGCTCTGGCTGACTTAGATTATAGTCAGCAAAGGTTGGAGTTGTGTTAGGAGAAGCCAACTTCATAGGGAAGAGGCAGAATGAATTACGATATTCTTTATGTCTTCTTCACAGCCATTAATATTTTTTCTTCCCTTCAGGGCAGATAGTGCATAAGCCATAAATAGGTTTCCCAACCAATGCAAAGCCTACCATTGGTAGATTTCTTTCCTAAAATGTACCCAATTTTCTTATCATTTATTTCAATGTTCATTTATAAGTTTAATCCAGAGAAATCAGTCATTGTAGAAAATAAAAGTCATCCAGAAACTTGGAGGTAATAACAATATATTGGTGTTACAGAAGAAAGTGTGACAGATACTATAATTAGCTTGCTCAGCATCATATGGCTTTTCTTACCCTGCCTTTAAAGAGAAACAAGAAAACTTTAAAAATCTCGTACTTTTTAAAAAACTTCTTTGAACCGAAGAGTGTCCATGGGACACATCTGATTCAAGAAAGGAAAGCAGAGGTCGACTGGGGACAACTCCATGGCTCCTCCTTCTTTTTTCCTGGAATTCTGGTGATAAATAACAGTTTAATAGTCATTGTTAAGAAAAAAGTATCAAAAGGTAGAAGGAGACCAGCTCCTTGATGTCATTATTGAGGCAGAATTCCAGTCTTAGGGTATTCACCTGTAGACTTATTCTTTCATGAGTTCAATAAATCTGTATTTGCTTGAGTTTCTATAATAAGGTCTCTTACAAAACAAAACCCCTAAAGAGTAAATAGTAAAAAGAGAGCTTTAAGGGCAGTATAATCTAGGTATCAAGGAAATAGGATCTGTTTTCTTTGGATTCTAAGCCGATGTCCAACATTAATATAAAAATTAAATTTAAACGTGCACAAAAATTTGTTAGTTTAACAGAAAATATACTTAGTAAAATATGAAACCTATCATTATTATATTTTTATAATATCTATGAAAAATACCAATCTTTTGAAAATGTCAGCTGGGTCTATTAGTGTCATTTACAAACTTTCATATTATTGTACAATAACCTTTGCGTAACATTTCTGCATTTGGCCTTATTGCCTGTCATGGTGAGTTCTACTTAACCAATCTGTTAATAATCATTTATGATAACAAAACAAGGTTGTCATTTCTGACTGTCAATCCAGTCACTAATGTATGTACAATCCTTGTTGAGCAAATTATCTGTTCTGACAACTTTTCTTGAAGTACTGATGACACTCATCACTAAGTATAACCCTGCACATTGTGGACACTCCATTTTTAAATATTCTGGGAAAGGTGGGGTTATAGACCCGAATTTGAAGAGCTTTTGCATTCTTGAATTGTGAAAACACCAGAAAGTTCAGGTTCACCCTGGAAGATGAAGCTCTTAGTAGGAAGGGCCTCTGTTCCACATGAACTTGCCATAGTTCCTGAATGTCTTTTTTTCATTGGAAACCTCTTACTCCATGCTCACATCACTCTATTCATAGTGCACGAAGAATCAAGCATGCATAAAAACCCATCACTAGAACTGAAAAGGACCTTTCTGAAGAAAATATTTACTAAAAGATATAACAATACCCATTATCCAGTGAATGATGTAAAGCATCTAAAAAGTTGATTTTAAAAAGTACAGCTTATGCATAACAGTAAACATATGTTATCTCACTTATTTTAAGAGACCAAGTTACAGAAAAATTTACTAGCTTGGGTCCTTCATTTAATACCTCTCATCCTATTTTTTGATACTCATTACTTATGAAGACCTTAGATATTTAAAGTAGAAATGCTTAGACATTTAAAGCATTTTATTCCAGCCTCTGTAGGACACATTGATTCCATTCTAGCTCGTTGTAATAAAAATAATGCTTTAGTCAGTGGAAGGATGATATGATCTCAACACATTGCTAAGATTCTGCTTTCTATACAAAAACAAACAAAAAAACTAAAGCAAACAAAAAACCCTCAAGTATTTTCCATTATAGAATTAAGTTTCAATAGATTACTGAAACAAACATTCAAAAAAATTTTAAAAAGAGAAATAAAACATATTAAGCAAGGTTATATCAATGAAGGCCAGAGAGGTAAGAAAACTGCTAGAAAATATTTGAACATTTTTATGGCACTCACTCACTCATTAATTTAGAATAAAACACAATCTTATTGTATGAGCAAAAATGTTAGATGCTATACCTTGTGCTTCAGAGAAATAAAAATGGGTACATCATTAACTATAACTACTCTAGCAGTTCCTAACCTATCAAAAAAGACACAGATTTTGAAAAATGTGATATGTCTGGTGTATTTTAAAAGTGACTATATGGTACAGTAATAGCACAAGAGAGAGACGGTTACTTCTCTGAGGATGGTAGACGGTATCCATTCAGTACATGAAACATTTGATACTGACATGAGTCTTAAAAATTGAGCAAGAATGTATTGTGTTATAAAGAGTAGTATTCCAAGCAGAAAAGGCAGCAACCCCATGCTCTCCTTCCCAGAGGGAAATAGATCGTAAGAACTGGTTAAAAAGGTAATTGCATCATTTTAAATTAATGGTTTAACCTGATACATTACTTTCATCTGAAAACAAAATCTAATGTTCAGTCAAGAATTAGCTTTGCTGAAAAACTTTCTGTCCTTCAGATGTGTATTAACACTCATTTTTTTTCCATTGTTGAGGATCAAGTAATCAAAAGAACACAATACTCCAAAAGTTGATGCAAGAGATAACATAACTGCTGCTTGCACAGAAATATCACTTGTATTTCATAATCAAATACACAGCAAATTAATGAAGACTTCTCGATTTTCTATTCCCGGGGTTTAGAACAGCAATGGTCACACAGTAGTTGACCAATACATACGTATTGAATGAAAAAATGAACAAACAAGATTAGCGATTTTCAGTCTTAGTCCCGGTGGTAATTCACCTAGAGCTGTTACAGCTTAATTCTAATTGTTTCTTAAACAGACATTTAGAATATATTTGTCAACAATTGTGAAATAGAATAGTTATTCTGTATTAAGGTAGCAAAGTAATAAACCTGGGTACATAGCAACCCAAATAGCAAGGGTAATGTCATACAAAGACTTCTGGAGGAACTAGTTATAAATGATTCACAGAACATGTATGAAAAACAACCTAGAAATTATTAGTAAAAATTCAAGAAGTTCAGAATATATTTAATACAAAATATATATATGTAGTGATATTAAATATAAAGAGTCAATATTAAAGTAATATTTAGGTATAATGTAAAATTTTCCCCAAAGATACTAAATCTTCGTTAAAAAACAAAATAAAAGCTGATCTAGAGGAAAATTTGCTGCTTTGTAATAGTCTAAATAGTTGTGTAGCAGAATGTGTCCTTGTGACTAGTCATCCATAAAAGCCTTGGATCTTAGCCGAGCACCATGGCTGAAGCCTGTAATCCCGGCACTTTGGGAGGCTGAGCGGGGCAGATCACTTGAGGTTTAGAAGTTCAAGACCAACCTGGCCAACATGGTGAAGCCCCATTGCTACTAAAAATACAAGAATTAGCCAAGTGTGGTGGGGGGTGCCTGTAATACCCGCTAGTCTAGAGGCTGAGGCAGTAGAATTATCTGAATCTAGGAGGTGGAGGTTGCAGTGAGATCACACCACTGCACTCCACCCTGGGTGACAGAGATGGATTCTGCCAAAAAAAAAAAAAAAAAAAAAGAAAAAAAAAAAAAAAAAAAAAGAAAAGAAAGAAAGAAAGAAAGAAAGAAAGAAAGAAAGAAAAAAAGCCCTGGACCTTGAGAATCAAATAGACTTTCCAGGGCCAGGGCATTTTGCCTGTGTCCCTGGAGTTTACTCCTAGAGAGAACAATGTGTTTTATGAGACTTGGTAGGGGAACGACTTAGAAACTTGCACTTAACCAATCCCTCTGGGCTTCACCAGCTGCATCTATTGTTCACATTGCTCTTGCTCTATATCTTTTGATGTAATGAATTATAGCTACTACCATAACATGATATTGAAGAATTCCAGCTAATCAATTAACTTGAGAGTTGTTTTGGAACCCCATGACAGCAAGGGAGTTGATGGTGTGGCTGCTATGCAGTATACATAGTGTGGCTGCTATGGGAGAGATGTCGAGTCTGTAAAATAGGCATTTGGAGTAAAATATCAACATGAGAAAAAAAGGTGTATCTACATAATTATTACAGAAGAGAACACAGACCTATTAACATGTAATTCAGAATTACCAAATAGAAAGTCATCAACCATAATTGAGAATAAGCATAAAGAATAAAAATGATCAAAGTTCAAGAACTTGAGCTAATAGTATTTCAATCTGAAAATGGATATTTAAAAATGAGTAAATTTAAAATAAAACTTTAAAGAATTAGAAATATAAAAATTTAACATGAAAAAGTATAAGCAGATGTGAAAAAGAACCAAAATTATATTTCTATAGGAGAAAAGTGTAGACTTTCTAATGTAGAACCCACTGAGGTAGATTAATTTAAAAATATGTACAGAAGAAGAAATGATTGGTGAACTAAGAGTATTATAAAATGTAATGTGAAATAGAAAAACATGATGATAATTAAGAGAAATTAAGAGACCAGGAAAATAGGATAAATGTGTCCATATATGTGTAAAAAAGAGTTCCAAAAAATTATTGAGAAGATGGAGTATTGTAATATTTGTAAAATGTAATATTTAAAGCAAGGTTTTATTTTAAAGCAACATTTAAAGCAAGGTTTTTATGAGAATTTTCCGGAGTTTCAAAATAAATATTAAAGCAGATTGAAAAGCAAGGAATAAAATATAAATTAGCAATATATTAGACTTTAAAGCAAGGAACAATACTATTGTAATTGAGATCAGTACTGGTAATATAGTGATGAATACACATTAATGCTTAAAGATAGGTGAAATATTTGAGATTTTGCTCAAGTTAACAAATTTGCATTCTAGTTTCTTGAATAGTGGCAGAAGACACATGATTCCTCCATCAGAGAAAAACGCCCTTATTTCCTACAGCAATAGCAATAGCCAGAGTATCAGAGTATCATCATTGGTGTAAGTTCCTCAAGCTTGAATTCACATAGGGTGATGTGAAGAAGTCCAAGTGACAGCTTACCCAGGATTGTGTTACAGGAGAGGAACACTTTTATAGTGGAAATCAAGAGATTAGCAAGCCAAGATCAAAAAACTGCAGTTAACTGCATTACTGTCAAGGCAACTGCCTCTTGGCATCCAGAAAGCTGCATAGTATTATAATGCTAAGTAAAATTTTCTTCATTTTGTGCATTGGTGGAAAGAACTGAAACATAAAGATGGATTATCTATGCCTCTACATTACAAATTCTTACAATTGCATCTATAGATTTTTCATAGAAATGAACATTTTTATTTTAAAATTTACATGAAAAAGCCAAATGGCACAATTTGCTAAGACAATACTGAGGGAAAAATTTTGAAGGTGAGATGATCTCCTCTGCTAAATGTCAAGATTTATCATGTAATTACATGAATTAAGTTAGCAATTAAAGTAGGGGTGATATTAGAGCAGAATAGAGAGCCCAGAAATAGTCTCATAGCTATCTGGAGATTGATAGATGGCAGAGTTAGAATTGTAAGCCAGTAGAGTCATTTCATTCTCCTGTCTCAGATATAGGTTTATTTTGCTTTTACCCAACATCTCTTTGCATAATAACGGAAACAATAATAACAGCAAATAGTTACTGAGCTATTTTTATAAGCTAAAAGCTTATCATTTATGTGCTAAGTGCTTTTCTTGAATTATTTCATGGAATTGTTACCACTTTGTGAAGTAGGAAGTATTAGTTACATGTTACAAATGAAGAAACTGAGACACTGGGGAGAATACTGAATATTTTTACTACATAAAAATTTAAAATTTCTGTTCATAATATGGCCCAATAAAAGTGAAAAGAATAATGGCCTAAACTCTGCAGAGATATTTGAAATGCATATTTTTCCACTTTAATTGTACTTTTTCTTTAAATATTGTATGTACATTTTATACACTAAGATTTGTCCCTTGACTGGATCTTATATACTGCCTTTTTCTGTTCTTCATTTTTTTTAGACTGTCGCATAAAACTTGCATATATTTATTGTGTACAACATGATGCTTGGAAACATGTATTCTGGAATGGCTAAATTGAACTACTTAACGTATGCATTACTTTATATATTTATCCTTTGGGAGAGAATGAAAACAATTAAAATCTACTCTCTTAACAAATTTCAATAACATAACACCTTGTTATTAACTATAAATTCTGTGTTACAAAATAGATCTTTTGAAGTTATTATTCCTATCTAACAAATTTTGTATTCTTTTACCAAAACCTCCACAAAGCCCTATCCCTTAGTTCCTAGTAACTATCATTCTGCTCTCTGTTGAGTTCAACTTTTTCAAACATTACATATAAATAAGATCATGCAGTACTTGTCTTTCTGTGCATCGCTTATTTCATTCAACATTATATTCTCCAGGTTCATTCATGTTGTCTTAATGACAAAATTTATTTCATTTTTAAGGCTAAATAGTATTCCATTGTGTATCTACACCACATTTTCTTTATCCGTCCTCCTGTTGACAGTTTAAATCCATATCTTGGCAGTTGTGAGTAATGCAGCAATAAACAGGGGAGTGCAAATATCTCCACAACATATTAATTTCAAATACTTAAGATATATACCCCACAGTTAGATTGCTGTTGTATATGATAATTCTATTTTTAATTTTTTGAGGAACCTCTGTTCTGTTTTCCATAATGGCTTTACTAATTTGCATTCCCACCAACAGTGTGCAAGGAATTCCTTTGCTCCATATCCACTCCAAAAGTTACCTTTAATCTTTTGGTAACAACAATTCTAAGACTGTATGAGGTGAAATATTGTGATTTTGATTTGGATTACTCTGATAATAATTTTGGGCATCTTTTCCTATACCTGTTGATCATGCGTATGTCTGCTTTTGAGAAATGTTTATTTAGGTCCTCATGTTATTTGGTTTCTTATTACTGAGTTGTTTGGGTTACTTTTATGATTATTAACCCCATATCTGATGTGTGGCTTGCAAATATTTTCTCCCATCATGTAGGTTGTCTCCTTGATCTGTTGATTATTTCCTTTGTGATGCTGAAGCTTTTCAGTTTGATGTGACCCTATTTGTCTATTTTTACTTTTGCCACCTGTGCTTTGGGGTTCATATTCAAATAATCATTGCCCAGACCAATGTCATGGAGTTTCCCCCCCTATGTTTCTTCTAGTAGTTTTACAATTTCAGGTCTTACATTTTAGCCCTTAATCTATCTTAAGTTTATTTTTTATGTGGTATGAGATAATGGCCTAGTTTCATTCTTCTGCATGTGGATATCTTCTTGCCCTAAACCATTTATTGAAGTGACTGTCCTATCCTCATCATGTGTTCTTGGCATATTTGCCAAAAAATATTGACCATAAATGGGTGACTTTATTTCAGGACCCTCTATTCGATTCCACTGGTCTGTGTATCAGTTTCTATGCCAGTACCTTGCTGTTTTTATTACTATAGCTTTGTAGTATATTTTGAAGTCAGGTAGTTACATATTCTAGAATAATTTATATATGAGGCAACAAAACAAATTATAACACATTTTAAAAGATTAAAATCATATCAAGAATCTTTTCTGACCACCATGTTATGAAACTAGAACTCAATAACAGATACATTTTAGAAAATTCAATAACATGCTCCTGAGCAATTAATGGGTCAGTGAAGAAATTAAATGGGACATTAAAAAATATCTTGAGACAAACAGAAATGGAAACAATATATGCCAAAATTTATAGGATGCAGCAAAAGCTGTTTGAAGAGGAAAGTTTATAGCAATAAAGATGTACATGGAAATACAAGAAATATTACAGATAAACTATCTAATGTCATAAGTCAAGGAACTAAAACAAACAAACAAAAACAAGAAAAATTAAGCCCAGAGTTAGCAGAAAGAAGGAAATAACAAAGACCACAGTAGAAATAAATGAAACAGAGAGTAGAAAAACAATAGAAAAGATCAGTGAAAATAAGAGTCAGTTTTTTTGAAAGATAAAATAAACACACTAAGAAAAAAGAGCGGGAGGTCTCAAATAAATACAATAAGAAGTGAAAGAGAATCCACTAGAACTGATGCCACAGAAATGTAAAGAATTATAACAGACTGTTATGACCAAATGAACACCAACAACTGGATAAACTAAAGTAAATGAATAAATTTCGAGACACAAGCAAACTACCAATACTGAATTACAAAGAAATACGAAATCTGAACTGACCAATAACAAGTAAGGAGAATGAATTAGCAAGAAAAACTCTCCAAGCAAAGAAAAGCCCAGGACCTGATTACTTCACCACTGAATTCACTTGACATTTAAGAAGGAATGAATATCAATATTCAAATTCCTCCAAAAAATTGAAGAAGAGATACTTCCAAAATAATTTTATGAGGCCATCATTATCCTGATTCCAAAGCCGGATAAGAACCATACAAGCAGAGAAAACTACAGGTCACTATTGCTGATGAACACAGATGCAGAAATCCTCAACAGAACAGTAGTGAACTGAATTCCACAGCACATTAAAAGGATCATTCACCATGTTCAATTGAGATACATCCCAGCGATGCAAGGATGGTTCAACATATAGAAATCTATAAATGTGACAAACTGCTTCAACAAGATAAAAAACAAAAACCAAATGTTTATCTCAAAAGATGCAAAAAAAATTTGATATGTTCAACATTTTATCCAGATAAAATCCCTCAACAAATTAGGCACAGAAAGAATGCACCTCAATACAATAAAGGCCATATATGACAAACTCACAGCTACCATCATAATCAATAAGAAAAACTTGAAACCTTTTTCTTTAAGCTCAGGAACAAGACAAAGATGCCTATTCTTTCTATTCAAAATAATACTGGAAGTCCTAACTAGAGCAATTAGTCAAGAGAAAGAAATAAAAGGCGTTCAAATTGGAAAGGAAGAAGTTAAATTGTTTCTGTTTACAGATAACATGCTCTTATACCTAGAAAACCCTAAAGTCTCTACAAAAAAAAAAAAAAAAAAGTAGTGTTAATAAGCTTATTCAGTAAAGTTGCAGGGTATGAAATCAATATACAAAAATCAAACTCAATAGTCTTTCTACACCAACAGCAAACTATCAGAAAATAAATCAAGAAAACAATCGCATTTCAGCACCGATAAAAACAAAATACTTAGGAATAAATTTAACCAAGGAGGTAAAAGACCTGTGCACTCAAAACGATAAAACACTGATGAAAGTAAATGCAGAATGTGCAAATAAATGGAAATATATCCCTATCTATTGATTGGAATAATTAAGATTATTAAAATGTCTATACTACCCAAAACAATCTATGAATTTAATGTAATCACTATCACAATTCCAATGGCATTTTTCCCAAAATTAGAAAAAAAAACCTCTTGATGTTCCTGTAGAATCACACAAATGACTCTGAATAGCCAAAGCAATCTTTAGCAAAAATAATAAAACTAGAGGTTTGACACTCCTGACTTCAAGGTAAAATGCATCTAATATTGAAACCTAAATTCAGTACAAAAGCTTTTGAAGACTTTCTGTGTGTGGGATGGTGGTTGGGACTCTGGGTTGAGTAAGCCAACTCATCATATTATTACCAGCCACCATGTCACTGTTAATTATCAGACGGCAGAGGTTGAAGTATCTCACAAAGCTCTGATCTAGATAAATAAAAATGTAATTTATTTCTAGGCACATGGTAACGAAGCTGCGGAATACCAAATATGGAGAGAAAAATCTTAGAATCTAATAGAAATAAAAGATTAATTTTTGAAAATATACAACTTGATTAAAAAGGAAATTTCTTTGTAGAAAGACAAAAATTATATAATATCATTAATATAATGATAATGCCAATAAAAAATCCTATTACCTGCTATTTTTTAAGATTCATTGTGAAATAAAGGGATTTTTATAGTTTTTAAAAATTTGTGAAAAAATCATTTAAAAATTTTATTCCAAAAGGAATTAAATCCATAAAGAAAACATTAAAATACAAAGATAAATGTTTTCATATTATTTGTATTTGAAACTATGTTTCATTATTTTTTGGAACATTTTATATTTAAAAATATATCTAAACACAACAGGTTAGCTCAGTATTAAAAGTAATATATTTTGAATTCATATCATTAAGTCATTGAGAAATATTTAACATGAGCTGGTTGTAAGTCTTAAGTAAGAAAAGTGGAATTTTATTTTATTCATACCATGTATCTTTCTACTTCCAGAGAAAGATCTTAAAACAAGAAAAAAAGGAAATATTGATTCATACCATCTGCTCTAATATGTCACACCAAGAATTTCAGCATTCTAATCCTTACCAGCTTTTAGGAAATAAGACATCGATTTTTTTGTCTTTGCGGAATAGATGGCAAAAATAGTTCCTTTTAAACATTTATTTTATTCTATTTGGCAAAATAATAGAAAAAGAAATAACATACTTTAAAACACACAGTCTTCTTTTCATTAAGTGTGAAAATACTTTTTATGAATGTAACATTAAAGAATCACAGCAGGGATCATAACTAAATCATTAAAGAGAGAAAACAGTGAAATCTCAAGAGTGATAAAGTCTGTCTGAGGTACACTTATGTTTTAATATTATGTTTTTATTATTAAGGTATTGCATTTTATGCTTTTTTAAATTCATGATATGTGGAAAATACTCAAATGAACTAAAATAACGTGGGATTATATCAATGAGATTTGTTTTAAACAATACAGCATTTAATAATCAATTACATTCTAGAGTTGTAGGCCCCTACATCTTTAATAAAGTGTACTGGCAACACTCCATTGCAACAGGACTGCATGTGAAATTAGTTCACACTAGATGGCAGTATTTCCTAATCAGGAGCCCCAAGTTTTGTTTCTATAAAGTAGTCTTTTAAATATATTATCAGCTAAATGTTTCTCCTTCCTCTTCCTTTTTTTTTTTTTTTTTTTTTTTTCAATCCTTCCCAATATCCATTTTCCCGTGCTGGTTTGTTAATATCCTACTGTTCAGTATTTTGGTGAGCAGAATCTATCTATATTGATTCCTCTGCTGTATGCTTTGTTCCTTCATGTTGAGTTTCTTTTGTCCTCAAAGAAAGAAATTGTGAAGGCTGAAGAAAGAAATATGCCAGGATATTAGAAAAGAAGCCCATACAATGGGGACAATGGGTGGATGAAATAGAAATAGTATTGAGACATTTACTCAGCTATTGAGAAGTCAGCAGTGCAATGCACAATACGAAAGGGGAAAGGTGCATTGTGGTTCAGTTCCATAGCCCATTTTTTAAAAATGTTTTAAATATTTGAATTGATTTAGTTTTCTACGTTGAGTCAGAAGTTTTTTATTTCATCCTTTATACTTTATCTGCTCTCTTAAACATAGTAACATTGTAATACTATATATCTTCAGCTTTTTCAATATTAAAGAGATCAGTCAAATTTGACCACTGATGCAACTGGTCTTGTTTTTGTTTACATTTGGTCTTGAGCTCCCTCTCGGGAGAATGATTATAAATTCTAGGCCGGTCCTGACAGGCTCCACAGGAAGTGTTTGTGAGTGTTTACAGTGTGCCTTTCACGGGACATTTCTTTATCATGATGCATGGACTAATGCCTAGGTATCCAATTCGTGACAAAGATTCCCTTTATATTGGCAGACACCCTTGGGGTTTTTGTCTGACCTATATCCAATGTATTCATACCAAGGTAGCTGCTGTCCAGGAGAATCCTGACTGGGAGGAGAGTTAGGTTTAAGTACATCAGTCAGGTGAATCACAATGAGGAGGCGGCACAGTAAAAGACATGAAATAACAGAAGCATTTTGTTACTCACAGATCCATGAGAGAAGCAGGGTGGCCACTTGGGCAGGTGGAAAATCCAGCCACAGTGGGGTACTAAACCAGCGTGTGGGTTGGGGGTGGGGGCAGAGACTCTGATGTTGACCATTAGGCTGAATCCTGTTCAACAGCTGCAGGATGTGCTGGGTTTAGGGTCAGTGAGTTTAGAAATAAGCATGGCATCTGTCAAACCACTACAAAAGGAAGGGGAAGTTTTAACTAGACCAAAGGTGATGAGGTATGACTAGCTTTCAAATAACTTTTCAGGCCCAAAAAGGGATGTCAAGGCAGTGGCTATATCAAACAAAATTATAACACAACTATGATATATTTATCAATCAAAAATGGTGTTTATCAACAAATAGAATTGTTATTTTTTATCTCATTTAAAATACCTATGCCAGGAGGGTGGCTCTGTACTGATAATATCTGCCATATAAAAGGAAGTCCTGTTTCTTTTTTCTTTTCTTTTTTCTTTTTTCTTTTTTTGTCTATTTATAGCTTCTATTTAGTAAGTCATTATCAGACAGAAATGTCATAGTAGCAGAAATATCAACAGAGGGGTACAGATATCAGAGATGATGTAGTTGTAGTAGACAGTAATTCATGTGTTTAAAATAGGACTAAAGGCCGGGTGTGGTGGCTCACGCCTGTAATCCCAGAACTTTGGGATGCTGAGGCAGGTGGATCACCTGAGGTTGGGAGTTGGAGACCAGTCTGACCAACATGGAGAAACCCTGTCTCTACTAAAAACAAAATTAGCCAGGCGTGGTGGTGGGCGCCTGTAATCCCAGCTACTCAGGAGGCTGAGGCAGAGAATTGCTTGAACCCGGGAGGCAGGGGTTGCAGTGAGCTGAGATCTCACCATTGCACTCCAGCCTGGGCAATAAGAGTGAAACTCTGACTCAAAAAAATAATAATAATAAAATAAAATAGGACTAAATTGAGGACATGGGGGTATGCATGTACTCCATTTCTGTAAGTAAATGTCATTAACTTACTGCTTAAGGTTGATAAGACACTATGCATTCTAACTGCTTTATTACGTTTAATCCTCATAGCAATCCTATTCCACTAATCCATATGTTGGGGAAGCTGGTCAGTTAAAAGGGCCTTGGTCAAATTGCTCTAAAGTCAAAGAAAATTTTTTGTTCAATTGACTGAAATGATGACACCAAAACAAACTAAAGGACCAGGCGCCTCTTGCCCATAATCCCGGTGCCTTGGGGGGCTGCAGCAGGAAGATCGCTTGAGGCCAGGAGTTCAGGACCAATCTGGGCAACATAGAGAGACCCTGTCTGTACAAAAAATACAAAAATTAGCCTGTTGCCACGGTGCGTGCATGTGGTCCCAGCTACTCAGGAGGCTGAGGAGGGAGGATCGCTTGAGCCTAGGAGTTTGAGGTTGCAACAAGCTATGATTTTACCACTGCGCCCCAGTCTAAACTACAGAGCAAGACTCTGTCTCTAAATTAAAAACAAAACCAAAAAATTCTACTACGGCATACGTTTTATGGATAAATTGTATACCACCATTGAAACAATTATAATACAATCAGTGCATTTTGGAAAAAAAAAAAAAAAGAAAAAAGGAAAGGGGAATGATTATATTATACTAGTGGTAGGGTATTCCCTACAAATAAGGATTAAAAATTGTATTCTTTACTTGGTAGTGGAATAATTTATTTAATTTGTCAGTCATCCTGTCCCAGCTTTGCTCTCAA
This sequence comes from Mandrillus leucophaeus, assembly GCF_000951045.1. Taxonomy (NCBI): domain Eukaryota; kingdom Metazoa; phylum Chordata; class Mammalia; order Primates; family Cercopithecidae; genus Mandrillus; species Mandrillus leucophaeus. The sequence continues at coordinate 822,598 of NW_012109774.1, read as the reverse complement.
GAGGAACTCCCTGGTCCATGGTTCTTCAAGGAAATGGAGAGAAGAATTGGACATAATGTCTCATTTTGAGGACTGTTCTAATTTATCAACTTTTTTTTTTTTTTTCTAGTACAGATTTGAGAGTCCAGGGAATGGCTCAGGAGTTGACATTACAGTTCTTTGTTTGGTTATGTGTTTTGAGATTTTTCTGAAAACAAATCTACATTAGATTTATTTTTATAAACAAACTAAATCCAGATAATTTATTGCATAATGACTCTTGGCTACAGCAAACATGCGATATAGTAGATTAATCTAAAAAGCCTTCCCATTCTTTTTTTTTTCTTTTTTTGTTGACTCTCTTTTAGCCACAGTGATCTTCTTATCTGATAGGTGTGAATTGAGAGAAGGGCAGGAATAAACAGATTTTGGCATTCTGTCATGTGACCCAACTGCTCACACAACTGACTTTTTCCTTCAGCAGCTGCTCTATCCTTGCTTCCAAATTCCCACTTCCCATCTGTGATGTATTGCTTTGGTTGTACAATAATAACTTCTCAGTGATCTGATAATCTTATTGAAGTTTTGCCATTGTACCTTTACAATGTTTAAATTTTCTTTTTGATCTCAGTAACTAGTATTTATTTTAAAAGACTTATGATTCTAAGAATGAGTCTTGCTATATCTTCCATAAAACAACCCATTCTGCCACAGATATCCCCAACTCCTCTTAAGAATTGTCTGTTTCATGTGTTGAATCAGCTAGAGCTTGTTTACTTGACGTTAGCAATAGTCTCAGCCTATAATATTGGCTAGATTTATTTTTTTTTTACTTCTTTAAATCTAACGCGAACTGGAAGATCAATTCCTAGTTCCCCAATTTTCTAGATGATCTGTTCATTTCAGCATCTATGTCGGTTAAGGTTCTTACTCACTAGTGAGGATAGTAGACTTTTGAGTCATTTGGTGAGTGAATAGGAGAAGAAAACTTAAATGGATATTATGCCACCTTCAAATCCAAAAAGGCCAAGAGCAAAGGGGGTTGTCAGTGAAAGGTATTCCCTAGCTCCGCAAATTTTCTACATTCTAGTTCTTAGGTTCCAATTCTTTACTGATCAATTAATTTTCATATTCAAGAGCTGGCAAATTCAACCACTGTTGTAAATAATCATATCTGCTGGTTATTGAACTATTGTCTCATAGTTTCACATTCACTTTATTTCTTTTGAAAGTGTTTTATTTCGTTCTTGTCTATACTGAATATTTTTACAAGTCTGATTTTCTAAAATGTTACGTTTCAATTACTTTTCAATAAACATAATTTAGAAGTAACATAGGATTAGAAAAAAAATGCAAAAACTGCCTATCATTCACTGAAAGTGTACATGTAGGTGATTAATATGCAGACTCACTATTACACTCCCAACTTTTTGCCATTCCATTCTCATAACAGCTAAACAAAAAGCTTGGAGTAAAATAGTAATTTCCTACATTAAATGCTATACAAACACTGTCAACAGTGCATTTTATCATTGTTTGAATCATAGCTCAATTTGTGAATAGCAAGTTGCTGTTTGCTTGTTTTGATTTGTAATTCTTTGATAGTGATAGGAGCATTTTTTATATACTTATTGACTCATTTTTTTCTTTGTTTCCCACCTTTTTATAGTCTGTTTTATAGTACTAGAAGCTCAAACTGCATTCTTGTTCCAACTGTTTCCACAATAGTATTTTTCATCCATAGGGAATGTGAGTGAGTGGCTATGAAAGAAAAAGTAGTAATTGAAGCAACTTGTCCTTCCTCTCTGCTGTGAATCATCTTGATGGGTTTTCACCAAGCAACTGCATTTTCTTCAAATTTCTAGATGTTTCCTAACCCTCCCCAAATCAACCTCATTGCCCCCTCAAAGATAATAGACCCAGCTTAACTTTATACATATCTGAGTCTTAGCTTCAAGGGAATTGTCTTCTGACCTTCTGAGATACCAGCACTAATAAGGCACCAGCTCTTCCTCAGAAGTTAGAGTGGACCTTTTGCAGGGGCTCCTCTTGCAAGCTTCTAGGTTTCAGGAATCACATCTTCCCTCTGTTCTTCCAGACCTAGTGGTGGTGGCTCCTTCCTGCACTTAGTTCTTTGTCAAATCAGGATCTCCTCAGCCTTCCAAGACCACAGAATTTCCAATATCTTTTTTTATTTTTCCTTATAATAAGTGTTTGCTAATAAAATAACTGAAGTGTTTTGACCTAATTTGCTTTTCTCTGACTGGACCCAGGGATACAGCAACCTTAATCACATTTTGAGGGTTTTTTAGTTTAGTTCAGTTTTATTTTCAGTTTTTAACAAGTTATCTCAACAAACAACTGCAAGAGTCTCAGAATTATCTTAGTACACACATAAAATCCTGAAATTCAGCCCATGCCCTGAGTTGTACAGAAATTGGAGTTTATCTCCTTTCATAAGTTAACTGGTTCCGTTAGAACCTTTTTATGCCAATAACAACTCAATTTTCCAAAATCTTTACTTCATGACTAGTCACAGTTAAATTTTAATTTTACATTTATCAGTGCACACAATGGGCTACCACAGTCCCAGCTTGTAATATTGGCTAGAGGTTTTTTATTTTTTCTTCCTTTAATCTTATGCAAGCTAGAAGATCAATTCCTGAATCCCCAATTTTCTAGATGATCTGTTCATTTCAGCAACTATGTTGGTTACAGTTCTTACTCTTAGCAGTGATTGTAAGTTCAGACTGATTTTTTAAAGGAAATGAATTAATTAAAATAACATTACTGCACATAACATCCAGGTATAGTGTACAAATATACTCAAAATATAGGAATGAAAAATGAGATCAAGAGGCTGAATCAAAATTTCAATCATGCAACAGAAACAAACCAGTGAGTTGTGGCTACTGATAGCTGGAGGCTGCAGGCTATAGGGTCAGTATTCCAGCAATGATTCCGTGGCTGGTATCATTTCTATTACTTCCCTTGAATGCAGGTTTATTACCAGAAAAATTTATCCCTGATTCCTTCTGTCACTATGACCAATTGAAAAGTTTAGCTGCCTATATCAGATTGCTCAAAGGAATGCCATCAGCCCATGTCTTAGTTTGCAGAGGAGCAGGTATTTTCAGGCTTAACAGTAGGAGGTTTAGTCACCTGCTAAAATTTAAAATATGCAGATTTACCAATTCTAATAAGAAGGTTAAGCTGTTTAGCAACCGAATAATGAAGACTCATACTCGCCTTCAGTGGATTTACCCCCACTGATTCCAAAATGAAGTTAGTTCTCCAAGAACTCCATTGAACTATTAAAATGCCCTCTTGTGGTAGTACTTGTTATAACAATTCTCTCGATATTCTAAGAAAACGTGAAGTCCTCAGTTGCAATAGTTTTTGAACATGAAATATAGAACTTCCGGAACTGTTCCTGTTAGTTTTGCTTTGATCTCTTGGCATACTCTTCTTATCTGACTTGTTCAGGTTATTTTCATGATGCAGTGAGTCTCTTTAAAGTTCATCCTACGTGTAAACTGAGACACTTAAAGTTATAATGTTGTGTTTATGTTCCGGGAATCTGGGGACACACTGCAGTACTTTGATCTCCATTTTCATAATTTACTAAATGTTCATAATTTGTCAATTTTCTCTTCTGTTTTCCTTTTTTTATAGACAAGGTCTTACTCTGTCACCCAGGCTGGGGTGCATTGGCATGATCACTGCTCATTGCAAACTCAAACTCCTGTGCTCAGAGGATCCTCCCACCTCAGCCCCTGTAGTAGCTGAAACTGCAAGCAAGTACCACTGCAACAAGTTATTTTTTAAATTATTTTGTGTAGAGACACGTCTCCCTATGTGTTCGAGGCTGGTTTTGAATTCCTGGCCTTAAGCAATCCTCCCATCTCAGGCTCTCAAAGTGGTAGGATTACAGGTGTGAGCCATCATTTTCATTAGTCAATTTTCTTAATATTCCTGCTTTTCAATTTTCTCACTTAAAAATTGGCATCTTCATTGTGCCTCTGTTATATAGCTATTGTAAGAAATATATTATTTTATATATTTTCTTAATCGTAACCTGGAACAGACAGAATGTTTAGTGAATGTCCTTAATATTATCAACAATATGTCACTTACAGTTGTTGGTATTCTCTACAATTTTGAAAACAGGGTTCCACCCTCTCACAGCAGGACCCCTCCACATCTCGTTACTATGTAAATTAACTACATTCACATATGATTCCAGTGTGCTTTTTCCCTGGAAAGATCCAGTCCTTCTTTTCTTAAGTTTTACTTTACAAATTAGTTCAACATGATATTTATTTTACACCAGTTACATGGCAGACATGGTGAAATAATAACACTGAAGTAATGAAAATAAAGGTTCTCCCCTCAAATACTTTACATGTCAACGGGAGAGCCAGGATAAGATATCACTGATTTCTGTGTAAAAGAGTACACATAACATGGCAGCTCTTCAGAGTGCTGTAGAGCACAGAAGAGGAGCACTTAGATCACCCAGATATTCTTAGAAAGCACCAAGAACAGCCATGAGCAGATACTTGAAGAAAGACAACTATAAAGGTTAAAGAAAAATGTGGAGCTGGCATTTCTGCCAAAGGAAACTCTATGAGTAAAAGAATAGAACTGTGAAATGATAAATTGCATGAGGCATTTTTAAGAAGTTAGTGGTATAAAATAGCCAGAAATGAAGCAGTATCCATAAAAAGGGGAAAATTCATGGAAAGCTTATGCACCATGCTTATGAATTTTGGTTTACCTTTTTACGTGATAGGGAGCAACTGAAGAATTTAGGTAGGGAAGTGAGTGACACAGTCAAATTTGGAGTCTAAAATAGGTATCCATACCAAAAACAATTGCATGAAATAAGCTGGTTCAGTTACTTATTTACTGAGGGATATTGAGAAGTTTGCTTCAATTCCCTGAATTTCAGATTCCTCATTCTTAAGAGATATACAATTTCAACAGAGTTTAACTTTCTCAATTAAAGCAACAATTCATTAATTATAAGGTCCCATCGAGTTTTAGATTTGTACTGCAGCAGCACTTCTTGGTCGAAGGACATGTAGAATCAACACACGCATGTGATAATTGCACAATATAATCAGAATTCAGAAAAGTGCAAATGGCAGCTGCACGTTGTTGTGTCAGATGATCAAAGAGGATGTTCTTGGATTGAAATTTCACTCTGTGATGATAAACATTGTTATAAATGTCATAACAGATGATCAAAGAGGATGTTTTGGGATTGAAATTAGACTATATGATGATAAAGCCAGTTTAGGACAGGCCACTGAAGAATTCTTTGCAGAAGTTGTGGAAAGATGGGGTCAATCATACCTTGTTTAGAGGAAAAAAATGAGAGCAACTTAAAAGAACAACAAGGATAAAACCGTGATCACAGTTTGGAATACAAAGAATGCTCGGACAAGACTCTTGTGAGAGTTACTAAACAAATATTTCCATATTAACAAATAAAAATACAAGCAGTATATTAAAGAGGTCTGCAAGGCTAAAGAAAGTAATCACTAACCATAGGGGTGCATTTCTTTTAAGAAGAAGAGAACAAATGCTGGACGATAAGATGAGAAAAGAAAATCACTTTCTTACCCAGGTGTAATATATTAATTCATTCATTCAACATACTCGTAATATTTCACACTGGAAGTACAGTGGCCTACAATCAGACATGTAATTTTTCTCCTGGAATGCAAAATTTGTTGAAGAATAATGATAAAATAACCACATAAACACATTTAGACAGAGAAAAATCAAACCAAAAATTGTACTATATGACTCAGAAAGTGAGACCAAACAAACAAACAAACAAAAAAAGAAGAAATGATTTTTTTTATAACCCAGAACTTCTCTGGATGGACACAGAGGTCTTTAATTTCAAATAATATACAGAAGGGCCAACAGAATGAGTGTAAACAATATATTACTGAGAATTTTATTTTAGAACTTTAAGGAGGATAATAATACTTCTGAAAGACTTTCAGTTTGAAAAACAGATCATCCACACCAGGA
>NW_012109774.1:785876-816518 GCF_000951045.1 Mandrillus leucophaeus | reverse complement strand
AAGCTGGTTCAGTTACTTATTTACTGAGGGATATTGAGAAGTTTGCTTCAATTCCCTGAATTTCAGATTCCTCATTCTTAAGAGATATACAATTCCAACAGAGTTTAACTTTCTCAATTAAAGCAACAATTCATTAATTATAAGGTCCCATCGAGTTTTAGATTTGTACTGCAGCAGCACTTCTTGGTCGAAGGACATGTAGAATCAACACACGCATGTGGTAATTGCACAATATAATCAGAATTCAGAAAAGTGCAAATGGCAGCTGCACGTTGTTGTGTCAGATGATCAAAGAGGATGTTCTTGCATTGAAATTTCACTCTGTGATGATAAACATTGTTATAAATGTCATAACAGATGATCAAAGAGTATGTTTTGGGATTGAAATTAGACTATATGATGATAAAGCCAGTTTAGGACAGGCCAATGAAGAATTCTTTGCAGAAGTTGTGGAAAGATGGGGTCAATCATACCTTGTTTAGAGGAAATAAATGAGAGCAACTTAAAAGAACAACAAGGATAAAACTGTGATCACAGTTTGGAATACAAAGAATCTTCAGACATGACTCTTGTGAGAGCTACTGAACAAATATTTCCATATTAACAAATAAAAATACAATACAAGCAGTATATTAAAGAGGTCTGCAAGGCTAAAGAAAGTAATCACTAACCATAGGGGTGCATTTATTTTAAGAAGAAGAGAACAAATGCTGGACGACAGGATGAGAAAAGAAAATCACTTTCTTACCCATGTGTAATATATTAATTCATTCATTCAACATACTCGTAATATTTCACACTGGAAGTACAGTGGCCTACAATCAGACATGTAATTTTCTCCTGGAATGCAAAATTTGTTGAAGAATAATGATAAAATAACCACATAAACACATTTAGGCAGAGAAAAATCAAACCAGAAATTGTACTATATGACTCAGAAAGTGAGACCAAACAAACAAACAAACAAGAAAAGAAGAAATGATTTTTTTTATAACCCAGAACTTTCCTGGATGGACACAGAGGTCTTTAATTTCAAATAATATACAGAAGGGCCAACAGAATGAGTGTAAACAATATATTACTGAGAATTTTATTTTAGAACTTTAAGGAGGATAATAATACTTCTGAAAGACTTTCAGTTTGAAAAACAGATCATCCACACCAGGAGAACAATTAAGTTAGGATCAGATATACCTCTGGATTTCCAGACCAAGTACAAATGTCTTTAAAACTTAGTGACAACGTCACTTTCCTCAGAGAATATTACTGTGTCACATTTGGAGAGTGTACATTACTGAGAACACTGTAGCAGCTTTAACTTTCATAAACTAACAGATAATTTAGTCTACACATAGTATGCCCATGATTGAGACAAAGGTATTTTTAAAAAAGGAAAGCCTTGAACTCATGCTCCTCAAAAAGTAATGTGTTTCTTCAGCATCCTATACGGACCCCAATCCTCCTAAAATTTAAGGAAATGTACTTTGTTCAATTCATTGTTTACTATAGCTCAAAGGTTCCAGATTTAATCAACTGTTACGTCAAGTTGTGCATTTTTGTCCAATAGAGATGTAAATAACTTCTGTCTGGTAACAAAAACAAAGGTTATGGTTTGTGAACTTACAGTTCATTGAGAGTTTTATGTCAAATTTAGCAAACTCAGCAATTGCTTATAAAAACTCAAAATGCTCTTTGGACCTATCTTAAATATCTTAATATTACCCTTATTTATTGATATGTTGAATAACTTATTGAAAATAACAATTTTTAATATTTGAAGGAGAACTACAATTTTGCATTTTTGAAAATTATGGTTTAAAATTGACATCCACGTATAGCCTCCTTTCCATTCATACATTTCCAAAAATGTCCCTGACAATGCACATACCACTCATCCCTTCCTCAAAGTTTCATCTTGTCACTGGATACATCTTCTGATAAAATGTGGTCTTTTCAAGTATTCATAGGATGGGTCTCCATGTTGCTTGGAGAGTAAATGAAGGATAAAAAACCAGTAAAACAGTACTAAACTCATTGGATAAAGGAAATAATTAGAAACAAAGCAAAGTGGTCATTGTTTCATAGCTCATATCTTACTCAAAAGAACAGTATGAAGTCTTTGCCCTAAAAGTAGAATGAGTCCTAGATATTCTTCTGGAAAGATCATTTTTGTCCATTACTCCCACCCCACTTCCCATGGCTTTTGGTTGTGGCCTCTAAGGGGAATCCCTTATTTTATGTGGTCCACTACCACATCTTAAAAGGAAATTTGAAAGAAAGCATATTTGGTTTTCGAAAGCTCTTTATCATCTCATTCCTGCTGATTTGTGTGGATGTGTCTTCATTTGAGTGTGAAGTCAGCAGGTGTGAATGGGTGTTGTATTGCCAATCACAATCTCTTAACTGCAGACACTAATAAATAAAGCCAGATAACGTTTTGGGTCATGGTTCCTGATTCTAGGGATGAAATTAGGAGAATATGTTTCCTAGCTACAGTTCTGTTACATGCTCATTTCCCTAGACCTCAATTTAATGATGTCCACTGAGGCATCTGCCTTCAACAATTTTAGACAACGGTTTGGATGGTGAGGCATAGTTAATCTGCTCTTGTCCCTGCTATCTGCACTTACACAATAAAAATAATTGTCTCCTGTATCTGTCTGGTAGCACATATAGGAGATTCATGGGAAGGGCCTGTGGGAATCAGGCTTCTCTCAAATCTCAATCTTATTGCCAATTTTAGTTCTGGCTTCCTCAACTCTGCTTACACTAATAAGCTTTGTGGTAAATAATTTAGCTTTTTCATACTCACAAGGCTCCAGGTTATTACAATCACAGCCATCCTGAAAGACTGACCAGGGGCAAAAATGTGACTTTTCTTTCAGAGAGCCAATTTCAACCCAAGTCTGTCTTTATTATAGGATATTACTGATTCTATTAGAAGAGAAAAAGTTAACAACCCATTCTAACATCCTGAATTTCCCATACCAAATCCCATAATGCATAATTATGTTAGATACATGGTTTATATTGTAAAGTACAACAGACAACATTTTGTCCATTTGTTTGTTAATAGATAACAATAATTACATCATCCCTATTTTGGATCATTATGATTCCCATTGTCTCAAACTATTTTCACTAAGAATTCCAGTTTTAGAATCCGACACTTCATGATACCAAATTTCAGCATCCATTAGGATAGGTACTTACAATTATCATTAGCCTGAAATGGGATAATTATTAACACTTCCTACCCATTGCTTTAGTGACTTAGGGCTGCTGTAACAAAGTGCCATAAACTGGGTAGGTTATAAATAACAAAAATGTATTTCTCACAGTTCTGGAGGTTGGAAAGTCCCATAATAAGAGGCCAGCAGATTAGGTGTCTGATGAGGCCAGTTTCTTCTCACAGGTGGCGCCTTCTCACTGCATCTTCATGTGGTGGTGGAAGGGACAAGCCGCTTCTGAGGCCTTGTTTTTTTTTTAGGGGGCAGGGAGGGGGACAGAATCCCACTTTGTCACCCAGGCTTGAATGCAGTGGTACAATCACAGTTCACTGCAACCTCCACCACCCAGGTTCAAGGGATTCTCCTGTCTCAGCCTCCCAAGTAGCTGGGACTACAGACGTGTGCCACCATGCCTGGGTAATTGCTGTATTTTTAGTAGAGGCGGGGTTTTACCATGTTAGCCAGGCTTGTCTTGAACTCCTGACCTCAGGTGGTCCACCCGCCTTGGCCTCCCAAATTGCTGGGATTACGGGTGTGAGCCATAGTGCCCAGCCTGGGCTGGGTGGTGAGGGAGTCTCTTCTAAGGGCACTAATCCTGTTCATGAGGCTCCACTCTCATAACCTAATCATCTCCCCAAAGACCCTACCTCTTAATACTTCACCTTGTGGGGTAGAGTGATAAGAATTCTGGGGACACACAAATGCTCAGACCATAGCACCCACCATACTATACATTTTTTAGCATATTGGGTTTTTAAAAAGTTCATGCATTATTATTTATTTCAAGGTTGTCCCTTCAATAACAAATTTAACCCAGTCTTCATTTAGTTTTAGTAAAATATGCTTTATTTTCTATTATAGACATGATAATAATATGTACCCATGAATTCTTCAGCTTTACATTTCCATACAAAATATAACTTTTTCTAAAATAAAGGGGCTGAAAATCAATTTCCAGACAGAGAGAGAGAGGAATTGTTCAACTCACTTTGTTCCAGGACAGTCAAATATAAATCCATTGATCAAAACACTGTGAAAATAAACATTCCAAATATAAACTCTTCATTTTAAAGCAAGAGATTGAAACAATAATAGTGTCACACTATATTAACACTCTGCTACGTTCAGTTCTGTCTCTAAATTTTATGTCCAAATAGTGCAGCGGCTGACTTCTCAGTATATCTTGGTTCCAGATTAGCTAACGTTTAAAGTCACCTCTCTGAAATCCTCCACACCGCATTTGAAGAGTGTAAATTATTGAGAATATTGTCAACAGTTTTTACTTTCATAAACCAAAAGATAATTTATTATACAAATACTATGCCCATGATTGAGACAAAAGTACTGATAAAAGGAGTGCTTTGGAAGTTCAAGACTATTTAATCCTATGCTGATATTACCACATACTACAGAAAGACACTTTCTTTGTAATGGCATCTACAGTAGCTATTGTAAACAATTCTTTCAAATTTGCAGTTTACTCTGAAGTTCTTTCAAATAGTTCTCTCAGAAGACTCCAAACCCTCCATTCTCTTTATCCTTGCTTTTCTGATGTGTATAGAAGTTTAATATGACTGGTGTGGTTATGGGTTGGAATTGAGTACACATTTACATATTGCTTAGTCTCTCTTTTATCTGTATTAAGGTGACATTTACTTTTTAATTTTCAGAAAATTTTTATGAAGATAATTGAAAATTGTACCGAATACAGGTGGTATAACTTTAAATATCAAGAATATGTCAATGAAGTTAAACTAAATTTTAAATCTAAATACTTATAGAAAATAGAACATGTAATAGCAATCTTATGTTTAATATTTTATAAAATGAGTCCTTCAAACTTTGCTTAAATTATTATGAATGTTAAATTATAGGCAGTGTCCTAATATCTTGCTCATCATAATTACTCAGTAACTGTGTATTAAAATGAATTGTATCCCTGTGTCAGAGACTGGCTAATTCTTCACTAAATGCACTTTCTCTATCTCCAGGGTATGTATTTAGGGACTACAATTCTCTGGTTGTCAAATGCAACATGGGTTCTGGCCATGAGATATGGATAGGGACAATGTAGTCCCTTTCAAATTTAACCCATTAAAAACTTCCAATTCTTGCATATTTACCCTTCCATGGTAAATTTGAAGCCACGTGTTGAAGACATTGGACCTAAACAATGGGTGGACCCTGGGTCCCTGAATCTCCACTGGGAGGGGGCTGGGCTTCTAATCAGGAACCCTCGCTTTTGAACAATTACATGAGTGAGAAACATTGTTTTAATAATTTTAAGTTATCACATATTTTGGATATGTTTCAGCAAGTGTCATTACCTTATTTAATACAGACGCTATTTAAAAAAAACACTGCTCCCCTTTACTAGAAGAAATTAATAATGTCATTATTCAGAGTTGAAACTTCCTCACTGTCTGCTCTTGGATGTATATGGTGCTCTGAGAATTCCTGGAGTTCTCTCATTTTGTTCATCTTGACAAAATTGCTTTTCTAAACACCTGCCCTCACATGAGGGTTCTTTTGAGTATGAGGTATGTGATCACTTCTCTTGACTGCCGTAAGAAAGTACCACAAATGGGTGGCTAAAAACATCAGAGATTTATTCTCACACAGGTTTGGAGTCTGTAAGTCCAGAATCAAGGTTTCAACAGGGCCATATTTTCTCTTAAGACTCAAGGAAAGAATCCTTCCTTGCCCCCTCTAGCTTTTTGTGGTTGCTGGCAATTCTTGGTGTTCTCTGGCTTCTAGATGATGCATCACTTTAATCTCTGCTCTGTCTCTGTCCACATGGCTTACTACCCTGTGTGCATGCATTTCAATATCCAAATTTCCTTGTTTTTATAAGAACACTAGTCATATTAGATTTAGGACTCATCTTAATCCAAGATGACCTCGTCTTAACTTCTGCATACTCTATTTCCAAAGATGGCAAAGATGGTCACATTCTGAGGTTCCAAGCAGACGTGAATTGTGGGGGAACACTGTCTGATTCAGTACAATATGGGAGAAAACAGAAAAAAAAAGGATTGAAGAAGTCTTTGTAGGTCAAGCAGATGTCAATGAAGACTACGTCAATCAAGTTAAATTAAAATTTAAAATCTAACATTCAGGAATTTAATTAAAATTTAACATTCAGAAAAAATTTCTACACAAATAATATTATAAAACTTTCCTACGTTCTGTAATATACAAATATAAAATGTAAATAAAGAATGCATACTGAAATGGGAAGGAAATAAAGAATGGCCAGTATTACATCTGACAATAACTTTTCCATATTGTTTGAGAACTTTTTCAAAGTCAAGATTATGGTTCTCAACTTTTTGAATTTGACTCTAATTTTAAAAATTTTTATTCAAATTGGATAGAACTTTTGGAATTTATGTTTACTAACTCACAAATCACTAGCATAACATCAGTTTATAAATTTATTAAATTAAATGACAGTATCAGTCTATACATTCAAAATAAATCTATAAATGACCAGAAAATAATGTCATTCAAAACTTCGTCTTATCATGACTGAGCATAAAATGTAGACAGACTTCAAAGTGAGTTGATATAAAGGCATGTACCTATCACTTCCCATTTTCATATCTATTGTCTCTCTTCAATAAATAAATATGTATATTCTCTCTTTTGTCATTCTTAGACCAGGAACTGACACCATAGCTTTTGAATAAGTAAAAATAAAAAATAAAGTGTGCTCGTGTCAAAGGTATAACACATTTACTCTATAAATATTGAGTTAGCATTCACTATGTGTCATGTCCTGGTTTAGACATGCAGGATATAATAACGAATAGATTGTCCAGGTGTACTGGAAGGCTTGCTGTCTTCCTCCCTAAGTTGCCACACTCTATCTCCACATATTGGCCTCTGACTATAGCTAAAATTTTCCTCTCCATAAGTGAAGCAAATTAGCATTTCCGAGATACATATTTAAACCAGAACACTACACTAGAATGCAAAATGAAATGAGCTTGCTTCTTTTTCTACTCTAATTTTTTGATACTTGATTAGCTTTTCCGTATAGCTATAATAGTAAATTGCATAAAATTGAGTGCTTTGAGATTTAGGCCAGCATTAAAATGAAGACTGAATGATTACTCTGATAAAATACATATACAACCATCAACATTTGGAAGTGATCCTAAATCTATTGATGATTTGGGCAGGTGAGTTTTCATGATTATTATCTGTAACAATTTTTCATAAATCAGAAATAACCATAATTTTAAAAGCGATGATTCATTTAAAAATAAATCCAGATATAGGTACAGAAAGGAAAAGACTACTGCAATAGAGGTAGGAGAATTATTACAATAGAAAAAAAATGCTCTGAACATAAGATCTGCAAAGTTCTGAAAGGACAAACAGAATTACATTTTATTTATAGGGAAGAGTAAACAAGGCCAGAAAGAACTGGATATGGAGGAGTGAGATGAGCGAGTGGTGTAATCAGTTGATCAAAAAATATTTTTCCCTCAGGTTAGCTGATTCTCAGGAGGGACTTGTAAAAGAAGGACCAAAGTTTAGGAATCTGGAAAAAACTGACTAAATTTTGATCAAGTTATGTTACCCAGCATTTTTTCATATTGGTCGATAGCACAAATAGTTCAACTAATCATTAATGAGATAAAGAAATTGAATTTTTAGAGTCTGTGGCTAACATTATGATTCATAGACAAGCGGATCGTCCATTAATCTAAGTCATAAGGGATGGTTGATTTTTGCAATAGGCTGTTTCCTAGAACACAAAAGGCAGGCGGGAGAGCAGGGTGAGAAGGGAGTGAGGTGGAGTGTTCCTTAACTGTTTTATTTTTCAGAAAATCATGACTCAGTTAAAGTTCAACACTGTTGGGGAAAAGCCAATAAAAATAAAAGTACACAAAAAATAAGTTAATGTGTATCCTTAACTAAGCCCCTAGTCGTTGGGTGGCTAAACCAAGTCGTTTATTTCAGAAGGTGAACTGCATTCCACATGATCAATGCAAAAGTAATTGCTAAATATTTATCATAAAATTAAAATGAATAAAATTTTTAGTTTAGTTTTTATTCCACAATTTGCAAAAGCATAAAAACATGTCTTGTCTGCAAAATTGGTATATAAATCAGATGATTAAGGATAATTCCTTCCTTAGAAAACACAACAATTGTAATCACAAATCCTTTAAGTAAAAATTATTTCTTCTACCTTCAATTGTAGATTTTTTTTGTCAGTTAGACATAATACTATCTAATCTGTGATTAAACCTGCTTACAAAAAAGCACATGAAATATACCATATATAAATGAGCTGCAAATTAATAGTCCTATTTCATCTTGGAAATCTCATTTTACTTTACCTTTATCTCATTTACTTTATCTGTGAATATGATTTTCTAAAATTGATTCATCTCCGTCGTATGGAAAGATTATATTTAATATACATTAAAACAAGAATTTAATATGTATTTTTCTCCTTATTAAGGTTTGGAAATTAACAAAAATTCTATAATCTTAATATGAGATATATAACAGGTTTTTTTGTGTATTTCAGTAGAAATTGCACAAATCTTAATACATAATTAATGAAAAGAGTTGGCCCCAGAATAATTAAATCAGATTATACGGTGAGCTACATGCACAAATATAAGTGGTATGGTAGTGATTTAGCTATGTACTAGTGTGTCTCTTACATTGGCAGAAAAAAATGTAAGAAGCTATTCTTTTCAGACATAAAATTAAATAGAGCAAATGTAAAAAGTTATTTACATCACCTAAGACCAGTGCATTTTATTAACGTGCTAATTTTACCTTTATTAAGATGTGCATGTAAATTATTGCAGCAGCATTAACCATGTCTCATGTTACTTGAGGCATAATACGTAAATTAGGATACAACATATTTGGTTTAGGAAAACAGGTGAAATGGAGATTATACATATATGTTGCCTTCATTTAATCTATCTGTCTATGTATCGAATTTGATCTTTATCTATATCCATTGTTAATCAGCATTTCCTTTGAAATGTGTTTCTTGAGACATAACTAATATACAGGAAAATGGAAAGATCTTTAGGTACAGTTTGATAAGTTTTGATAAATTTTTATACCCATGTAGCCAATGCCCATTTCTCCCTAGAGATTCCTGTCATGTGCCTTTCCAGTCAATCACCCCACCACCAAAGGCCACCACTCTTCTGATTTCTGTCACCATACGTTAATTTTGTCTGCTCTCAAACTTTATATAAATAAAGTCATACGCTACACACTCCTGTTTTCGGGTGGGTGAAGGGTCTGGTTTTTTAAATCAGCTCTAAGTTTGAGAGATTCTTGCATTTTGTTCTATCAATGGTTTGCTTCTTTTTACTACTCTGTAGTTTTCATTTATAACACAATTTATTTACATGCTTTCTGGTGAGAGTTCTCTGCTTGCAGGTATGATGAATAACATTGTTAGAGAATTCTTATGCAATTCCTTTTCTGGACATATGTGTTCATCTTTTAGGTGATGATGGCTAACCATAGAAGTTCTGGGTCATATTGTACGTAAACATTTAACAGTATCAGAAACTGCCACATTTGCAATTTTCTTTTCCTTTTTTTTTTTTTTTTTTTGATGAATCAAGTTATCTACATAATCTTTACACAATTTCTATAATCTCTCTAAGGATCCTTTACATTTCTCCAGTAGGTCAGAGCAGAAGAAAACTTCTGACTTGCATAATAAAGCTAACTCCAGTGTCATCCTGGTAAATACTTACCAATTGCCTTTCAGTGCTGATTGGTAAAATAAAAATTGGCTCCCTTCATGACTGATTTCAAGCTACCAGCATAATGTCAACCAACTCTCAAAATTCCTGAAAATGTCACAGTGGTTCTTCCAGGAAAAGCCAGTTTCAGTATCCCTCTTATTTTTTGTAGGGAGAAAATAAAGCTATACAACTCACTGCATCGTTGGCCCTAACTCCTCCTCAAATCTCTCTGTGGGAATGGACTGGATAAATAGTTATGTTAACTGAATGCTGACTATATGCCAAGCATCATGCTAAATACTTCAAATGCAGTGTCTCCTTAAAATATTTATACCTACAACAATGCTAAGAAAAAAGTACATTTTCGTAGATGAAGAAACTGAGGCAAAAATTAAGTGAAGTGCTTTCCCAGTGCCCCACATATAGTAAATGATGGAGCTAGCATTTCAACCCAGAAACTCTAGCACCAAAACCTCACGTGCTAACCTTTATGTTATTGCATAGTTTCCGTTCTTCTAAACACAAAACAAGATTGTGTTTTGCTGTTGAAGTACCATTCTGTGCATTGCTTAAAATCTTGATTAACTGAAAGAATATTCTTGATAGTATAAATTGTTTAATTATACTTTATACAGGCTTCATGTAATTTACTTCATATTTCATTAGTGAAAGAAATTGAAGTTCACAATTATATATAAAGGCACATTTGAAACTCAGAGTCAAGCAATCAAGAAGAAAGAATGACTTCATGTTGATTTCAAAAGCTATTCCAGTTAAATTACCATTATCTTAAGTCATTTCTAAAAATGATTTAGAAAGTGGAAAAAGATGTGTTTGCTTATTTATAAAATTACTACATATATAAGAAATTATTGCTGCTTTGATATATATATAATATATATAATATATTTATATATTATATATATATATCTTTCCCACAGAATAAATATTATGTCTCACGTTTACCAAAGTTCAGCTCATGAACACAACTGAAATGTCAGCTGTCCTCAGTAAGAACTGATTCCTGAATGTCAAGTCCCCAAGCAAGTCTGACTTGTGCACTGTACATAAAGGCAGCAGGAGAGCAGTTACCCTTGTCAAAAGACTTTGCCTAAGGTGCTCGTGATAAGGAGATACCCTTCTGATCTGTCATTACTTTGAGCCATACATTTTAAAAGTTTTCATGTAAAGGCTACCAAGTGGGAAAGCCATTGCGTCTCTTTCCTTTCTTCAAAATAATCAAAATCTCTAAAAGCTGAAACTTTAGGTACATTCTATTTATGCTTATACAGGTAAAACTAAGTTCAGAACATTGCAAGGTTGTGCTCTTGATGAAGAATTGCTTCACCATTTTTAGCTCCCCTTTCCTGCCTTTTTAAAACTTTCAGTCACTTTTTTTTTTTTTTTTTTTTACTTTGAGGTCTAAACCACAAAAGACTATATGTTTCTTATATGCAAAGCAAATCTATTTCATATTTTCAAGTCTGACTCCCATCATACCATTGGCACTTTAAGAGTACAGTACTAATTAATATGTGTTAATATTAGGAACATTTCTTCCACTGTAAGAAGTGCTCCTAGATAGAAAGGCTTTCCTATATAATTTTTGATGTGTTGAATGTCTAGTATGTATTTTAACTTTGTCAAGAGTATAGTGTGATTGTTTAGAAATAAAATATGAAGTTGGATTAATTAGATGTCAGTCCGAGCTCCTCCACTTGTTAATTATCTAATCTTAAATGACTTAAATGCTTTTAACTTCAGATTCCTCAACTTTAAAATGGGGTGTAAATATTCATTTCATGAAACTGTTTTTGTGTTGTAATATATAAATAAAACATCCAACAAAATTCTAGAAACATATGCGTTTACTTACACATTTGCCTTCTATTTTGCTTCCCAAAATAATATTGCGTTATATCCTCACTACCTAGAATAGCATCTGATGCATAGTATACACACAACAAATATATATTAATCAATATGTGGACATATAAATATATGTGAAAAATATTTATTTAGTTCTCATTTTATCCATTTAGCATGGTATCTAATTTCAGGATACTGGTTGACTACCACAACAGTTTTAAGCCTGAAAATATTTAACATTTAGTATCATGTAGCCAACTATATATTCCTTCTTGTATTTCCATAATTTAAACTTCCCTGTAACTACAATCATATTGACACAAACATTCCCAAACCTCATAATCTTTCATTTCTATTTATATCTTCCCTACTTTTCTCAACACTATTGAAAGTTTTCAAATAATACCTCTCTACGCTATTTACTGCTCCTGCTTCTTTCCACGGCATTGTGGTTATTTCTGAATAATGTAGCAACTTTCTACCTTACTTGCCACTCCAGTCTCCAAAACTCCACTGTCTCCTAACCCATTGCCCACAATAAGAGCCAATGATACACTTTTTAAAATTATCATCCCAAAATAAAATTTTCATGATGATTTTTTCTTAAAGGCTTCTATATAATATCCAAACACCTTCACATGGAACGTAAAGCCTTTCATCATCTGCAATTTATCTACTTCAGTGGCCCACAGTATAAAGCACCACAGGCGTTCTACAGGCAGAAACTCAGTCTACCATGGTCTTCCAGAGCACCTGCATTTATGTGCGTCTATGTGTGCCTGGGATACTGCTTTTCTATTTGTTTGTTGCTAACTTCTTTTTGAACTCCATAAGTCACCCTGGGTGTTTCTTCTTTTCTAGTTCCTTCTCTAACGATGTTCCTAATTTCATATATACTGCCCTCTACTGTGGCACCAAAGAGTTGTGTGCATTGACCAACTTAAGTTTTGTTCCCTCCGTAGACCATAACTCCTTGACGGATGAAATATCTGGCTAATTATTTGGCACATACTACCATCAACACTGATTCTTCTCCTTCTATTACCATTATAATAACAATTACTAAAAATATTAATAGGTAAAATGGGCTACAAAATTACCATATGCCAGGCATTGTTTCAACCTCTGCATACATTTATATCTCACTAAAACACTGTATGTCAGTCAGGTACTGTAAATGTCCTCATATTGCATATAAGTAAATTAAGATACGGAAAGTTGAAGTCACTTGCCCATAGTCACATAGCTATAGGTGGCAGGTCCAAAAGACAAACTGAGAGTCTAGTCTCAGAGCTCGGCCTCCTAACCACTATAAATTAATACTTACTACTCTTCCATTAGGGACTACTGAATAAATGGTTTTCCAAAAATGCAAACATAACTGAAATAAGAATCAGTATCTTTGAGACCACAGGTTCATTCTGTAAAGCATTATATTGTTATAAGTTAAGTTGTTTTCATAATAAATTAAATCTAGATTTAAAAGTTTATACATAACTTTGAACATTCATACAGGGAATTTTATTAACAAAGACAACTAAAATGTACGGTTTTCATCTCCAATGCCCTAGTACTTCAGAATACTACATTTAGTACTAAGAAAATATGCTGTTTTATAACAGTAAAGTAGGCAATTAATAGTTTATACTTGAGGTAAGATGAATGGAAAAAGCCTCACAGAGGAGTTCATGTTAAGCCTGGTCTTGTGTAATGATCAAGCCAGAGAAAGCAAAAAAGGCATTTCAAGTTGACCAACATGAATGGAAAAATGGAGCTGGGAAACAGTTTCCATGAGCAAGGAATAGAAGTCTGACATGTCAAAAATGCTAAGCATACCAAGGGATGTGACAGATAGTCTTAGGAAACTACAGACAAATTGTATTGGGGTTGTAAAGAGTATTCTTAGAGACTCTACTAAGGAGTCCGTC
Organism: Mandrillus leucophaeus; assembly: GCF_000951045.1. NCBI lineage: Eukaryota > Metazoa > Chordata > Mammalia > Primates > Cercopithecidae > Mandrillus > Mandrillus leucophaeus. Next base: position 802,742 of record NW_012109774.1, on the reverse strand, counting down.
CTTTGTCTTGCAGAAGCCAAATGGCTCTTGAGTAATCTTTACTTGGTTGTTTTCAAATGGCTAATGGCAACATTTGTTTCATTTTAAAACACATATATTTCCACAAGAGAAGGAAATGAAACTGATATAATCATTAACACTCAAGCTATGTGTGTTTGAGCTATTGGTGTGAATCGAAGTCCAAAATCTCTAGCATGTAAGAAGTGTAATTTTGTTTTTCTATAACTCAAATCATTTCTATTTTTATGTCCCATTCTGCCAAATAACAGGAAGTCAGCCATAGCCATTTGGGTTCCAAACCCTTCCTCATCTCAGAGGTTTTATTGGCGAGAGGGGCAATCAATTCTCAACCATTATTCCAGGCATTTTTTAAACCTCTGTATACATTTATCCCTCACTAAAACACTGTGTGTCAGTTGCTATAAGTGTCCTTCTTGCTTGCTCCCCAGGGTCAAGTCTGGAGCCTTTGTACCAAATAGTTTGATCATCCTGCATTTCTACCCTTGGCCCTTATGGAAGTTATAATTAAATATGTATTTATGTAAATATGCCTGTATCAGTTTGTTCTCACGTTGGTGATAAAGATACTCAAAACTAGTTAATTTATAGAAAGAGGTTTAATGAACTCACAGTTCCACGTGGCTGGGAGGCCTTACAATCTTGGCAGAAGGTGAAAGGAACGTCTTACATGCCATCAAGCATGAGAGAATGAGAGCCAAGCAAAAGGGGAAACTCCTTATAAAATCATCAGATCTCATGAGACTTAATCACTACCACGAGAACAGTATGGGGAAAACGCCCCATGATTCAATTACCTCCAACTGGGTCCCTCCCACAATATGTGGGAATTATGGAAGCAATATGAGATTTGAGTGGGGGCACGGCCAAACCATATCAAGGCCATTCAATGTCTTCTCTAATTTTAGGATTGTAAACTCCCTGAGATTGGGGCAGAATATATTCATCACTGTGGCATTGTTCTTAGCTCCATACCTGGAACATTTTAATGTTTGTTCACATTTTTCATTAATAAATAAATTAAATGATACTGCAATTTTCAAATTTCAAGCCAAGATCAGATCAGTGGGAGATGTACTTTTGGACAGGAAATACTCTTTAGTGCCTATGTATTTACTTCAAAAATAGTTTAAACTATTTTTTTGAATTAGATTGATCCATGTATTTGGCTTAATTTTATTGAGAACGTACCTGTTTTTTCAGAAGATACCTTTTTTTTTTCAGAGATGATTTGTTAGACGTAAGTGACAAAGAGAAGAGACAATCTTAAGAAAGATTATTGTCTACCTTACTTGCACAGCTATGGAAACAAATGAAGACAAACCAAATGAGAAAAAAAAAAAAAAAAAAAAAAACAGAGGCAAAGGGGTCAGACACAATCCCTTGTCTTTGGCAGAGGCTGAACGACGGGCAGGGGAGTAGGAAAGCTTTATAGTGCAAAAAGGCAAGCTTTCATGTATGGCCTTGATAAGAACAAGAGACAGGGAAACACTGGGTAGAAGAGGGTGGTTCCCTGGCAAAGGCCCCACCTTCAAGCTTTGGATATCCACAGCACTAAGTGGGAACAGGCATATCTGTTTTCGCACCCAAAACATTGTTTTCTGACATGCCACCCCTCCTCCAATCCTGTACCTATATAAACCCCAAACCCCAGGCTCCAGGAGAAGATGAGTAGATTAGGAGATCAGGAGATGAGCAGATGAGGAGACGAGGAGGCTAGTAGGCAAGAAGTCATGTAGAAGAACAGCATGGCAGAGAAAGGGAGAAGAGAAGGAACATCTAAATGCCAAGAGGCATTCGACTAGGGGCAGTCGGAGAGGCGTTCGGCTGCTGGACGGCCTAACTCCAGGGAATGATCACCTTCCCACTCCATCTCCTTTAAACTTCCCATCCATCCTGCTGAGACCCACCTCTTCAACTCAGTAAAACTCTCACCTTAATCCCTCAAGTCCATGTGTGACCTGATTCTTCTGGGACACTGGACAAGAGCTTAGGGTACAGCAAGCTGTCACACTGGCCCTCTACCATTGCAGAAAGGCAGAGAGAGCAATGAGCTAGTTAACACTTGAGCTGTCTGCAGAGAGCAGAGCTAAGAGAGCATTATAACACTGGAGTCACAGCCATCCAACCCTAGACACTACTGTGGGGCTGGAGCCCAAACCACTTGCCCTTGCCTCCGCACCTGCCAATTTGTATGCTCCCCCTCCTACTAAGGGTTTGAGTTTACTGGCAGTGAATAGAGAGCCACATCCCTGTCACATGCTCTGCAAGGGGGACCAGGGAGCAATCCCATTTCAGTCTGATTGGAGGTTATTGGCATAGAAGAACTGGAGGCAGGCTAACTATGAATAGGTATCTTATGTGAAAGGTTTGGAGATTATATTTGGCTTTCTTTGGTTGGTCTTGAGTTGGACGTATAGTATAAAAACAGAAAAACTGGCCATCACTGACCAAGTTCTGGCTACATTCATTCAATTGTTGCAAAGGTTGTGGTTTGTCTTCCAGGTCTGGTTGTGGCAGAGGTAATGAATCAGAATTCCACTGTCATTTACTGTCTGGCCACCGTGCATATGTATATTCAGTCTTATATAGCTCAAAACACATATTTAAGGCAATACTGGCAATAATTTTTAAGGCAATAATAATGATACCATGTTTATACAATACGCTTTTATATTCAGTCGTCAATTCATTCCAAAAATATTTATTAAACACTTATCATATGCAATGAACAGTGCTCAACAGTGAAGATACGGCATTAAACAAGACAGACAGCTTGATACCATGCTTGCTTTCAGTATTCTTACTATTCAATACACTTGTCCAAACCAGGACAGCTTTTTTCTCATTGATCCAACTATGAAAGCATATTAGAAGTTTTATTTAAAAATTTAGGTTTTTTTTGCAAAACTGTTACATCAATTAGGCTGCTTCTCACTGCAAGTAACTGACATCCTTTCTCAATAATCACAGGAATCTATAGACTTATGTAATTATTACAACAGTCCTGAATTATTGCAGGTTTTAAGCGTGTTTTGATCAAGGCCATGCTACTGCTTTTTGTTGTTGTTGTTTTACTTTTTGTCAGTTTCAAATTCAAGCTGATCTCTATCATAGAGGTTAATGGTTAAAAGTTTCATATCTCACATTTGTTCTATATGCCATACAGAAAAAACAAAGTTTCTTTTGTAACCATCTATACAAGAAAAACCCATCCAGTTGGATCCTAATCCTATACTAGTTTTTCATTAGTGCCATAACAAATTACTGCAAATTTAGTAACTTAAAATAACACAAATTTAGCCTCTAACAGTTCTGGAAGTCAGAAGTCTGAAAACAATTTCAGTGGGTCAAAGTCAAAGTGCCTGCAGAGCTGGTTCTTTCTGAAGGCTCTGAGGCAAGAATCTGTTTCCTCATCTTTTTGAACCTCTAGTGTTTTTTTTGCAGTGGATGTTTGTATTTCTTGTGGGTTCTTCAAAGTGCATCACTCCAATCCACCATCACATCACCTTCTCCTCAAACTTTGACTTCTGAACCCTTCTAATAAAGATTCTTGTAATGACAGTTAGGACCCAACCAAAGAATTATGGATAACCTCCACATCTCAAGATCCTTAACGTAATTACATATGCAAAGTCCCTTTGCCATATAAAGTAACATTAACAAGTTCTGGGGCACAGGCTGTAGAGATCTTTGGGAGGCCATTATTTAGCTTACCGCAGGTGCCTAGCCTTGCTTTGTGGTCATTGAGATAAGCATGACTTCACCCAATTACGGAGGCAAAAGGGATAACATTACAGAGCAAGCTCTAGAGTTGAGTATCAAAACCACCACTGCAAAATTTTACCCGAGACAGTGAAAGAGATCTGACCTAACCAGCTCTATCTTGCTTCTAACCTCCAAGCTGTTCTTGTTCATTCCTGGGCATAGGCTGAACTAACTTTGGGAGGAACTTAGTTTATAGCTTATAGTTTAAAACAAAGCTGATAACGGGCCTTTCCCACAGCAAATCTCCATCTTGTCTGGGGACTAGTCTGCCTTCATAGGACTAACAAATTAGTCACAAGATTAGAAATTATGGTTTAGGAGTCATGCAGCTGGAGGCTACAAGAATGTGTCCCTCCCTAAACTGCTCGTAAGATCAGTGCTTGAGATATTTTGCAGACCCTGCACTTGATGAATCAGCTGGCCCCACTCAGAGTGAAAAACTGGCTCATCTGATTTTGTTGCCCCACCCAGGAACTGACTCAGCATAAGAAGACAGCTTCAACTCCTCTATTAGTCTGTTCTCATGCTGCTATGAAGAAATACTCGAGACTGGGTAATTTATAAAGAGAAAAGTTTTAATTTGTTCACCGTTCTTCATGGCTGGTAAGGCCTCAAGAAACTTATAATCATGGCGGAAGAAAGGCACTTTCTTCAAGGGCAACAGGAAGGAAAACAGCCAAGCAAAGGAGGAAAAGCCCCTTATAAAACCATCAGATCTCATGAGAACTCACTATTAGGAGAACAGCATGGGAGTAACCACTCCCATGATTCAATTACTTCCTAGCGGGTCCCTCTCATGACACATGGTTATTATGGGAACTACAATTCAAGATGAGATTTGGGTAGGGACATAGCCAAACCTTATCAGCTCCCTTTGATTTCATTGCTGACCTAACCAATCAGCACACCTGGCTCACTGGCTTCCCCTCACCCACCAAGTGGTCCCTAAAAACTCAGATCCCTGAAAGCTTGGGAAGACTGATTTGAGTCATAATAAAATTCCAGTTTCCAGGACAACCAGCTTTGCACGAATTACTCCTTCTATATTGCAAGTTCCCTGTTTTGATAAGTTGGCTCTGTCTAGGCAACAGGCAAGGTGAACCAATTGGGTGGTTACAGTATGATCAGATTCATCTTATCTGCCTTGCTGCCCTCAGTAGGCATGGTAAATGCATGCTGGAGAGGCAACAATTCTGTCCATTTCCTGCTGCCATCTATCAAGAAGAAAAACAACATCTCTAGCATGCATGGATACTGAGGATACTACGCTTCTATCTCCAACACAGAAAATTAAGGAAAAACTGGGCCCTGAACACAGTAAAACAGAATCTTGTCTCTAAAATATTGTTCTCTAAGGAAAAAGCATCTGAACTAAGGTTCAGTTAGACTAACAAACAAGGTTGAAAAAGTACCAAGAGATAGGTTAAGTATAGAAATATTTTCCTAAGTAGGTCTGTGGTTAGGGGATAATTTAAATTTTGAAAGATGAGAGAGAAAACTTAATTAGCTATATGGTGTTAACCTGTAATATTTGCTGCTTAAAGCACTTTTGATTCCTAAGTTAGTGTCTTGAACTGGAAAATTAAAATAAAGTTCTTCATAAAATAAGATGATTTTTAATATTTTATGACACGTTTAACCACAGTGGTCAGTTCTTCTGAATATCAGCAATGACATTTAATTTTTCGAAGGCACCATGTTTTAAAAGTTAGCTTTCACTTGGCATATTTAGTCAAGACTTTTTTTTATTTAAGAGAAGAATCTAGAAATCATCAAAGATATTCAGTGAGTTTAGTAGTCTGCTCTGAGGCAATAAAACATGTTAACTAAACCATCAGTTGTTGTGTGTCCACATAAGAATTCACTTTACAGATGTCATTTTAGAATATATTTCTTGATATTTAAAACAAATATTCTCAAGGTATTTACATTATGCAAATTTCAAAATTTTTTGGTTGTATTTACATTTCAGTGAAAGTAGAAAACAATTATTCACCATTTAATGAACTTAATTTTATACCCTTAAAAAGAAAAGTTAGCCAGGCTCGGCAGCTCACGCCTGTAATCCCAGCACTTTGGGAGGCCGAGGCGGGTGGATCACGAGGTCAGGAGTTAGAGACCAGTCTGACCAATATGGTGAAACTCCGTCTCTACTAAAAATACAAAAAAATAGCTGGACTTGGTGGTGCATGCCTGTAATCCCAGCTACTTGGGAGGATGAGACAGGAGAACTGCTTGAACCTGGGAGGCAGAGGTTGCAGTAAGCCGAGATCACACCACTGCACTCCAGCCTGGCAGCCTGGGCGACAGTGAGACTCTGTCTCAAAAAAAAGACAAAAAAAAAAAAAACAAAAAAAGAATGCCTATACGTGTTTAATTCAAAATAGTTAACTAATAGTAATTTAAAGTAACAAAGACTTCTATTTATAGGCGAACAAAACAATATGTTTTTCAGATAGTTTAAAACAAACCAAAGTACATGAATATCAAAATTAAGTAGCTGTAATCCTTATTTAGGATCAATGAGAATTGTTTCCTTATAGGCAAATGCTCTGCATACCTTTTTAGATTGATAAAATAATACTTTCCTCCTGAAAGTCATAAATATATAGGTTTTGTCTTGCCTTTTCAATATTGATGCTCTCAATCAAGCTATACCAAATTCCAGAGATTATCTCCTTTGAGACTACATTTTTTTTTTCATCTGTAAGTGTCCCTCTCATAAAGGATTAGAAGTATTTCTACAGGTCATTGTTTTCCCTTAAGGGAAATATTTTGAAATAAAGTCCCATAACATATTCAGATAAGGTAGATGTCTGTGAAGTTTGAAAATACTACGAAGTACATCTCTACTTTTAGTGATTCACAGTGTTCATGATAATATTCAGATATTTAAGAAATTCTGAATTAGGTAAACCTGGCTAACAGTGCTTAACTCACAGTTTCCAGAAATTATTTGCCCCGTCATAGATTTTGTCAGGTCATAATATCCAATGACATAGCACAGAACTCTGTCATGAACTACTTTAGAATTTGGTAGTAACCCTCCCTCCATATGGCATTCTTCATAAATGGCATGCCACCCCTCCCCCCCAAAAAAAATGAGTTATATCTCCCAAATGCATGACTTTGATAGCCAGAATCTGGGTTTGGAGGAGCCGATGAGCCCAGTCTCCACCCTTCACTGCATGTTCATCAAGTGCCGACCATGACTGCTTTCCTGTTCACTAGTTCATCAGTCAAGAAGCCTAGTTTAGGAGATTAAAGAAAGAATTTAGGTCACAGTGTTAATATTATTTTCCTCTAATATGATATCGCATCTAGGAAACTACCCTCTGAACTAAAAAGGGGAGAATAGAGATTAATAACCATTCTCTACCACTGTGTTTGCTCTGAAATCTGTGTCACATAAAAGCCAGAGCCAACACCAAATAAGAGAGACAGGTATCAAGGATAGTTTTATAGTACTTTAGTTTCTAAACAAAAAGAAAATACCTGATATTAGAACATTCAAATATTACAGTACTATGAAAGTATCGTTATTGAAAAAAACAAAACAATATAAGGAAAATAAAAGAACTTTATATCAGATGTCAAAATAACTTTTTAAAACTCTATGGGAAATAATAGATCAGACCTATAAGAAGTAAATAAGCAATGCACATATAAAACTGCATGCATGAACAGGAAGACTTGATTTCTAAGTTTAATATATTTTCCTCAAAAAGGACTGATGCCTTGTGCACAGTAGGCAAAAGATCTTTTTGAGTAAGTAGAGAAATGTTCCACTTTGTAAAACAAATTAAACCAGTGTTGACTTAAAGATTTTTATTCTAGCTTTCTAGATGTTAGCTTGTTAACTTTAGAGAGTTAACTCTCTGTGTGATAACTATAAAATAAGAAGAGTCTGGATACTCTATTAATTTGACTCTGTTCAGATTCATATTGTATATTCTACTTCACACATTAATTGAATACTCATAATTACTAAAGTATAATTTTAGCTTTTTGAGAGAAACAAGAAAAGATCTAAACACGTTTAAATACTAGAAAGTTAACATATGATTTTAAAGTATAAAAAATTCTTCAAGAAACTAGAATAAATTACTACTTGTATGAAACAAGATAATAAATTGTTAAGTCCTGAAACAGATTTTTAATATAAAAATATTGGAGTATTTGAGAAACTACAGTCTTTTCTTCAGAGCCCTCGGAAGGAAGCAACTCTGCTGACCCCTTCATTATAGACTTTTTAACCTCCATAACTGAGTAAGTAAGTTTCTGTTAAGTCACCATTTTGTTGTACTTATTACAGCAGTCCTTGAAAAGTAATGCACTGTGTGAAGCTGAACACGTGAAAATTCTAGAGAACTCCATGGTTCCTGATGGTAATTACAATATAATTTAGAGGATAAGGCCTATTTGACTACTTAATTCAAAATTCATGTGTGAAATTGTTACAACGATGCCCAAATTTATTAATGATTTCTACTTCTTGTCTAATGGGAGAGATAGATTCTAAAACGTTTTCTCATTTTTTGCCTTGTTTATAGAAAAGTTTATAATCCTGACACATTTTGGAACCCATAGGAGCTATAATGTGAAAAGGATGGATCAGATTTTGAGGTCAGTAAAATATGAGTCTGAATCCCTATTTAGCCCTTTCTCAGGCTCTACTAATTTAGGTAGGTCTTTTCTGAGTTTCATTTCTTGTCTGATTCATGGTATTGTTGGCAGGAGAAATGATATCAGGTTAGTAAGATTTCTATAAAAATACAGTAGTATTATGATGTTTTTCTTCATTGTTTTTAAAGTAAAAGAAGGCTAGGTGCGGTGGCTCACGCCTGTAATCACAAAACTTTGGAAGGTTGAGGCCAGGTGGATCACCTGAGGACAAGAGTTGAAGACCAGCCTGACCAACATGGTGAAACCCCGTCTCTACTGAAAATACAAAACTTAGCCGGGCGCGGTGGCGGGCGCCTGTAGTCCCAGCTACACAGGAGACTGAGGCAGGAGAATGGCTGAGGTATGAGAATGGCGTGAACCCGGGAGGCGGAGCTTGCAGTGAGTAAGGATCCTGCCACTGCACTCCAGCCTGCGCGACAGAGGGAGACTCCGTCTCAAAAAAAAAAAAAAAAAAAAAGATTAGGAAAGTAAAGTCTTTTATTCTTAATGTGAAGGGAGAAAGTGCTCCATGAAAACTGTGATTTGAAAATTGTAATTTATCCCAATTTATGTTAACTCACCGGTATGTCTCACTCAGATGAGAAACGATGCATCATTTTTGGCAAGATATTTTCAAACAATCATGGTTCTCTTTCTCATGAGAGCATTTGAATATTTTGACTTTTCTCATCTTTATAACTAATGTTTTATAAACCTGTGCAATTTCTAAAGGAACACCAGGACACCAGGAAGAATATTTTGTGGTGTTATTGTTTTAACCTCAACTTCACAGTTTTCACAATAATGCTAGGTAGAAATCGATCACTGAAACTCAATTCCCCTATCTGTATTTGTAAAAATATTATTAACCTTCTTACAGAAATGGTTTGATTTTCAACGCTTCATGTCCACAATGTTAAAACGGTTGAAAGTTTCCAGAACCATAAGTCTAACCAACTTTTCTTCACATCATCCGTAGCAAATCATATTACTTTAGGGTATCAAGGAGTCACAATGGGGAATAAAAAGAAGAACAAAGATTGTTTTTGCTTTTATAACCCTTTGCTCTCACAATTCAACAGTAAATCAACAGTGAACATTTGGTTTGCCCGAGGCAAACATGAAGTCGGCTTGCCTGTTTGGAGCTTATATTATCTTTTGTTCTTATCTGTAGAGTCTTCAAAAGAAGCATAAATTCGTCTCTCTAAGAGACGCTCAGAACGAGTGGTAATCCCCACTGAATTTATTCATTTCATCAAAATGATATGAATTCCAGCTGCCCAATTTTGTATTCGTGAAGAATATTGGTAATCTATTTCAAAAGAAAGTCATAGAGAAGAACTCATTGCAGCATACAGATAATTTCCCCTATAGCTAATCCTGTTTTTATTCAGACATGGAGTATTTGAGCCTCCGCAAGGCTATTGTTCTCTCAAGGGAGAAGACAAGTTTGTTGCAGGAAAATTATCTGATTGAACAGATAATTAAACATACTGGTAAGGCAAGAAGAAAAAGAAAAAACAACAATAACAACAAAAAATCAAAACCAACCCCAAGCCCTCTTACTCTAGATGATTTTCTTGCCAACAAAATCCGAGAGTCCCCATGTCATTCCTCTGTTCGATGCCACGTTCAAACTTTAATAGTGACAAAAGAAAATATTAAGAAGATGGAACAGATCAGCAGTGGTTTAAAAGTATTGCTGGTGGAAGGTACCTCAGTCACTGGCACCAAGTCTATTTGGGTTTGTAGCAACTTCAGTTCTTGCCTCCTCAGAAGAAAGAAATCTAGTGAGGGTCATAATACAGAAGAAGAGGCTCAGGCAACTTTCAAAGCAGGAGTGGAAGTTTATTTTAAAAGGCTTTAGAGGTCAAGCGCAGTGGCTCACGCTTGTCATCCCAGCATTTTGGGAGGCCAAGGCAGGCAGATCACATTTGAGACCAGCCTGACCAACATGGTGAAACCCTGTCTCTACTAAAAATACAACAACAACAACAACAACAACAACAACAACAAAAATTAGCCACACGTGGTGGCACACACCTGTAATCCCAGCTACTTGGAAGGCTGAGGCAAGAGAATCACTTGAACCTGGGAGGCGGAGGTTGCAGTGAGGCAAGATGGCACCATTGCACTCCAGCCTGGGAAACAGAGCAAGACTCCATTTTAAACAACAACAACAAACAACACAACACAAAACAAAACAAAAGCTTTAGAAGAGGAAAGGAAAATTCACTTGGAAAAGACCAAAGTGGGTACCTGAAGGTCAAGGGCAGTGTTTAACCTTGAACCTAGGACTTTATAGCTTGACCTCTTTACCATAATTCTTCCCCGAGGGTGGGCTGCTGGCATGCACAGTGCCCCCACTGCCCTTGGAAAGTGAGCATATGTAGTGTGTTTAAGAAGTTGTACCCATCTGTGGCTTTCTTCCCTTTGTCAGTGGAGTGCCCCTAGAAAGTCATACTCCGCTATTTTATCTCTTAATGCACATGCCCAGGAAGTTGCTTCTTCCTGGGATCCACATTCAATTAACACTTTAGTGCAACAGGTGTGACCATCAGGAAATGGCTTCTACCTGGCTCTGACTGCCAATTTATCACTTTCAGAAAGGCAGTGTGATAACTGCTGAACCATCACCCGACATCCCTCCTGAGTGGGAGAGCCCTCTCCTGTCCCACTTATGCCTGTCTGATTACCTGTAACAAAAAACAGTAAGAGGAAGCAGAGATAAAGAGGATGTCATGGAGAAGCCCAAACTGATGGGCCTGTTTGTGCTGGTGGCTGCTTCATGAAACACTGCTTTGATCTGTTAAATAAGTATATCAAGGACTTAGCTTAGATATATTTACTTTTCTACTTTTTTTTCCTGTAGATATTATAAAAGATGATTCACTTTACAAAACAATGACTCTAAATATAGGCAAAAAAGGATAGCATGCAGGTGAAACCAAACAAATGAAATTAATGTATTCTCAACACAACTAATAAAATGGCTCTGTCACCAGTAAATGAGGGCAAAAAAAATGTAAATCTTTGTTTAAAAAAAAAAAAAAAGTGTCGATTAGGCCTTCTGACATGTTCCACTACTGAGGACTAAGTGTTGATTACAGGTGCACCCTTCATTTTAAAGATAGTACAAATAACTTGGCCTTTCCCTCGAAGCATGTGGTAATATCAAGATTCTCTATCATTCTTTCCATAAAGGGGTGGTTTCTATGTCTCTTTTCCTTGAAGTTTAATTGAAGGTTTAAGCATCAGATGTTTAAACCTGATGAAGGTGATATGGGTTGGCTTTGTGTCCCCACCTGAATCTCATCTTGAATTGTATTTCCATAATTTCCACGTGTTGTGGGAAGGACCCAGTGGGAGATAATTTGAATCAGAGGGGCGGTTTCCGCCATACTGTTCTCATGGTAGTAATAAGTCTCAGGAGATCTGATAGTCTTATCAGGGGTTTCCACTTTTGCATATTCCTCATGTTTCTCTTGCTACCACCATGCAAGAAGTGACTTTTGCCTCCTGCCATCATTCTGCGGCCTCCCAGCCATGTGGAACTGTAAGTCCAATTAAACCTTTTTTTCTTCCCAGTTTCAAATATGTCTTTATCAGCAGCATGAAAATGGACTTATAAACACAAGGTTATGTTGAAATAAATAACAGAAATTTATCTAGGATGTCTAGAAAATCACATAACCTTATTAAGGTATTTGTTATAGAAGTCAGATTCCATATTCTTGAACTGAGGATAAATTTTAAAACATAAACATGAGCAAAATATTTACACCTACAAAATTAACACTCATTACATATGTACACTTACAAAATTTACACTCATTAGATATTTACAATTATAAAATTTATGCTCATATGACATATTTACACTTTCAAAATTTATGCTCACTGTTATGTTTAATAAACGAGTTGCATATGTAAATATTAATGTATGGTACAAGAGAAAACAGGGCACTAGATTCATTATTTTTCAAGTAAATGTAGTGAAAAACAAGACGTATCTATGAAACCAGTATGACTTGCATTACTAGTTGAAGGTTGTCTTTGTTATGGTTTGCTCAAGACAAATAATTCAAATGCAAGTAATTTATTTAATAGTCAATCTCAGTAAATACCTGTATAAAAACTGGGAAGTTAGACAGAAACAAATAGGAAGCAAATTAAATAAGAAACCATTGTAGACAACTAGAACTTCATTCAACTAAAAAAATCTGAGGAGCCAGGACCTGGAGTATTATTCCACTATGTTTTATCAGTAATTGGTTGAAGGACCCTGAGAAGAAAGTGGTGCTGATTCTCCAGAATTTCTAGTTTCAGTAGATTTTGACAGTCAGGTAAATTCTCAGGCAGAGGGACACAGGACAGAAAACTTATGCCACCTTGCTGTGAAGTAGTAACTGAGGGAATTTGGATGGGGGAACAATACCTACCACAGTAGACAACTTGTACCACTCACATCTACCAAGTTAATTTGACACTGTCATCTCACACTTCTTCAAGATTGTTGCTGGACAACTTTCATTAAAAAAAAAAAAAAAAAGTCCCCCAAAAAGTTAATCTTAAGAGTTTTACTGGGATGTCCACAGCACTCAATGTTTCCATGGGGTATGGAAAAATGGTCCCAAAGAAGCCATATCCATCATGCCTTGTTAGACTCACATCATCCATTCATCCACAACCTGAAGTTTTGCTGGTCTAGGTTACTCACATGATGAAATCTGAGCCCCTGGTGACCCTTTCTATGTCAGGCTATGGCTGATGCAATTGCCCATTCACAGTTGTCACTAGTCACAGAAACATCAATTTCATAAGTTTCAGACATTGTTTTTCCTCTGCTGTTTATGTAGTACATGGTCAATTCCCCCTGCCAGTTCAGTGACTTGCTTGCTGTCTGGTTTCCCCATGCAAGGAGCTCAAAGTGACTGAGGAGCCACCACAGCTTTACCTTACTGTGGCCCTGGGGAAAGTACCTTTCAGGGACCAGGGCCTTTAATCAAGCAGTGCTTACCTTTACAGGGAGAAGATGCAGAGTTTCCACTTGTGGTTCACTGAGATATGTAAAAAAGGGTTCTTCTTCCAACTTTTGGACCCCAGACTCATATATTCTACACAATCCAAAAGAATTATCATATACTGCCTGTTGGACCCTAGTATATTTTTCATCTTGAAGAAAATTGCCCCAATTACAAAAATATCATAACCAGGTCACTAGCTATGCCTTTAAGAGTTCGTCCCAACGCTTCATCAGGCTAGCATTTTTCCTCGTGACCTACTGAACAAACACATTATAAGATGAATTTGGAGTAGTACCTCAGTTACCACCAGAAATTTAAAGCCTCCATTCTAACTAGGGACCTATAGTATTAATAACAGTTCAAACTCCTTTCAACAATCCTAAAAAGATTTGGGTATTTCTCTTTCTCCAAAACACAATTACTCTGGTGAATGGTCATAGGTCTCCTGGAGATAGACTGGAATAATTACTGCTATTTATATATATTGTAGTTGCATTACAAATCACTGGCATTCCTTTAATCAAAGGACCTTGAGTTTGAGAGATAGCTCTGTCCTGGAAATTAAGCCAAGGATTGTGATTTTTCCACTAGAGCAGTTGACATTAGTTTTTTGCTCCTCCAATCTTTACCTTTCTTCATTATAGGATTCAAGAAATGCACTCAATAGCTTTCTATTTATCTTTTCCTTAAGAACACCATAGTCAGTTAGCCAACCACAGATCCCTGGAGGTCCAGGAGTGTCATTTCACCCTTGCTGTTAGTATCATAATTATGCCCACCTTGTCTCTGATAGTTAAGTGCTGAAACATAACCTCCATTATTTTGGAATCCTCTCTTCCTCAAGGACATTACATAATCCAGTTACATAAAAGCCTTTCTATCATCAGTCCCAGCCTGTTGGGGACAGCCACCGCTGTCTTCTCAATGAAGCTGATAGCTCCTCAATAGTACATTCCTTTTTGCTTTGGGGAAGTGATTGTCCTTAGAGGCCTCCTGGAGATCAGAGTCAGCTGCTAGTTTCTTTAATCTTATTTCATAAATCTAGTCTAGCTTGCTGCCCTCTCAGCCTTTTGGTCTCAGAGCAATTCTGGCATTTCCACTCAATTTCTACTTATTACCTTGATTGTGTGTTTTTGTTTTGCTTTGTTTTAATTTTGTATGCTTGGAGAATTCATCCCTCCAGCATATTAAGGCTAGCTCCAGGTGTTCTGACAAGATATTAATTATGAAATAAAAAGATAAAAACCCAATTGTTAATGAACTGTATTTTATTCAGCCTTATATTCAGCCCACTTTGACCCAGAACCATCACAGTTCATTCCAATTATGATCTGTTGGTTCTGGTTTGTTTCTAATAGCTGGATTCTCTTGTTCCTCTGGTGAATAATTATTTTCCTCGTGAAACAGAGACAGGGCTTTCCTCATTAAGCCATAATGAGGCTTGAGCCTATATATTAGTTTAGAAACAATGAGGGGAAGTGGGAGATTTCATCTTGACAGGAATCTATCTCCTATGAGACCTTGCCTAGTTGTTAGGCAAGTAGTTTCCCCGTAAGTGGAACCTAAAACAAGAATATCTGTGCAAGTTGTTTCTTTGTGAAGTGATCTTTAGAAACACTGGATATGAGGAAAACAATTGAGAATTTGTACTGGATTGAACAATATTTCCTTAGAGTTCATGTCCACTTGGTATATGACCTTTGCAAATAGGGATTTTGTAGATATAAGCAAGATAAGGTCACACAGGGCTAGGGTGGGTTCTAAATCCAATAATTTGTGTTTTTATAAAAGAAAGGAAAGAGATATTTAGATACAGAGACACAGAGAGGAACACAGGGGAGAAGGCCATCAGATGACAGAAGCAGAGATTCAAATGACACCATTATAAGGCAAGGAATGTCAAGAATTGTTGACAACCATTATAATCAAGGAAGAAGCACAGAAGGATTTTTTCCTAGAGCCTTCATAGGGAGTATGGCCCTGCTGACACCTTGATTTTAAACATCTGACCTCCAAAACCATAAGATAATATATCAATACATTTTTGTTAAGTCCTCCAGTTTGTTTTAATGTTATTCGAACATCTGTGATGGACAAAGTTTTCATTGACTTCCTCCCTCTGGTCATCCAGAGGTGACTTTTGTTTAGCAGCTTTAGGAAAGGAATGCAGGTAGGGAAAGAAAGGAAGCCAACAAGTGTGGTGTGTTTTCAAGCTCTGATCCTCAGGATCACTGGTATCTAATTCCATCTGGGAATTCTGTGTACCAGCAGAATACGTAGTCCTTAGTTATTCTTTTGTCCAGGTGCAGAAGTTGGGTTAGTTATCTACCAATCCCCATCGGCTGAACGCTGTTTCCAGAATGTTATTTTATTCCCCAACACTTCTGACTTGGTATGCATTGGAGCACAGCATACTCTGATGGTCAAAAATTTCTCTCAGTCAAGAAAACAGAAATTTGGATTTGGAACTAGAGCCTATGATCATGGAAATGGTAAGAGCCAGTAAAATATAGATGGGGCACTGACAGTGTCTGCTAGAGATATTCAAATAAATTTGTGTTGTTTATTAACACTCAGATTATAAGGACCATTCACATACAGATCTTCTCCCACCTAACTTGCCAGAACTCTTGGAATCAGTTGGTCTTTACAGGGTAGTCACTTGCCAGGCTAGATTTTGGCTGCAGTTGCTTTAGTTAGGATTACTCTAGAAAAGTAGCCCTCCACAATTCAACAGAAAGTTGCTCACTGCTGTGTTGGTGACTTTGATATTCGGGTTTTCTCAAAGTCTCAGTAGTCTTTCAACAGAAAACAATAGCATGCTGCCTGGCTTATTTTCAGACAGTCTCCTCCAAGTGGATGATGGCTTAGTTCACACTTTTGTGAATAACCATATTGCCAAAATGTTCCCCCAATGCCAGGGTGGTTGTCTTGCCAGAGTCTTCCAGAAAAGTCACACGTCGTGCCAGAGCCAGCTCTCTCTAATTTCCCTTTGGCCCTCGTGCTGAGCCTAGATTACCTTCCTAGGTTCTCTGTTCTCTCATTGTCTTTTCCATTATGCAGACTCAATGTCTCTCAACTGGGATAAACTTTGTTCATCACAGATGTTCTAATAACATTAAAACTTAAAAGGAAAGGATACGTATTCCATTACTGTCAGGGGATCCTTTGGTTTTCCACAAATTTGTCTAGCCCTCCACAGTGACCTTCTAGAGTTTCTTACCAAGGGGCTATTAGGAGGAATTATATTAATGACATAAATTTGGTTTTTATATAAACTTCAGACACACTAACAATTGTTAAAAACCAACTTGTTAATGAATGCTATTAGTCACAAGAGGAAAAGAATATAAGGACATGAGTAGATTGTTTTCACATTCATGAAAGC
>NW_012109774.1:783166-785826 GCF_000951045.1 Mandrillus leucophaeus | reverse complement strand
TTTGTGAATAACCATATTGCCAAAATGTTCCCCCAATGCCAGGGTGGTTGTCTTGCCAGAGTCTTCCAGAAAAGTCACACGTCGTGCCAGAGCCAGCTCTCTCTAATTTCCCTTTGGCCCTCGTGCTGAGCCTAGATTACCTTCCTAGGTTCTCTGTTCTCTCATTGTCTTTTCCATTATTCAGACTCAATGTCTCTCAATTGGGATAAACTTTGTTCATCACAGATGTTCTAATAACATTAAAACTTAAAAGGAAAGGATACGTATTCCATTACTGTCAGGGGATCCTTTGGCTTTCCACAAATTTGTCTAGCCCTCCACAGTGACCTTCTAGAGTTTCTTACCAAGGGGATATTAGGAGGAATTATATTAATGACATAAATTTGGTTTTTATATAAACTTCAGACACACTAACAATTGTTAAAAACCAACTTGTTAATGAATGCTATTAGTCACAAGAGGAAAAGAATATAAGGACATGAGTAGATTGTTTTCACATTCATGAAAGCTATTAGAAAACTAAGTTGTCATTTCCATTAATAAAATATCACTATTCCATTAGATAGAAGATGTGGAAAAATTAATTATCCAGATATTAGATTAAAATGATTTATTTATTAAAAATATTTACTGTTGACCTACTTTGTGCCAACATTGTTTTGGGTGGTGGATGGATAAAGACTAAGAAACAATCCCTATCCTTATGGAGTTCACAGTATGAAAGGGACGAAAGCAATACAATTAGTCCACCAAATAACAAAAATGTATGACATGTGCTATTAGGAAAGGGAGAAATTACAGTGATTCAGATTAGAGAGTGACTGAAGCCAACTAACTCTGGATAATGTGTTCACAGAAGACCTCTCAGAACTTATATTTATTTTGAAACTGGAGGGAATAGAAAGATGAAAGCAGTAGGAAGAGTTCCAATCTGAAGGTAAATGCTGTGCAAAGACTCTTATATTACATGAAGCTTGGAATAGTATTGAATCTGAAAGCAACCAGTGTGTCTGGAGCATTGTGCTTAGAGATTATGTTGGAGTGCTCTCAGTGTCCAGAAGACATAGGTGTTTATAGGTGATAGTGTTACTGGAAAGGGGTCCTGATCCAGACCTAACCCCAGGAGAGGGTTCTTGGACTTCACACAAGAAAGAATTTAGTGCTAGTCCATACAGTAAAATGAATGCAGGTTTACTAAGAAAGTACAAGACTGTCTATTCCATAGGTAGAGCATCCTCAAGGGCTGCTTATTGGCTATTTTTATGGATATTTCCTGACTATATGCTAAACAGTGGGTTGATTATTTATGAGTTTTCCAGGAAAGGGGTGGGCAATTCCCACAACTGAGAGTTTTTCCTCTTTTTAGACCACATAGGATAACTTCTTGACATTGCCATAGAAGTTGTTAACTGTCACGGCGCTGGTGGGAGTGTCTTTTAGCATGCTAATCGTTATAACTAGCATATAATGAGCAGTGAGGATGACTAGAGGTCACTTTCATAGCCATCTTGGGTTTGGTGGTATTTGGTCAGTTTCTTTACTGCATGATATTTTATCAGGAAGGTCTTTGTGACCTGTATCTTGTGCCAACCTCCTATATTATCACGTGACTAAGAATGCCTAATTTCCTGAGAATGCACCCCAGTAGACCTCAGCCTTATTTTATCCAGCCCCTATTCAAGATGGAGTTGCTCTGATTTGAATGCTTCTGACAATAGTAAAAAATGTCAGTTCTTTTCCAAGTACAATAAGTATTAAGCAAGTGGATAACATGATACAATTTATGTTTTAGAAATATCCATCTGCTTTTTGCACAATGTTTTGAAGAAGGATAGGAGAAAGTAGAGGGCAGAGCTAGAATCCTATGGCAGTTGCCCAAGTGAGAGCCACTCATTTTTAACTGAAAATGTTAAAGAAAAATAAATCTCAGGACCTGAAAATCACTAAGCTAAGGGAAAATCAAGCTGGCAACTATGTCAGGCAAACCCGCCTCCCATTTTCTTCCTAAACAAGATAGCTACAAAGATAAAAGGTGACATACCTTCCTCACAATTTGCCCACAAGGAAATTCCTCGTGGACAAAGGACAAACAGAACTCAAAGCCATCCTATTGAGGCTCACCGGAGACAAATGCATATCTGATTGCTTTCTCTGCCCTGTGGTTTATGTAAAATGCAAACTCCCTGAGACACACTAAAATGTGTATTCAGTGGAAGGCTGATCAAAGACTCAAAAGAATGCAACCTTTTGTCTCTTACATACGTATGACCTGAAAGCCCCTGCCTCAAGTTGTCTCACCTTACCAGATCAAACCAATTTACATCTTACACTTAATGATTGATATCTCATGTCTCCCTAAAATATATAAAAACAAACTATACCCCGACCACCTTGGGTACATGTTACCAGGACCTCCTGAGGCTATGTCAGGGGCATGTCCTTAAACTAGGCAAACTAAACTGTCTAAACTGATTGACACTTATCTCAGATAACTTTTGGTTTACAAAAGATATTAGGATTTATGACTACTTTTCTTCTAAGTTCAATCTGATTTTTGATTAATTAGATACAGCTTGATGCATTATGGCTGTGCAAGGACATTGTATTGACAGTGAAAGCACATGTTCACATTGATTAAAAAGGATGAGTGAGCTTCTCCA
>NW_012109774.1:757222-782686 GCF_000951045.1 Mandrillus leucophaeus | reverse complement strand
TAGTAAACAGTTCAATTTACAATAAATTCTTTAGCTATTGATGTGCAAATTATACCACTGGATATATTCATTCTAAGGGAAATTAACATAAGGGTATGGAATTTTTGCTTAATGAATCACATAATCACTTAACAAAACTCTTTAGCAACAGCTGATTTTCCTTTTTTACAATAGTACGATAGTTTTAGCTGTTCGTCAAATTGAAAGATTGGAAAGAAAAAAGATTGAATTACTGGGAAAGCCCTAGCCAATAACATGATAACAAAATGATATATTGTGGTACAAATAAATCAGTCTGGCAGTTTTAAATTCTAAAACTATTTTTGAAAACACCAAATGCTCCATGAGTCTTTCTTTTATGGACAGGCTGATGAATATTATAGACCCTTAAATTCATTCAAGTAGACCCTGCTTACAAGCAGATGACATTTTCTTAAACCCTCTGTTTGGAGCAGGTCTTCTCTCTTAGCAAAACAATCACTGAAGCTGACCTTAACAATGACTGAAGCTGTGTTGGTCCATTTCCATACTGCTATGAAGACATACTAGAGACTGGTAATTTATAAAGAAAAATAGGTTTAATGGACTCACAGTTCCACATGGCTGGGGAGGCCTCACAAACAGGGCAGAAGGTGAAGGAGGAACAAAGGCATATTTTACATGGTGGCAGGCAAGAGAGTGTGTGCAGGGGAACTGGCCTTTCTAAAACCATCTGATCTTGTGAGACTTATTCACTATCATGAGAACAGCATGAGAAAAACCCACCCCCATGATTCAATTACCTCCCACTGGGTCCCTCCCATGACACATGGGGATTGTGGGAGCTACAATTCAAGATGAGATATGGCTGTGGACCCAGTCTCCATAACAAGTACCTAGAATCTAAAGTCATGTATTCCAAATGCTTGAGGCCCCTTCCCTGTTCATGGGCTTAGATTGTTAGATAGCATGATATAAAATCATGATTTTTTTAACCTAAAATTATCTAGATATGTTAAAAAAAAAAACATTATGTTCCAGGTTGAAAGACAGAAACCTGAAATGAGGGCAGCTATCCATTTCAGACAGCATTTAAGACATGTTCTTGTACCTGTCACTGGACCAGAACCTATATGTATGTCAAGAGGAAAGGGTAGTATCTCTTGTGAACCTGAATAATGGTTTCTTCCTTGTTAGTTGTACTTTTTTTGTCATGTCAGCACACTTGCATACCTGTGCTTTAGAACTTGAGTGAACTTACATATAATCCATGTGGATAAAAAGGAATTGAAGAAGCTTTACTTAACGTGTTATCTTTTTGTTGGGTTGAAGCTATGTTCTGTCTGAAATGATCTAGAGGAGGCAGTGGAGAATATATTCTTCAATATAAGAAATAAGAAAAGGGAGATCTCTAAAAATCCTACACACAGTAAAAGAAAAATAAAAGAATGCTGTGAACAGCTGTGGACAAATTACTGCAAATACATTTGACATCATCTACGAAATGGACAATTTCTTTGAAAAACAAACTCCTAAATCTCACTCAAAAAGAAATATTTAATGTACTATATAAATATACCTATGTTTGTCAAATAAATTGAATTTACAATGAAATATTTTCTAATAAAAAACTTGAGGCCTAGATGGCTTCAATGGTGAGCTTCCCCAAGCATTTGAGGAAGAAATAATACCAATTTATGTAAATGCTTCCAGATAATTGAAGATGAATGAACACTTTTTAACTCACTCCTATAAAGTTATCAATATCATAGGATAAAATCAGAAAAAATATAACACAAGAAAATATGATCATTGATGCAAAAATTCTCAGCATAATTTTAGCAAAACAATTTCAACATTTTATCATGATTTAGTGGGGTTTATCTCAGAAATCCAAAGATGGTTTAAAATTTTTAAAAAGATAAGCAATGTAAATCACCATATTAAGAGACTAAACATGAAAAATGATTTGATCATCTTAATATATACAGAATTTTTTTTTACAAAACCCAACATTTATTCATGACAAAAGTCTCAGCAAAATAGAAATACAAATAAATATACACAACCTGATAATGGGCATTCAGAACAAACATGTCACTAAAATTAGATTTCATGGTGAAAGGCTGAGTAAATTTCTCCTAAGATTGTAAACAAAGTGAGAATGCCTAGTTTTACTGTTCTATTATCTGAATGTTATTAGATGGCATGAATTATTCTTATATAACTTTATTAAATTATAATTAAAGCACAATAAATCATTAATACTTAAAGTGTGCAATTTTATATTTTTATACTTGTATCTTGAAATTATCATCCCAATAAAAAAAAAAAAAAAAAGAACAGATCCATCACCCACCAAAGGTTTCTTGTATCTCTTTGTTATCCTTCTCTGTCTCCCAACCCAACTACATGCAAACACTAATGTGTTTTCTGTCATAGATTAACTGTGTTCTCTTGGTGAATTAACCCTTTATCATTATAAAATGACTCATTTTCTTCTGGTAATATTATTGTCTCTGAAATACTCCCTGTCTGAGATCAACATGCTCATTCAGCATCCTGTTGATTAGCATTACCATGATAGTTTTTACTATCATTTTACTTTTAACATATTTGTGTTTTTATATTTAAAGTTAATTACTTGTTGGTAGTATTTGGGTTTTGCTTTCTTAAAAAAATGTATTCTGACAATCTCTGTATTTTAATTAAAGTATTTAAGCCTTAGTTTCATGTGGTTGTGGATATGGTTGGCTTAAATATATCATTTTGCTGTTTTCTACTACTTGTTTCATCTGCTCTTTGTTCTCCTTTTGGTCTTTTCCAGACTTGTTTTACATAACTAAGAAAAATTATGTGTATCCCTCCATTTACCTTTTTTAGTGTTCTTTATTGTTTTGTGTAGATACAGATTTTCATTTGTTATTCTCCTTCTGCTTGAAGGACTTTCATATTTCTTATAGTAAGGATCTACTGGTGATGAAAGCTTAACTTGTAAATACCTAAGTCAGTCTATATTTTATTTTTGCTTTCCAGGGATTTTTTTTGTGTGTGTGCATATTGATTTCTAGGCAACTGTATTATTCCTTAGGGCTTTAATGTTGTTCTGCTGTCTTCTGGGTGGCATTGCAGTTTCTGATGAGAAATCTGTGGTCATTTTTATCTTTGTTTTTCCATACTTTTTTAATTCCTCTGGCTCCTTTAAAATATAATTGTCACTAGTTATAAGAAATTTGATTGTAATGTATCTTGGTATAGTTTTTCTCAATTTTTTGTTACATCCTAGACCTGGAGTTTATATTTTACATCAAATTGGGTGAATGTTCAACCATTATTTCTTCAAACCTGCTTTTATGTGTCGTCCTTGGCTTCAGGGACTAAAATTGCCTGTCTATGGCTGAATGAAGTTATTCTACACCTTACTTTTTGTCAGAACATGTTTTCAGTCTTTTTTTTTTTTTCTCTCTCTCTGTGTGCTTCACATTAGATAATTTGAAATATCACAAAATCTTCAGCGTGTCTTTTCACCAGCTGAAAACCTCTGTGGTTAGTGGCACCTCTGCTTTAGTTTCACTTGCAAGCTCTGGGCTCATTCCACCCACTCGGCCAGGCGGCATTTGGCTTGTGCTACTGGCCCAGATCCCATGCCAACCAAGAGCAAGCCAGGCATGAAGCAGCGAGGGGTATGTGAGCAAGCAAGCATGGGGTCCAGTCATTGCACACAGTGAGGCACATCAGCTGCTGTGGCAGGTGGGCAGCTCCAGTTGCTGGTACAAGTACTGGCCCCCTTTGAGGCTATAGCTGGACCAGACGTACCACAAGCAGCTTCCACTATAGGCACCAATGTTTGGACAAGGGGAACCCTATGGCATCCAAAACTTAAACACCAGAACCACAGAGCCCCAAAGAGGTATTACAGTGTGTCATAGTCCTGTCTTGGAGAGCCCTGAGGTCTGGGATCCCAGAAGGGTCACTGCTCTTTTCTCTTTCTTATCTCCTGCAGTGCAGCAAGTGGGGGAGCATATTTCAGGGGGACATGTTTCAGCCCATTTGTGTTACTGCTCTTTGAGTCCTGCTGTCCCGCTCTGTCCTGTGGCTCCTGGGCTGGCCTAGCCCTACTGCTGCTTCCCATTGCATGGGGTGGCCACCCAGTGCTGGCAGAGGGTGGGAGGGCTGTAGTGTTACAGCAGTTCAGGCTCAGGGAATCCTGAGGTCTGGGCCCCCAGAAGGGTCACTACTCTTCACTCCCACAGTCCCGGAGCATGTCACCACCCACAGTTCAGCAAGCCAGCCAGAAATGTGTTACAGCTCCTTTTACTCCTGCTGTTTGACAGGTCCCAAGTTCTTGCCCTGCATTCAGGAAGAATTCGGTTATATAAAAAACTGGAGGTTGAGCAAGGTGGAAAGGACCTTTTTTTTTTTTTTTAGCAACAGAAAATCTCTCAGGAGACTTGAAGTGGGTAGCTCCTTTCTGTAGGCGGGACATCCTGATGAGTGTGGAGCCACCCAAAGTGAGTAGCTCCTATCTGCAGGCAGGTAGTCCCTATGAGTATCTGAGTCTGGTTGAGTATGGGGTGTTTATGGGCTCAGAATGGAAAAAGTGAGTGCTGATTGGTCTATGAGCAGTCATGGGTGTTACTGGAAAAAGCAGCAGTTGACAGAAAGGCATCAAGAAAGTTATCCCTCTGGGTCACGGACTTCACCTGGGACTGGCAGCCCAGCTCTCAGGCTTCAGGATATCTCTGACTTGACGGTGAAGTTTCACTGGGGACCTGCCTCTTTCCACCTAGGAACCTGAGTGTGTCCCACTGCCATCAACATGCCATCTTTGGCACCGAGGCTGTCCACACTGAGGGGTTCTGGCAGGTCTGTACTGGGCTCCCTTCAGCTTCCCAGCCTCCCTCCCATGCTCTTTGTGCCCAACGTCTGGAGGGGGGCTGAGAAGGCAGGGGGCTGGCACGCCAGCACCACATCCCAAACGTGTGCACACTCAGCTGGGTCATGACAGTGCAAGGGCTTGACCACAACTGTGCTCCACATCACAGAGGGCACCAGGAGCGAGGAGAGGCCAGGGTGCAGGAGCAGGTACTTCTGAGTCTGCAGGGGCAGGTGGCTTCTCAGTCCGCTGAGAGCACAGGGATGTCTGCACCTGGAGCCATGGCTAGGCGACTGCAGTGGTGCCTGGGAGCATGGGATCCCATCTAGCCGACTTGTTAGGGCACAAAACTCTTACTCAGTTCACCTGTTCCTGGCTCCACCTCCCCTACTGCAGCTGGCATCCTTGCAGCAACTGCTCCAGATGGGCCACCATCACTATCACTAATGTTGTTTCAAGTTCACCAAGAATTCCTTCTATAGTGTCTCATATACTCAATTCTATCCAATGTGTTTTTTCATCTCAGACATTATTATGCTTTTTACCATTTGATTTGTGTCTTTTTCGTGTCTCCCATGTCAATTTTAAATATTCTTGTTGAACACAAAATAGAGCTACCTTTTGACTTAGGAATTCCACTACTGGGTATCTACCCAAAGAAAATAAATCATTACATGAAAAAGACAACTGCACTTGTATGCTTATCATAGCACTATTCATGATAGTAAAGTCATGCAGTCAACCTAAGTGTTCATTAATAGAAGACTGGATAAAGAAAATGTGGTATATAGATACAATGGAATACTATGCAACCATACAGAAGAATGAAATTGTGTCTTTTGCAACAACATGGGTAAAGCTGGAGAGCATTGTCCTGAGTAAAATAACTCAGAAACAAAAAATCAAATATTGCATGTATTCACTTATAAGTGGGAGCTAAACAATGGGTATGCCTGGGAATTATAGCTATGAGGGACTCCAAAAGAACTGATAGGGCAGAAATGAAGGTTAAAAATTACCTTTTGGGTACAATATTCACTATTTGGTTAGTGGGTACACTAGAATCCCAAACCTCACCATTACATAATATATCCACGTAACAAACCTGCACATTTACCCCCTGAAACTATAATTAAAAAAAGAAGATAAATATTCTTATGTGTTCCTCCTTTTTGAACATATGAATACTAATTATAACTGATAAAATAACTATTCTATCATCTGTGTTATTTGTTATCTATTTTTATTGATTACTTTTTCCTCATCATAGTTTGTGTTTTCCTGTCTTTTACATGTCTGATAACTGTTGACTTGTTGTCAGAAAGTATACATTTTACTTTTTTACATGTTAAATATTTTGTATCTCTTTATACATCTTTACCCTTTGTTCTGTGACACACTTAAGTTATTGGAAACATTTTTATCCTTTAAAGACTTGGTTTTAAGTTTAGTTAGGCAGGCACAGAGTAGCTATTAGAGTAAAATTTGACTCACTATGGAAACAACATCCTTCTGAGTATTCTACCCAGTATTTCCTGTTTTATTGACATCTTTGTTCTGGCTGGTGAGAACACAAGTAATTCCTAGCCATGTGTTAATGTCAGGAATTGTTCCACTTGCTCTTTCTAGAGATTCTTCACCAAAGCTCCTGATATTTTGCCATGCATATTCTCGGATTTTGGTCAACGTAAGACTCAATGGGGTCTCCCTTAGAATCTCTAGATTCCTCTCTCTCTCTCTCTCTCCCTCCCTCTGTGTGTATGTGTGTGTGTATGTGTGTGTTTGTGTTTGTGTGTAATTCTTTCCTCTCTGGAGCTCCACCCTATCAATTCTAGCTGCCATTGTCTCCCCAAGTTCTACCACTGTCCCTTCAACTTAAGCGGCTACCAGGCTTTGTTTATATTTCTACTCATAATGTAGACTAGAGTCTCCATTTGTTTCTCTTCCATCAGATATCATAGCCCTCTGTTGCCTTTTGTGTCGTTTCTGAAAACTACTGCTTTATGTACTTTATCTAGTTCTTTGCTTGCCTAGTTCAGGAGGGTAAAAACATCCTCTATTACTTCTTCATGGCTGAAAGCAGAAGGTGGCATACATTGTTTTTATAGTTAGACAAATATAAAATATAAACATATTACCTCCTTGATACAATTGAAAATTCATGGGTCAGTGAAAATACTTTTTTCTAAAGCATGTTTTGGAGATAGGCAACCTGACCAGAATTACAATTCAGTGTCTACTGTCCATTTCTTCTGATTTATATGGGATAACTAGCATCAACACACAGATTCTCATTGTGCTTCTAGAGACTGGAGAGTTCAAGTCATTATTAAGAAGACCATAATTTTAATGTACTAAATATAGATATGGATAAATGTGGTAAACATAAAATAAGATTCCTTAAAATTTTTAAGAATTATTTTTTGTTTACTTTAATTGAATATGGCTGGGGAAGAGAACCGTTTAACCTGCAGATAAATCTATACAATAATTTTCTACCAATACTCTTATAATAACATAGGAAGGAGGAAGTAAATGTACTTGAGAAAGTGTTTATGGATGCCTATATAGCATTGGTAGATAATGAGTAATTGTAACAAAAGAGCTAGAAAGAAAATGAGAGAATAAAAGTCAAAATAAGCAAACACAATTTATATTTTATCAATGTCCTGAGATCATGAGCACTGAAAACTATATACTGATTAAATTAAACTTAGTTTAGATTGCAAAAGGCAAGTATGGATGGAGTTCCAATGTTAGCAGATTTTAGAAGAGGAAAACTCTGGAAATAGTTTGGCCAAAATAATTAAAGGACAAGTTTATAAAATAAAAGATAATAATTGTTTATCTCCAAGACTCTGATGAGAGTTATCTGTCATAGCAGCTTAACATAATTGATAGTTTCCCTGAGTTCACATCTATATATTTTACCACTTTTTGCAATATAATTAACCCTGAACTGAAAAATAAGTAATAATTTAAAATAACTGTTCTACTACATATGAGGGGCTGTACTGTCTTTATATTTTATGGTCAAACAAAGTTGGTATATCAAAGAGATCCTGAATAAAATGGAATAGACAACATAAAATTTAATGTTTCTCCCATTACAGTTTTAAATCAGTGATCCATTTTTGCTCTGCACAGACCCAAATGTCATTCAAGCAATCACTTCACAGTCCCATTTGGTGCTATTGTTGTTTTTATGGTTCAAGCCCATACCTGGTTCTAATAACCCAGGAGAAGAAAGAGTACTTAGAAGAAGTATGTTTGTCATGAATCCTAGATCTGGAATTGACATGTATTACTTCTGCTCATAGTCTACTGTTCAGAACTTAATTTACCCTTGATGAGGAACTATAGACCTATCTAGTTGAATTGCTTTATGCTAAGCCAAAGCTTTATTGTAACAATAGAGGAGATATGATTAGATAATTATGAGTCTCTACTATGATTCTATATGTCAAGTCCCAAATTTATATTCTTCTTAAAAAATCTATAATCAAGGGATAAAACCTCAAGTCAACCCAAAATCAATTTCCATCAAAGTTCATTTTCATCAACAGCTATGTCCATTTCACACTGTATCCCAAATTTTAATCACAGCATTCTACTGGTAGAACTTAAATCACACAAAACATTAGCTCCTCTCACCTACATGAAAATATTTCTAAAGATATATCCAAAATATTTCATTCACTCATTAAACACATTTTCTGCATTAAACAAACAAAATTTATTGAGCTAGTAGAATACCACACTGGGCACTTGTCTAATCAGACAAATTTTGAAAAAAAAAAAAAAAAATGAGTCCTTTTGGACAAAGAATTAGATGAAGGAACTACCAAAGAGTCATATTTTACAGAAACTCAATATGACTGAATATGAGTGGAAGAGGAGGATGAGGATCCACTTTCTGCAAGTGCGAAAATGTGGTGCTATTCACCAAGGAGGTATCAATGGTGGAAAAAGTTTCAGACAAATAATAACTTTCAGTTTTGTGATATTAACCTCGTGGCCCCTGTAAGACATTTGGGTAGATGCCTGGTAAATCAATGGAAATACAGGTTAAGAGCTCAGGATAGAGGTCTGATGTAAAATCATAATTTTGAGCTTGTTGTCATATCAGCAGAAATCCGATGATACATGCGAGAAAGACTATACAGGGATAGAATAGCCACTGAGCCTTACATAACACTAAATTTAAATTACAGACAGAAAAAAATTCCAGTAAAAGAGAAAAATATGTCATAATCAGAGAATAGGAATAGATAATATATAATAGATAAAATAAATTTTGACTGAACTAAAAATGTGGTAATGTGTTGCACATACTTTTTGTAATATTGAATTTTTTTTTCAAATTTTGTTAAAAGTGATATTTTTTAAAAAACTATGTATCTGCATTTTAAATTATCTCTTATAATATATTGAATAAAATGCCACATTCTAAAGGTATGAACAAATGTAAGATTGGTGATATAAGTTGTCAAAAGATTTCCAGAACGATTTTAACAACTTATATCTCCACATTCTCTTAATGCACAGGACCATTACAAGCATTGATTTTTATCTTTTTATTTTTCTTTTAGCAAATTCAATGGGTAGGTCATGGTTTCTGAATATATTGAGCCATTGATTCTGTGTTTCTATGTACCACCAGTGACTTCACCATTCTATACTGAACCTAAATAGCTTACAATAGATATTACGCTTCATTAATTTTGATATTTTTATAATGGCTTGTTTTAATCAATATTATTTATGTATTTTTTCTACTTTGAGGTGGGACATTCGATAAAGCCTAATCACAACTGCTATTACTGCAAGTACTTTCTCATATATTACATAGGTATACCCAAAAATCCAACCAAAATAGTCCCATTTTATTGATATTACTAGTTGTCTTCTTTTTAACAGAAATAAATGTGTCTCTTCTCTTTTTCTTTTCTTGTTATGATTTTCTTGCCTTGCCAAGTCAAATTCCACTCTAGAAAGGGCTATTTAATGAATCTAAATTTAAGTATTAGAAAGTACACACTCATTCCCTTCTATTATTTGTCTGTGATCCATTCTCATACTTGAATCCCCAGAACAAGTTAATTTACGCAGAAAGAATTATTTACATGATTTGAAAAGATTGAGGATCCAGGCTGATGCCATACAGCAGATATATATGGAGGTCTATGTGTATAGGATTCTTTATATAAGTTGATAGCTAAATAGATTTCTACTAAAATTTACTATTTGCAATGCCACCCAATCTCCTGATTTATGTTTTGACTTTTAGACAAACTTCCTTGCTATATTTTTATAATACATATAATCAAAATAGTCAAAACAAAATAATATTTGATTTTAACTTAGTAATCTGAATATAAGACCAATATCTTTGATCATATATCTACTGGTATTTGTTTTTAGTAATTAAAGGAATGGGAAGCACATAGAAAGTAGTAGCACATATACGTCATGAGGGATGGTACTTTGTCTATTTTTAATTTTTAGTGCCTATTGAAGGCCAAATGCAGTATTTTCTCAATAAACAAAATGAATGATTGTTTTATGAAGTGACAAGTTTTAATGATAAATTTAGCATCAAGAAAAAGATAAAATAGAAAGAATGCCTAGTTCTCCAAGGCTGTTTATATTTCTATGTTCTTGTATTCCTTCCTTCCCATTCTCTTACTCTCACAGTTGGTTTATTACCGACTTTAGAACTTGGCAGTAGGAGTGCTACATTATAAGCATTTTGTTCAACAGTTTTAAATTATTTTAGTAGGAAGAAATCAATGCCTATAACAATTATTCTCCCTCTTGATTTAAGATGTTCTTCTGGTAAATCTTATCCTACTGCTACTGATATCACTTTTATTGCGGAAAATTTACATAGTCTCTAGGAAATTTTTTAGTCTACCACAGACAACACTTATTTTATTTAAAACCCTGACCATTCCACAATTCATCCAAAAACTTCATAGGGAGCAATGTCTGACTCAAGCTGAAATAACTAAACTGCCAAAAAAAAAAAGTTCCTTTCCCAGAATATTATTTTTTAAACAGCAAAATTTCTGGTATCTATTTATTTATTTATGCCATTCTCATTTTAGGTTTTTAGAGCACTTGTAAAAGTAGAACAGCTGTAGGATCCATATTATATCAATAATTGATAGTGCTGTATGTACACCGCAAAACATTTTTGTCTGTAGATGCAAGCACCTGGGGAAAAGAAGCTCTGGATCAAAGTAGGCTCATTCAGATCTCTAACAGAATTAACAAATAAAAGAGAGATAAGAGACTGGAGGAAGACTGATCTTAGCTAAGAAGACGTAACAACATATGGTAGCTCTGGCCGGATATGGTGAATTTCTAAATGATGCCATTAGAGTTCCCTAAATATAAGTCTGTATTTATCATATAGAAAATTACTCCAGCTTAAATAATTTTTTTCAACAAAATTTTTCCTACATTTAAAAAATAAGTTACTATTGCGTACTATATTATAGTGAGTATAAAATAGGTTACTTACTCAAATCCATATTTTTCAATTATGTAGAAGGATGATTTATAGCATTGTATAAAAAAGAAAATTGCATAATAATAACAAATACTCTTAATACAGCACTTTACAACCTGCAAAACAATGTACATTATTTATAAATACATACATGAGGTTAAATTATATTAAAATGTTTGGGAATTATAAAAATAGAATTCACTAGCAGTGATCTCTGGGAAAAGACAGAATAAAAGAGAAGATTACATGATAAAGTTATTGATAAGGTTCTACTTTTTAATTTAGGTGGTTAGATTAGAATATTCATTTTATTGTTTTATAGAAAGCACAGTACATAGACAATTACAAATACATTGTTTTAAAAATTAAAGTGTTGTGATAATGATTTTCTGAAACACCATACAAATAATTTTCTTTCACTATTGGTAAACTGAAGATCTCTTAAATGGTGAATCAGGTAAGTTATATGGATAAGTTGTATTAATAATAGAAACGCGTATGAAATGGCAAATTAAATAAACTTGAAGAGTTGTAGTAACCAGAGGAATATATGATAATACATAAAACATTGTCCACACTTTTTTAACAATGGGGGATCCATTTGAGCATGGTAAGGACAAAGCATAAAGCCAGTCAAAATTGTTTTACTTTGGAACCACAGGAAGTAAAAGAGAGGGCTCAGAAAGGAAGGCTCTATGAATTTCTCCCCTGGAGAATCAATCGCTCCAAACACAGAGCCACCAGACGGTAAAAATAAACATCCAACTAGAGAACAACTTACAAGATGAGGGGGTCAAAGAGTAGAAATGCTGGAAATGGAGTTCAAACAAAATCTTTGAGGTATTATCCAATTTAAGAAGAAGTGGATTTAAGGGAATATTCTAAGCAGCAGAAATTAGATTGTAATCAAGAGCTAGGATCAAAAGCTGGAAACAATATCAAATTCAGATAGATCGAGAGACATAAGGAGCATGTGAAATAAAGTTGTCAGACTTTTGTGGTGATTTTGGGGTACAAATACATGTGCTGACTGCCTGAGGTTTGCTGACTGCCTGAATCTCAACATTACAGAATAAAAATGGAAAAAGAGAGGAATCTGCAGGCATATTCCTTTACCACTACACCCATACTCATACATATACTCAGAAGCACACACCAGTCCTAGTGTTTATAATTGTCATTTTTAATAATATTTTGGGATAAACCTACACTATTAACAATAACAATGAAAAATAATCATGTTAATTATTATTTACTTATTTGCTTTCTCCTTCACAACAAAACAATTTTGTGGATGTAGGAAACTGCATTTTCTTCATTCTAATCCAAGGTCTAGCACATTATGTAGATGTTTTATAAAAATTTGCTGGCTGAATTTATGCCTTTAATTCTAGATTAAAATGTGAGTAATTAAATGAATCAGTGAATTAATAAGAACTGATCATTATGAGTCCTACTTTTATATAAAAACCTAATGGTTTCGGAAAAAGTATGAATAGAGCATGGATAGGATAAGCTGTTGAACCAGTTAGCAAACAGCATATAAGTGAAATAGTAATATGAGATATAGACTAAAGTAAAAACAATACATAGCTAGTTAATATCTTTATATATAAAATTTTGCTAAGTTTAACCAGAATATTTATTTTTATAATTCTTTTTTTTTTTTTTTTTTTTGAAACGGAGTCTCGCTCTGTTGGCCGGATCTCAGCTCACTGCAAGCTCCGCCTCCCGGATTTACGCCATTCTCCTGCCTCAGCCTCCAGAGTAGCTGGGACCACAGGCGCCCGCCACCTCGCCCAGCTAGTTTTTTTGTATTTTTTAGTAGAGACGGGGTTTCACCGTATTAGCCAGGATGGTCTCTATCTCCTGACCTCGTGATCCTCCCATCTCTGCCTCCCAAAGTGCTGGGATTACAGGCTTGAGCCACCGCGCCCGGCCTATAATTCTTATTTTTAAAAGACACATTTAATCAATTTTAATTTTTTGTATAATATAGAATTGAAAATTCTTCCAAATATTGTATATAAAACAATATGTGTTGAAACAATATAATATGAGTTTTATGTTTGTTGAAACAATATGAGTTTTATGTTTATTATTACAATATACAATGTTTAAAATAATGTATGATGCATACCTAAAGTGTGTCAAATTGTTAAAAAGGTAACCATTTTGATAGGAATGCTGACTTTGCTTTTCTGTTATTGAACAATGTTAAGATAGATAATAATAGTGATATAGAGATCTGTTCTAAAAGATGAAAATAATATAAAAATATAGTTGTTTAATTTTTTTTGTTTATAAGAGGAAGATTTTGGCTCAGCAGGTTCTTTGAAAATTCATGTGCCCCTTGCTCGCTCTCTATCTATCTATCTATCTATCTATCTATCTATCTATCTATCTAAAAGTTGAACCCAATGTTGAATCTTAAATAAATGAAAAGAATTCTAGTTCTATAACATACAAGCACATATATGTGACATTGTAGGAGTACTGAATTATATGATCAACATCAGATGTATTATAAGTTATATGACTAGTTTTACTTCTTTTTGTACAGGTTATTTCCTATATTCTTGCCATAATAGTTTCTATATGTAGCATACCTGTAATATCTTGCATAACATCAAAACAAATTGTTCTTGATTTTTATATAAAATTTTTTACTTTTTATTTTTGAGGATACATAATAGATTTATATATTTAGAGGTACATGAGATATGTTGATACAGACGTACAATGCGTAATAATCACTTCAGGGCAAATAGAGTATCCATTACCTTAAGCATTTATCCTTTCTTTGTGTTATAAATAATCCAATTATATTCTTTAGTTATTTTAAAATATACAATAAATAAATTATTGTTGACTGTATTCACCCTGTTGTACTATCAAATACTAGATCTTATACATTATATCTAACTATATGTTTGTATTCATTAATCATCCCCACTTCCTTCTCTTTCCCTATTACCTGTCCAAGCCTCTGGTAACCATCATTCAACTCTCTGCCTCCCTGAATTCAATTGTTTTAATTTTTAGCTCCCAGAAATAATTGAGAACATGTGTAGTTTGTCTTTCTGTGCCTGGTTATTTCACTTAGGCATCATTACCACCAATTACATCCAAGTTGTTGGAAATGATAGGATCTCATTCTTTTCTATGGCTGAATAGTACTCCATTGTTTATATGTACATTTTTAATCCATTAATCTGTTGATAGATGCTTCAATTGTTTTCAGATTTTTGCTACTGTGAATATTGCTGAAATAAACATGGGAGTGTGTGATAAATAGAATAAATCCCATTTGGTCATGATGAATGGTGTTTTTAGTATGTTGTTGATTTTGGTTAGCTAGTATTTTGTTGAGGAACTTTGAATTTAAAATTCATTAGGGATATGGGTCTGTAGTCGTCGTCGTCTTCTTCTTCTTCTTCTTCTTCTTCTTCTTCTTCTTCTTCTTCTTCTTCTTCTTCTTCTTCTTCTTCTTCTTCTTCTTCTTTTAATGTGTCTTTGTCTGATTTTGGTATTGGGATAATACTGGCCTTGTTGAATGAGTTTCAAAGTATTCCTTCTTCCCAATTTTTTGGAATAGTTTGAGTAAGTTTGGTATTAGTTCTTCTTAAATGTTTGATAAAATTCAACAGTGAAACCATTGGAACATGGACTTTTCTTTGTGGGAGACTTCATTATGATTTCGATTTCTTTACTTGTTATTGGTCTGTTCAGGTTTTGAATTTCTTTATGATTCAATCTTAGCAAGTCATATGTGTCTAGGAATTCATACATTTCTTCCAGGTTTTCTAATTTAGTGGTATGTAGTTGCTCATAATACACCCTAATGATTCTTTGAATTTATGTGGTATCATTTGTAATGTATCATTTTTCATCTTTGATTTTATTTATTTGGGCCTTCTCTCTTTTCTCAGTATAACTAATACTTTGCCAATTTTATCTTTTCAAAAAAACTAGTTTTCATTTCATTGATCTTTTGTAAACTTCATTTATTTCTACTCTGATCTTTACTATTTATTTGCTTTGCTTTTACTACTTTTGGGTTTAGTTTGCTCTTGCTTTACTAGTTCTTTAAGATGCACAATTAGGTTGTTTATTTGAAGTTTTTTTTGTTTTGTTTTGTTTTTTTTTACTTTTGTGATATAGGCATTTATAGCTATCAAATTCCCTCTTACTACTGCTTTAACTATATTCCATAGGTTTTGATATGTTGTGTTTCCATTATCATTTGTTTCAGGCAATTTTTCAATTCCTTTCTTAATTTCTTCATTGACTCCCTGGTTATTCAAGAGTATATTCTTTAATTTGCATGTGTTTGTATAATTTGCAAAATTCCTCTTGTTATCGGTTTCTAGTTTTGTTCCATTATGGCCAGAGAAGATACTTGATACTATTTTATTTTTTTAAATATTTTAAGACTTGTTTTGTGGTCTAACATACAATCTATTCTTGAGAGCTGAGGAAAAGAATGTATGTCCTGCAGCCATTGGATTAAATGTTCTGTAAATGTCTGTTAGGTCTAGAGTGAAGATTAAGTCGGTTGTTTCTTTTTTGATTTTCTGTCTAGAAGATCTGTCTCATGCTGAAAGTGGGGTATTGAAGTTTTCAGCTATTATTGTATTAAGGTCTATCTCTACAGCTCTAATATTATTTGCTTTATTATTTTATATATCTAGGTGCTCCAGTGTTGTGAGAATATATATTTAAATAGTTATATTTTATTGCTGAATTAACCCCTTCCTCATTATGTAATGATTTTCTTTGTTCTTTTTGATAGTTTTTGTCTTGAAATCTATTTTGTCTGATATAAGTATAGCTATTCCTGCTTTTAATTGGTTTCCATTTGCATGAAATATCTCTATCTATTTATTTTTAGTCTATATGTGTCATTATAGGTGAAGGTTTTTCTTTTCTTTTTTCTTTTTTTTTTTTTTTTGTAGGCAACAGTTAATTGAGTCTTTTGTAAAGGATCAGTTCAGCCACTATATCTTTTGACTGGAGAGTTTAGTCCATTTAAATCCAAT
Source organism: Mandrillus leucophaeus (assembly GCF_000951045.1). Lineage (NCBI taxonomy): Eukaryota > Metazoa > Chordata > Mammalia > Primates > Cercopithecidae > Mandrillus > Mandrillus leucophaeus. Next base: position 766,272 of record NW_012109774.1, on the reverse strand, counting down.
GCTATTATTAAGTAAGGACCTATTCTTGCCATTTTGTGGTTTGTTTTCTGCTTGTTTTGTGGTTTTTCTCTTCCTTCATTTTTGCCTTGCTCTCTTTCTTTTAGTGAAAGTAATTTTCTCTGGTGGTATGATTTAATTTTTCGCTTTTGATTTTTTGTGTATCTGTTGAATATTTTTTGATTTGGGATTACCATGAGGCTTACAACTAATATTGTATAACCCATTATTTTAAACTTATAACTTAACACAGATTTTATAAACTAGCAATCAAGTACTAATAAAAACTATATACACTAGCTCTGTCTCACCACTTTTTAATATTTTGTTGTTTACTCACCACAATTACAGTGTTATGATAGTCTGTGTTTTTCTGTGTACTTATTACCAGTGAGTTTTGAACCTTCAAATAATTTCTTGATGCCTTTTTTTTTTTTTTTTTTTGACAGGGTCTTTCTCCAGATTGGAGTGCAGAAGCATGATCTTGGCCCGCTACAGTCTCAATTTCCTGGGCTAAAGAGATCCTCCTACCTCAGCCTCCCAACTAGCTGGGACTAATTTTTTAGTATTTTTTTATAGAGAGAAGATCTCACCTCGTTGGCTAGACTGGTCTCAAACTCCTGGGCTCAAATGAGCCCCCTGTCAAAGTGCTGGGATTACAGACATGAGCCACCACACCCAGACTCTTATTGTTCATTAACGTCCTTTTCTTTGGGATTGAAGAACTCCCTTTATCATTTCTTATAGGACAGGTCTGGTGTTGATATCATCCTTCAGTTGCTGTTTGTCTTCTAAGTCTCTATTTCTCCTTCATGTTTGAAGAATATTTTCACTTATCACTTAAGATACCATTCTAGGGTTTGAGTTCCTTTTTTTTTTTTTTTTTTTTTTTTCAGCAGCACTTTAAGTATGTCATGCCGAAGTCTCCTGGCCTGTAAGGGTTCCACTGAAAAGTCTGCTTCCAGATGTATTGAAGACACATGTATGTCACTTATTTATTTTATCTTGCGGCTTTTAGGATACTTTCTTTATCTTTGAACTTTAAGAGTTTCATTATTAAATGTCTTAAGGTAGTGGTATTTGGGTGAAATGTGCTTGATGTTCTAAAACCTTTTTGTACTTGAATACTGATATTTTTTCTATAGGTTTGGAAATTTCTCTGTTTCATTATCCTTTTTAATAAACTTTCTACTCCATCTCTCCCTCTCTCTCCTTTTTAAGGTGAATTATTCTTAGATTTACCCTTTTGAGTTTATTTCCTCAATCTCGTAGGTGTACTTCATCCTTTTTCATTATTTTAATTTTTGTTCCTCTGACTGTGTGTTGTCAAACAGCCTGTCATCAAACTCACTAATTCTTTCTTCTGCTTATCAATTCTGTTGTTAAGAAGCTCCAATGCAGCCAAACACCGTGGTTCACACCCGTAATCCCAGTATTTTAGGAGGCCGAGGTGGGCAGATCACAAGGTAAATAGTTCGAGACCAGCCTGGCCAACACTGTGAAACCTGGTCTCTACTAAAAATACAAAAAATTAGCTGGGCGTGGTGGCAGGCACCTGCAATCCCAGCTACTCGGGAGGCTGAGGCAGGAGAATTGCTTGAACCCAGGAGGCAGAGGTTGCAGTTAGCCAAGATTATGCCACTTCACTCCAGCCTGGGCAACAGAGTGAGACTCCATTTCAAAAAAATAAAAAAAGAAAAAGAAAAAGAGACTCCAATGCATTCTTCAATATGTCAATTGCATTTTCAAATCCAGAATTTCTGCTTGATTCTTTCTAATTATTTCAATTTCTTCATTAAATGTATATGATAGGATTCTGAATCCCTTCTCTGTGTTATCTTGAATTTTCCTGAGTTTCTTCAAAACAGCTACTTTGAATTCAGTGTCTGAAAGTTCACATATCTCTGTATCTCTGGAATTCATTCATGGCACTTTATTTTGCTTGTTTGGTGAGGTCATGTGTTTCCTGGATGGTGTTGATACTTGTGGATGTTTGTCTGTGCCTGGCCATTGAAGAGTTGGGTATTTAGTGTACTCATTGCATTCTGGACTTGTTTGTTTCCATCCTTCTTGCAAAGGTTTTTCAGGTGTTTAAGAACCTTGGGTGTTGTGATCTACATTTTTGGTCACTTCAGCCATATTTGCATTAGGGGGCACCGCAAGCCTAGTATCACTGTGGCTCTTGCAGACTCACAGAGGTACTGCTTTTGAGGTCTTGGATGCTATCTGAAGAATTCTCTGGATTATTCTTTTTCTCTTCCCTTACTTTCCTTCAAACAAATCGAGTCTCTTTCTCTCTCTCTCTCTCTCTCTCTCTCTCTCTCTCTCTCTCTCTCTCTCTTTCTCCATGCTAAGCTACCTGGAGCTTGGGGAGGGGCGACACAAGTACTCCTTTGGTCAGCACCACTGGTACTATGCTTAGTAAGACCTGAAGTCGGCACAGCACTGAGTCTCATCCAAGGCTTTCTGTAACCACTACCTGGCTACCACTTGTGTTTGCTCAAGGCCCTAGTGCTCTACAATCTGCCAGTGACAAACCCAGGCAGTCTCGTACCTTTCTCTTGAGTGTGGTGAGAGCCCCTGGCCCCAGGTCCAGAGATGCCATCTGAGATCCAGGGGCTGCAGTTGGAAACCCTGGGAATCTACCTGGTGCTCTACTCTACTGCAGCTGGGTTGGCACCCAAGACACAATACAAAGTCCCTTCTATTCTTCTCTTTCCTTTCCATAAGCAAATGAGTATCCCCCAATGACCACCATCACCCTGGGGCCATGGCAAGAACCTCCTGGCTATTACCAATATTCCCTCAAGGCCCAGGGGCTCTTCAGTCAAGTTGTGGTGAAGTCTGCCAGGCCTCAGACACTCCCCTCAGGAGAATAGGCTCCCCTCTGTTCCAGTATAGATCCAGAAATTCTGTCCAAGAGCCAAGGCCTTGAATTGTTACTCCAAGAGCAGACTTGGTACTCTACTCCACTGTGGCTGAGCAGCTACCTAAGCTGCAAGACAAAGTCCCCTTTATTCTTCCCTCTTATTTTCTCAAGCAGAAGTCTCTCCCTTGAGCCACCACAGCTGGGAATGTGCTGGGTCACACCTGACGCCAGCACATCTCAGAGTCTCACCCAACGTCCATGGTGAGTACTACCTGGCTACCACTTCTGATTATGTAGGGCCCAAGAGGCCTCTGCTCAGCAGATGATGAATCCTGCCAGGACTTGATCCTTCCCTTCAAGGTAGCAGGTTCTTTTCTGGCCCAGGGTGTGTCTAGAAATGACATCCATGTGGTAGGGTCTGGAATGGGGACCTCATGACTCTGCCCAATGCCCTTCTCTACTGTGGCTGAGCTGGCATACAAGTTGTAGCACAAAGTCCTCTTTACACTTCCTTTCCTCTCTTCAAGAAGAAGGAAGAAGTGTCTCCCAAAGCTGCAAGCTGCATTGCCTGGGGTTGAAGGAGGAATGATACAAGCACTCCCTTGGCCACCTCGACTGGTGTCTCACTAGGTTGTGTGCCCCTCAAGTCTACTGGTTTGAAGCTCAGCACAGCATCAAGAATTGCCCAGGAATTGCAGTCCTTATAGTTCAGACTGCCTTTTGAGTTTATTTATAACCCCAGAGCCTTTGAACCTGTGGTACCAAGGTTTGCGAGAATTCAGGTTCTGACCATTGGAACGAGCTAGAGCGGATTTCCCTCTAGCTAGAGCTGATCTAAAAGCTCCCTCCACGGGCACTGGCTGAGTTCTTCCCAGTGTTGCTTTCCACTGTGATAGGGCAGTACTGAGTGCCAATGCAAAGTCCCACAATCCTTGTGCTCTCCCTCCCACAGATGCACAGATTCTCTCTAGGCAACATGGCCACTGCTTGGGGATGATGGAAGAGTGGCATCAGTAATTGAGAAGTGCCTCTTATGGTGATATAAAGTCAAAGTCATGTACTATAATCACTTACCTGAATTTTGGTTCTTATTAAGGTGCTTTTATTTTGTATAGATAGTTGTTAAATTTAATGTTCCTATGGGGAGAACAATCAGTGGAGGTTTGTATTTGGCCATCTTACACTACCTCAAAACAAATTGTTAAGTACCCTTCTTTTTAGATAATTTCCTATCCCAGAATATTTTCTTTTTGTGGTAGTTATTTCTAGATAATACACAAGTTTCATGTGATGTAATACTTGAACTTTTTTTTATCACATTCAGATTTCACTTTGTAAAACTAAAGCATTATTGTACAAATTAGTTTTTGTTACTATATATACTAAATAAATACTTAAGAGGGTAGAGTTCCTTTAACTATTGTGCTATTAATGAAATTACAATACATTAATTTTGATTCCACTGCTTCTATTTTTATTTTAATACACAAAATTTTTTATGTTAATTGCCTTCATCGGGTAATTTTGTTGTAGTTCCTTTATATAATAAAAAATTAAGAAAGAAAGCCACTACTTCACTGAAAGTCTTGGAGTTCTGTGAACCATTCTGTCTCTCTCTCTGTCTCTCATGCACATACACACACACACACACACACACACACACACGCACACAGTAGATCTACTACTCAAAAGAGTAGAGTAGTGGCAGTTTCAGCTTATAGAAAAGATTAAAACTCAGCCTTCAGGGCTGGAAATTGCCATATATCCTATTAAGATTTTTCTCTCAGCATTTTTATTGCTCTACTCTGATGGAAAAAGTGCAAATTACTGCCAAAGAGGGAAACTCACTGAGTTTTTATGGTCCTCACTTTGTTATCTGTTGTTTTAGCACCTATGGATTTGTAAACTCTATCCACATGAATCTAAAAGTAAGAAAAAATGAAGCGTGGATTCTATGTATTGGCAGGGAACAGTTCAGTTTTAAATGAATACTATATTAAGAAATCTATCACATTGCATAAGAAAAATTCAAATGCTTAAAGATACTAGAATTATTGAAAAAATATATTATTTGATTTTTTTGTTTCTTATGTTTTGAACCAAAAAATAATAACTATGTGTAAAAAGTTTCACTTTATTCTTTTCATGCAATTTTAGTGTAGGTTAAAATTAAATAATTATTATATTCTATTTATTTAGAATTTGACTTTTTCTCTTTTGTTGATGTTTTGGGTACAAATCTTATTCTAACTCATAATAACCCAACTCGGACATTAATATAAAACAGAGCTTAAAATAGCTAGTTTATTATCAATGAATGTGGGATACATACATGCCGCAGGACAGGAAAGGCAGGTGGAAAACAACCATATCATAAAAATGTATGTATTTACCTAATGTAATATATGATTGTTTTCAAATATTTGATTATATTTTTCAGTGTGCAGGCTGAAGAGTATTGTATTAGTTCAACCCTTAGCGTTTTCCTGAAGCCCAAAGGTGAAAATAGTAAACATTTTAAATTAAAGTGAACTTTCACATTAAAAAAGGTAGAAAAGAACTTTTGTTGTAGAGGTTCTTAAAGTCAAGAATATCAGTCCAGTCCTTTAATATTCCAAGATAATAAAATGTAATATTAATAATATATTATGTTGTCCTAAGTTTTCTTTTCTTTAGCAAAGAAGACAAATTTTCTAGAAATTAGAAGAAACTTTTTTCTCTACCCACTTTTCCTCTGAGAGCAAGCCCTAGGGGACATCAAAGCAAATTTATATTCACTCCTAGTTACAGCCAGCTGAGGCTTGACAAGAATAATCTCCTTGAAGTGATTCTCTTTGCTAATACTTTATACTTATCACTGTCAAGTAGTTATTTTCATTGACATCTGGCAGAATTTCAGAGTTTACCATGTTGTCTAACACCTGCCAAGGTTTATGCATATCGCTCAGAAATTTATTAGGAACTGCTCAAATTAATTAGTGTTTCATTCAGTAATTGGATAGTAGTCTTATATATTGATACACATATCTTATGACAAAAATATTTTCCCATACTATTAAAATAAACTACACTACATTTAGACATTGTTGAATGGTAACTATTTTTAGTCGTATATCTATCTATACAACAGGTTCAGATTTCTGTACTTCTTATATTTACTTTACTTCCACTATCAAAAATAATCCATAGTGGAAAAAATAATCATTTGTAAATTAAAAAAATAATTTATGTTGATATCTAAATCCTTTCTCAGTGCTTTTTTTGGTATAAGCTGTATTATTAAGAAAATAGAGAATATGGCTAAAATAAAATCTATATTATGTACGCTTGTTTTACTAACATTTTATCTATATTGTAACCATTAGTTTTATGTTTACAACTTTGATTCTCCACTGAAACTGGGAATTCACACTCCAAGTAATTCTCTTCTGTGTATACAAATTGAACATATACAGAGTAGAATTTTTAGGCTTTATAAAAATATATCTCTGCCTCAACTTTACCAACACAAGGGATTATTACAATATTTTGACAGTTTTGGATTTTGTCCTTACGAAAAGCCAAAAGTATTTTTGTCTGCTGCTTCTAGCTACAGTGATTATTATATCTCAAAAAAAAAAAAAAGTTTTCACTTCATTGATTTTAAGTTTCATAATTTAAGGTTTCCTTCTCTCCAATTTATTAATTCATAACAATGCAGACAGCAAAGACATCTTCAAATGAACTTGCTTGAACTCAGAGATTTGGTTAGATTCAGATATTGGCTTGCAATGAATAAAAGAGCGATAATGAGAAGGAGAGAAGAAAGAATTCCTTCTTTTGGCCACATTCACTGTATTCTCTCCTGGGGGTAGCTTCTTAAAGTCTTCCTTTTACCAAATTCCAGTGAATTTGTTATGATAAGTAAAAATTTCCTGTATCTGTGCTTTATTCAATCATAAGGAGTTTTGATGGCCACTACAACCATTTTACAACCCATTGTGTATGGCAATACCATTACCTTGACATTTCTTGACATATTTAATTTTCTATTAATATGGTTTGTATCTGTGTCCCCGCCTAAATCTCATGTTGAATTGTAATCGCCAGTGTTGGAGGTGGAACTTAGTGGTAGGTAATTAGATAATGGAGGCAATTTCCCACGAAGGATTTAGCACCATTCTCTTAGTGCTCTTCTTGTGATAGGGTTCTCAGGAGATCTGGTTGTTTAAACGTGTGCAGCATCTCACCTATCTCTCTCCTCCTCCTGTCCTGCCATACCAAGATGCCTGCTCCAGCTTTGCCTCATGCCATGAGTAAAAGCTCCCTGAGGCCTCCCCAGAAGCAGATGCTGCCATGCTTCCTGCAGAGCCTGCAGAACCATGAGTCAATTAAACTTCTTTGTTTTTTATAATTTAATCAGTCTCAAGTATTTCTTATTAACGAAGAAAAGTGGACTAATATAGAAAACTGGTACTAAGAAATAGGGCATTGCTATAAAGATACCTGAAAATGTAGAAGCAGCTTTGGAACTGGGTAATGGGCAGAGGTTTGAAGAGCATGGAGGGCTTAGAAAAGGAATAGAAGATGAAGAAAAATTTGAAACTTTCTAGAAACTTGTTAAATCATTGTGACCAGAAGGCTGACAGTGTTATGGACAATGAAGTCCAGGCTGAGGAGGTCTCAGATGGAAATGAGAAACTTACTGGGCACTGTAGTAAATGTCATATTTGCTATGCTTTAACAAAGAGCCTGGCTGCATTGTATTCCTGCTCTAGCAATCTTGGAATTTTGAAACTGAGATAGATGATTAACAGTAGTTGGCAGAAGAAATGTCTAAGCAGCAAAGTGTTCAAGAAGTGGCCTGGCTACTTCTAAAAGCCTGTGCTCATTTGCATAAAGAAAGAAATGACCTGAAACTGGAACTTATATTTAAAAGGGAAGTAAGGCTGGGTGCAGTGACTCATGCATGTAATCCCAGCACTTTGGGAGGCTGAGGCAGGCAGATCACTTGAGGTCAGGAGTTGAAAACCAATCTGGCCAACATGATGAAACCCTGTCTTTACCAAAAATACAAAAAAAAAAAAAAAAAAAAAATCCTAGCTGGGAATGGTGGCACACGCCTGTAATCCAGCTACTCAGGAGGCTCAGGCTGGAGAATCGCTTGAACCCGGGAGATGGAGGTTGCAGTGAGCCAAGATTCCACCACTGCACTCCAGCCTGTGCAAAAGAGTGAGACTCCTTCTCAAAAGTAAATAAATAAATAAATAACAAATAAATAAATAGGAAGCAGAGCATAAAAGGTTAGAAACTTTGCAACCTGGCCATGCAGTAGAAAGGCAAAACCCATTTGCTGGGCAGGAATTCAAGCAGGCTGCAGAAATTTGTCTAAGTAAAGAGAAGTCAAGTGCTAATATTCAAGACAGTGAGGGAAAGGTCTTGAAGGTATTTCAGAGACCGTCTTGGCAGCCTCTCCCATCATAGGCCTGGAGGCCTTGGAGGAAAAATTGGTTTTGTGTGCCAGGGTCAGGTCCCTGATGCCCTGTGCAGCCTCGGGACAATGTTCTCTGAATCCTAGCCACTCCAGCTCCAGCTGTGGCTCCAAGGGGCTCAGGTATAGCTCAGACTACTGTTACAGAGGGTGCAAGCCATAAGCATTGGTGGCTTGCATATGGTGTTAAGCCTGCAGGTGTGCAGAGTGCAAGAGTTGAGGCTTGGGAGCCTCCACCTACATTTCAGAGGATGTATGGAAAAGCTTTTATGCTCATGCAGAATCCTGCTGTAGGGGCAAAGTGCTCATGTGTAACCTCTACTAGGGCAGTGCAAAGAGGAAATCTGGGGCTTGGGGCCTCAATTACAGAGTTCTCACTAGGATGCCCCCTAATGGAGCGTTGAAAAGATGACCACTGTCCTCCAGACACCCAAATGGTAGATCCACTGGCAGCTTCCAATGTGTGCCTGAAAAAGCCAAAGGCACTCAATACTAGCCCATGACAGGAGCTGCACCCTGAATAGCCACAGGGGAAGAGCTGCCTAAGGACTTGGGAGCCTACTGCTTGCATCAGTGTTCTCTAGATGTGGCACATGGAGTAAAAGGAGGTTATTTAGGAGCTTTAAGATTTAATGACTCCCCTGCCAGGTTTTGGAACTTCATGGGTCCTGTAGCCCCTTTGTTTTGGCCATTTTCTTCCTTTTAGAATATGAG